>NC_136709.1:348450-351897 GCF_947650265.1 Symphodus melops
GTGTGTACATGAGTGTGGTGTGTGTAGTAATGGTCGGTGCAGCTCAGTACATGAACACCATTTAATAGTTATTATAGACATTTTATATACAGCTGTTTCTGCGTCGTGGTACAATCTTTAAAATCTGATGTCTCATCGTTTGGAAATCAACAAAAAGAAAAAACTTACAAAAACTCATCAAAACTCTCAAACTGATCAGAACTTTTTTTTTTTCCATTTTTTGGAAGACTAGAAAAAAATACTTTGATCGTATTAATCATGCATTACACGAACAGAAGAGTCTTTAGTTACACAAAGAAAAATAAAGATTTATGATCCATCACGAGCCGCCCAGTAACAAATCCCTTCAGTTACAAAATTAAATTAATATAGAAACAAACAACAGCCAATCAGCTGCCAGCTTCCTTCTGTCTCCCCCAGGAGGCCTCTGATTGGACCGTTCGTCCTGGAGCTGAACGCAGGTGAGTCGAGGCGGCGGTGAAGAAAAGTCAAACGTACTTCCAAGTGAAGAGAAAGCCACACAGTGAGGAAGAGGAGGAGAGGAGTGAGGACTCTGTGCTGCGTTCAGGGACCTCTGTGTTTTCATATCATCCCGTCTTTGATGTCTCATGACGTCTCTCTGGAAACGTCTTAAATCTGAATAACGTCGAAGGACTTTGTGTTATCTTAATAATCCAGAGACGCAAAGAGAAAGGGGACTTTGAGAGAACTACAAACTGTCGGCCATGTTTGTAACAAGAGAGGATGGCAGGTCTCTGGGACTGGCCTGGTATCAAAAAGGTAACCTGGTACCATCACAACCTTTAAAATGAAGTTACCATGACAACTCGCACGCCCACAGAGAGACGGCCATCACAGCGCTCCCTCCTCCTCTGACGTCACATCAAGTCCTCAACAAGGTCCAAACACCGGAACCAGGACCCAGACTCCATCCTTGAGCGTCAGATAAAGACGTGGACACAGGAAGTAGGTGGGCGTGGCCTGTGAGTGCTGTGATGGCGGGACTGGACGGGAGGGAGGGAGTTTATAAAAACGATTATAAAAACTAGATTCATTTGACACAAACAGAAAACGTCCATGTGGAACTACAGTAACGCTGATCGCCCCCCCCAACCCTTCGCTGGCCTCTGATTGGCCCACCACGGGCGGAGGCTGGGGGGGAATTAACCATTTCTCAGAAGCTTGTGAAAGATGTCCAATCAGCTCGCAGCTTTGAGAGAAAAAACAGGAACATGATTTCTGACCGACGTGGCCAATCGAACGCTCGATCTTTTCAAAAAGACGGAAAAAAAATAAAAGAATCAAACTTTGTTTCATGAAGAAAAAATAAAAACAGAAAAAAACATCCCGGGTTCTAAAAGCAGCTCGACGTCGACTCCTTAAAACAACACGCCACGCCTTCTTCTGTCCACGATTCATCCACGCTCTGCACCGAGAGAGAGAAAGAGGGGGGGGGGCGAGAGAGGGAGAGAGAGAGGGTGGGGGGGGGGGGAGAGAGAGAGAGAGGGGGGGGGGGAGGGAGGGAGGGGAGCGAGAGACAGAGAGAGAGGGGGAGAGAGAGAGGGAGGGAGGGAGGGCGAGAGAGAGAGAGGGAGGGAGGGAGGGCGAGAGAGAGAGGGAGGGGGGGCGAGAGATAGAGAGAGAGAGAGGAAAGAGGGAGGGAGAGAGAGGGCGAGAGACAGAGAGGGAGGGAGGGAGGGCGAGAGAGAGAGAGAGAGAGAGAGAGAGAGAGGGAGGGAGGGCGAGCGAGCAGGGTCTAAACTGCATCCATACGTTGGTTGAAAACGTCATGTTGTTGGTGTTCAGGAGATTTTCAGCAGTTTTGAGCAGTTGTTGGACTTTGTTGTTGTCGTTGCGTTGGTAACAAAGGGGTATCGATTGTTACAAGAAACTTCAAATGGAAGTTTAAAATATTGGCGTCGTGACGACACCGCTCTGAAGTTCTGTTAAAGTCAATCTCATACAGGAGTAATGCTGCGTTCATGTACACCCTGTAAATCTGAGCGCTGTAGAAGAACTTTAAGGTTTATTCAAATCGACCAATCACAACGTGAGGACACTCTGTGAGGTTAAAAGATTTAAAAACTGTGGCATCACAACGTGTGAAGACACGCGAGCGAGCGAGTGAGCGAGCGAGGAGAAGGGGCGACTTTGAAACGGTCTGAGGAGGACTGGGACGAGCCGGCGGTTTGAGGCGACCACGAGCAGGTCAAAGAGTCATCAGACGAGAGCAGCGATCAAAGGTCAGCGCACACGCAGCACTGACCTTTGAAAACTCACAACCTCCTTTTTGTGAGCGGATCACACTCAGAGTGACTTTAAGGTGAAGAAGAACGCCTCGCTCTTTTACACGCCAAACGTGAACATGTGGGACGAGACGAAGAAGAAGAAGACGAGTGAACACAGAAACCAAAAGCAGCTGATTGGTGAGGAGTTTTCCTGTGAGAGCGCCCTCTACCTGCGGGTCCGGAGGTCAGATTAGTGTTAGGGTGAAGTGGGAGGAGGGGGCGGGGCTTAATGAAAAGTCATCAGAGGGGCATCAGGAGTCGGAGGGCGATGACATCACAGGACAGGTGAGCGACTCAGTGTCGACGTTTGAACGTCCCTCACTGTCCACTCAGTGAGTGTGTGAGAGAGAGAGTGTGAGTGTGTGTGAGCGTGAGAGAGTGTGTGTGTGTGTGTGTGTGATGTGTGTGTGAGAGAGAGTGTGTGTGTGTGTATGTGTGTGTGATATGTGTGTGTGTGTGTGTGAGTGTGTGTGTGTGTATGTGTGTGTGATATGTGTGTGTGTGTGTGTGAGTGTGTGTGTGTGTATGTGTGTGTGATATGTGTGTGTGTGTGTGTGAGTGTGTGGTGTGTGTATGTGTGTGTGATATGTGTGTGTGTGTGTGTGATGTGTGTGTGTGTGTGATATGTGTGTGTGTGTGTGTGATGTGTGTGTGTGTGTGTGTGTGTGTGTGTGTGTGTGTGTATGTGTGTGTGATATGTGTGTGTGTGTGTGTGATGTGTGTGTGTGTGTGATATGTGTGTGTGTGATGTGTGTGTGTGTGTGTGTGTGTGTGTGTGTGTTCAGTCGTCTCCTCTCTGAGTATCTTCTGTGTTCAGAGAGCTGAATAGACCTGATTCTGTTTGAGTCACAGACCAGTCTCTCTCTCTCTCTGTGTGTGTCTCTCGCCCGGCAGTCCTCCTCCTCCTCCTCCTCTTCTTCTCTTCCTGGTTTACACGTAGACCCTGGCGAGGGCGTCGGCTCCAGCGGAGGCGATGTAGGCCTTGGAGGGGTGGAAGGCCACGTCGTAGATCGCCTCCTCGCTCTTCTTCCTGTGAGCCGTGATCTCCTGAACACACGTTTTACTGTCCAGGTTCCACAGACGCAGGGAGCAGTCATGACCTGAGGGGGGGGGAGGGGGGGGGGGGGGGGGAGGGGGAGGGAGGAGGAGGGGGGAGAGG
>NC_136709.1:354597-382097 GCF_947650265.1 Symphodus melops
TGCAGTCGTCTACATGCGTGTACAGAGTGGTCCAGTTCTGACCGTCCTTCGACACCTGAAACACCCAGTTCCTCAGTGCAGAGCGGCCATAACCCCTGCAGGAGGAGGAGCAGAGGAGGGAGGTGAGGAGGAGCAGGAGAGGGAGGAGCAGCAGAGGAGGGAGGTGAGGGAGGACCAGGAGAGGGAGGAGCAGCAGAGGAGGGAGGTGAGGGAGGAGCAGCAGAGGAGGGAGGAGCAGGAGAGGAGGGAGGTGAGGGAGGAGCAGCAGAGGAGGGAGGTGAGGGAGGAGCAGGAGAGGGAGGAGCAGCAGAAGAGGGAGGTGAGGGAGGAGCAGGAGAGGGAGGAGCAGCAGAGGAGGGAGGTGAGGGAGGAGCAGGAGAGGGAGGAGCAGCAGAAGAGGGAGGTGAGGGAGGAGCAGCAGAGGAGGGAGGTGAGGGAGGAGCAGGAGAGGAGGGAGGTGAGGGAGGAGCAGGAGAGGAGGGAGGTGAGGGAGGAGCAGCAGAGGAGGGAGGTGAGGGAGGAGCAGGAGAGGAGGGAGGTGAGGGAGGAGCAGCAGAGGAGGGAGGTGAGGGAGGAGCAGCAGAGGAGGGAGGTGAGGGAGGAGCAGCAGAGGAGGGAGGAGCAGGAGAGGAGGGAGGTGAGGGAGGAGCAGGAGAGGGAGGAGCAGCAGAAGAGGGAGGTGAGGGAGGAGCAGGAGAGGGAGGAGCAGCAGAGGAGGGAGGTGAGGGAGGAGCAGCAGAAGAGGGAGGTGAGGGAGGAGCAGCAGAGGAGGGAGGTGAGGGAGGAGCAGGAGAGGAGGGAGGTGAGGGAGGAGCAGCAGAGGAGGGAGGTGAGGGAGGAGCAGCAGAGGAGGGAGGTGAGGGAGGAGCAGCAGAGGAGGGAGGTGAGGGAGGAGCAGCAGAGGAGGGAGGTGAGGGAGGAGCAGGAGAGGAGGGAGGTGAGGGAGGAGAAGCAGAGGAGGGAGGTGAGGGAGGAGCAGCAGAGGAGGGAGGTGAGGGAGGAGCAGCAGAGGAGGGAGGTGAGGGAGGAGCAGGAGAGGAGGAAGGTGAGGGAGGAGCAGCAGAGGAGGGAGGTGAGGGAGGAGCAGCAGAGGAGGGAGGTGAGGGAGGAGCAGCAGAGGAGGGAGGTGAGGGAGGAGCAGCAGAGGAGGGAGGTGAGGGAGGAGCAGGAGAGGAGGAAGGTGAGGGAGGAGCAGCAGAGGAGGGAGGTGAGGGAGGAGCAGGAGAGGAGGAAGGTGAGGGAGGAGCATCAGAGAGAAAGGAGGAAAGGGAGGAGTCAGGTTGAGGATGACGGCGAGAGGAGGAGCGAGGAAGAGGAGGATGTAAAGAGAGAGGAAGATTGTTGTAGTTTGCGTGGTTATCTCGCCACAGGTAGACGTGTCGGCGTGGCGTCCTACCTGGCGTGTCTCAGGGTGTACGCCGAGGGAATGACCCAGAGGCCGAGGTCCACAGCGAACCAGGCGTTCTTGTCGTCGTTGGTGTGACAGTTGAGGGCGGAGCTATCGCGACTCAGGATGTCCTCCAACCTCCCGTAGGGGAGGTTACGCCCCTCTGATGATGTCACGACCACCAGGCCGTAGGCCGCGGGATTCACCCACTCGTAGGCGGTCCTGAAGACAGCAGAGAAGAGGTGTCACTAAAACTACAGATTAGAAGCTGCAGGGTCTCAGTGCACGTACAAGATGAAGCTTTACAGGAGCAGTCTGTCTCTCTGCCCCCTAGTGTTTAAAATGGGTACTGCAGTCACAGATACACCGCTGCTCTTACTTGGCGTTGGTTCCGACCCAGTAGATGATTCCGTTCTCGTCGAAGTCGTGTTGGTGTCTGAAGGTGAAGGTCTGACCTTCCCTCAGCTTCCTCACGAAGACGAAGGACGAGCGCTCAAAGTCGTACCACTGCTTCGCCACCTGGAGGAGCACACGGGTTAAAACGATTGGCGCCGCTCGTTTGGACTGAGCTGAAGGTGAAGGTGGTCTTACCATCTTCAGCAGGTACTGTTCCAGAGACTCCACAGTGGCGAGCGGTTCCATCTTCAACATGCGACCCGTTCGGTCGATCAAAGCCGTCTCGCCCGGCGCCCGCTCCAAACGGAACCGCAACCTCCTCGTCAAGATCTGATCAAATCAAACACACAACGTTAGGTTTCCAAAAGAGGTGCAAGTAACCAGAGTCAGACCTGAACCCGGATCACGCTCTGACCCACCTGCAGGTTGTATGAGGATCCTGGAGTGTCGTACAGGTGCAGAGGTAGACGTTCTATCGACTCCAGGACCGCTATCAGTTTACGGATTAAGGCAACAGCTGGTCGGCTGCAAAGACACAAACAAGAACTGAGTCAGACATCAGCCAAGGGAACCAGGACCAGGACCCAGTCTGAAGACCTGTTAGCTAGGACCAGGTCCCAGTCTGAAGACCTGTTAGCTAGGACCAGGTCCCAGTCTGAAGACCTGTTAGCTAGGATCCGGACCGGGTCCCAGTCTGAAGACCTGTTAGCTAGGACCAGGTCCCAGTCTGAAGACCTGTAACCAGGATCAGGACCCAGTCTGAAGACCTGTAACCAGGATCAGGACCAGGTCCCAGTCTGAGGACCTGTTAGCTAGGATCAGGACCAGGTCCCAGTCTCAAGACCTGTTAGCTAGGATTAGGACCCAGTGTGAGGACCTGTTAGCTCGGATCAGGACCAGGTCCCAGTCTGATGACCCGTTAGCTAGGATCAGGACCGGGTCCCAGTCTGAGGACCTGTTAGCCAGGTCCCAGTCTGATGACCTGTTAGCTAGTATCAGGACCGGGTCCCAGTCTGAGGACCAGTTAGCCAGGTCCCAGTCTGAGGACCTGTTAGCCAGGTCCCAGTCTGAGGACCTGTTAGCTTGGTTCAGGACCAGGTCCCAGTCTGAGGACCAGCTAGCCAGGTCCCAGTCTGAGGACCTGTTAGCTAGGATCAGGACCAGGTCCCAGTCTAAAGACGTGTTAGTCAGGATCAGGACCAGGTCCCAGTCTGAGGACCTGTTAGCTAGGATCAGGACCTGGATCTGGACCTGGATCCAGTGTTCACCTTTCATCGTCTTCATTCTCGCTGAAAGCCGCCTTGAAGACGTTGATCCTCTCCATTAAAGGCTTACAATCATTCTTCAGGTCCAGGTCGACGCTCTGCAGAGAAACACAGGACACGTCTTACAGCTCGGCCTCGTGTGACTGCAGCGTCACAGAGTCATAGTGAGACGCCTACATTGTTGAGGACGGTGAACAGGGCCTGGACCAGACCACTGCTGCACATCTCATACGGAGAGATGGTGTTTTCATCCTTCAGGACTACGATCAGGTTCTCCAGAGCCGTCTTCATCAGGTCCCTCCACGTGTTCTCTCCTTCAATACACTGTGAACACACGGAGGTCAGACAGCGCCTCGGGACAGTCAGCTGACCGTCAGCCATGACGCGTGCTCCTACCTGTCTGTTGGTGTGCAGCTCCCAGGAGGACTCCAGCTGTGTGGAGATGTTCCTCAGGGTGACCACCACCCCTCTGGGCATGCTCTCTACGGCTTTGAAGTGGTCGTCGTACAGCTCCCTCGCCATGCTCTTCACCTTCTGCTTCGTCTTCTCCAGCTTCGACTTCAGCTTCCTGCCTCTCTTTCCTGTCCAGCCCGTCACAAACTCCGAGCCTGTAAACACACGGCCAGCAGAAACCCAGAGATCAGACAAAAGACAGCTGGACCCCAGGTCGTTGTTTTTAATCCCTGCTGTGAATATTTCCTTCAGCTTGGTGGTGCGTTCAGGGGACTTCTGTGTTTCTGTATGAACCCTGCTGGTGAGTTAAAGCTATCTGTTACACACACACACACACACACACACACCTAGCGAGGTCTCGGCGGTGAACGAGTGTTTGGTTCCTCTGTTGGACTCGAAGACGAAGCCGGGCAGGTCCTCCTTCAGGATGGTGGCCTGCTGTCCGTCTGAGTTGTGGATGGCGATCTCTCCGTCCTTCAGGCAGGTCAGAGACCAGTTCCCCACGGTGAGCTTGGTGGGGCCCACGCTGGACAGGATGGGCTGACTGGCCGTGATGGGTTTCACCTGACTCCTCGCACGCTGCAGCTTCTCCAAGAACTCGCTGCGAGACTCTGAGCACGGAGAAGGAGAGAAGTGAAGGCGATGAGGGAGAAGCACAGAGGAGACCACAGATCAGTGTGTGATGTTTGTTCATCGTACCGGAGCTGTCCGAGCCGCCCTCTGGACTCCCGCTGGAGTACATGGTGGCCAGCTTCCCGTCCAGGATGAACCTGAACCAGCCGTTGGAGCCGTTGGAGAGCTCGAGAGCGGCGGCGTCGGACCAGATGTAGAGACAGTCCCTCCCTCTGATGATGGACCAGTCCTTCCAGTGATACGGCTTCCCCTGCTGGATCTCCCTGGCGTCCTCCTGCGCCTCCTCCTCCTGCACACAAACATGCTTCACTCGTACAGATGTTTCATCATTCATCCCCTTTCACGTTCCCTCCCTCTCCTCCGCTCTCTTTACCTTCTCAGGTTTAGCTTCGTCCTCGTTCTCGTCGTCTGACGCCGGTCCGGCCAGAGTCGACACTTTGTTGATGACGCCGAGGCGAGCGAGCTGGTCGAGGAAAACGTCTCCACCTTTATCCACCAAATCTCTGATGATCTGCAGAGCCAGCAGGTGGCCGTCGTCATCGTCCTGAGACGCACACAAAGAGGACAGCTGTGTTAGCTCTGTGTGCGTGTGTGTGTCTGTGAGTGTGTGTGTCTGTGAGTGTGTGTGTGTGTGTGTGTGTGTGTACCTCCTGGTCGAGCACAGTGGCGGTGATCTCCACCAGCACCGTGGGGAGGTTGTGTCCCGTCTCGCTGTCACACACCTCCTTCAGCAGGACTTCACTGCTGTAGTGAACCATCTTCCTGATCAGAGCCAGACTGGCTTTCCTGAACACACACACACACACACACACACACACATTAAAACACACACCTGGGCCGTCAGTATAGCAGGACGTCACAGTGTTGATGAGTTTGGTCCAAATATAACATGAATCAAGAAACCATTTTGGTGTGTGTGTGTGTGTGTGTGTGTGTGTGTGTGTGTGTGTGTGTGTGTGTGTGTGTGTGTGTGTGTGTGTGTGTGTGTGTGTGTGTGTGTGTGTGTGTGTGTACCTAATAGAAGGCAGCATGGTTTGCTGAAAGGTTTGTGCAAAAACAGGCAGAAGTCTCCTCAGATAGATGGGAGCCATCTCTGGGTCTCCTTTGGGCTCGATGCCCTCCTCTTCCTCTTTGTTCACGTCCTTCTTCTTTTTGTCATCGCCCTTATTGACCGGACACATCCAGTCACCTGGAACACACACACACACACACACACACACTTTACAGTTTTGTTACGTCGACATAAAGGTGGCGGCGCTGCAGAGCGTTCACTTTGTTTTTCCCGTCCTCTGATAGCGACAGACTGGGCTAACACTCACCAGGGGACTGCAGTATGGCCACCACCTCTGTGTGTCCTCTCTCCCTGGCCTTGTCCAGAGGAGTCTTCCCGTCCTCGTCTCTCAGGTCGGGGTTTGCTCCGTGACGCAGCAGAGTCTACACGCCACAAAAGCAGACAGCCAATGAGACGCTTCGACAGACAACAGCAGGTCCGTCAGCTGGATGGTGTGTGTGTATTCTGCGTTACCTTGGCTACTTGTGGGCGTCCGAAACAGGCAGCGTAGTGTAGTGAGGATGACCTCTGACCTCTGTTAACGTCCGCCCCCCTCTCACATAGAAACTCCACCTTAAGAAGTGATTCAAACAAACAACCGTGAGTCAAACTGAAGTCAGAGGGAGGAAGCGCCCGAGCAGCTGTGTGTGTTTGTTCTTTACCATTTCCTGTGTGCCGAAAGCTGAAGCCCAGTTCAGCAGCGTCTGCCCGACGTCGTCCATGAAGTTCACCTCAAACGCTGCAACACAAAGAAGGGGGGGGGGGTGTTAATGTCCCCGCTATCAATGTTTGCTTCTCTTTCATGATTTGAAGATATCAGCTCTCAAAGCTGCTCAGAGTTTTAGCAGAAGTACGAAGTCTTTACTTCCTCTTCTATGAAACTTTGATATCGCTGGAAAACAAACGTCTTTATTTATACTTTCTCACCAAAAGCTACGTTTTCTTATTCTCAATGTTACATTTGAACACATCATGACATTATATCTGCTTTTTTCACATGATAGTCATTTTACTCAGCTGACCTTGAATGCACCACACTGTAACTGTATCTCGTTTAGTAAACCAACAAACCTAAATTATTGTTATTGACTAACGAGGCGTTCGAGGACCAACGAGACGTTCGAGGACCAACGAGACGTCCGAGGACCAACGAGACGTCCGAGGACCAACGAGACGTTCGAGGACCAACGAGACGTTCGAGGACCAACGAGACGTCCGAGGACCAACGAGGCGTTCGAGGACCAACGAGACGTTCGAGGACCAACGAGACGTCCGAGGACCAACGAGACGTCCGAGGACCAACGAGACGTCCGAGGACCAACGAGACGTCCGAGGACCAACGAGGCGTTCGAGGACCAACGAGACGTCCGAGGACCAACGAGACGTCCGAGGACCAACGAGGCGTTCGAGGACCAACGAGACGTCCGAGGACCAACGAGACGTCCGAGGACCAACGAGACGTCCGAGGACCAACGAGGCGTTCGAGGACCAACGAGACGTTCGAGGACCAACGAGACGTTCGAGGACCAACGAGACGTCCGAGGACCAACGAGACGTCCGAGGACCAACGAGGCGTCCGAGGACCAACGAGACGTCCGAGGACCAACGAGACGATAAAGGACCAACGAGACGATAAAGGACCAACGAGACGATAAAGGACCAACGAGACGATAAAGGACCAACGAGACGTTCGAGGACCAACGAGACGTTCGAGGACCAACGAGACGTTCGAGGACCAACGAGACGTTCGAGGACCAACGAGACGATAAAGGACCAACGAGACGATAAAGGACCAACGAGACGATAAAGGACCAACGAGACGATAAAGGACCAACGAGACGATAAAGGACCACTTTGACCTTCTGATGGCACTCTCAGAAGGTCAAAGTGGTCAGATGAGGTGCTGATGGTGAATCCTTGGTCGACGCCCCTTCCTTCTCTCACAGGTGCGTTCAGAGTTCTTACCTCCGGTGTCGATGGCGTCGATCAAAGCGTCCGTGTCTTTGCTGCGGATACAGTCGATGAGCTGTCGGTGCGATCTCTCTCCTGAACTGTCCAGGCGTCGCAGGCCGGGGATCCGACCCGTCGAGCCGGCCGTGGATTTGGGCAGCGCCTTCCGTCCCTCAAACAGGAGCACGAGGAGGAGGTCCACAAGCCGCATGGTGTCGAGCACGCAGCGCTCGTCTCCTCCCAGAGCGGACTCCATGGAGTCCGGCAGCGCTGAGCGTAACAGGTCCTACAGAGGAAAGGACAAACAGTCGTATGAACTTCATTATGGAGAACATTCTTCACGTGTTCGAGGCGCGTCGACTTACATGTGTAACGAGTGGCGACCCCCGGCACAGCGTGGACAGCAGGCTGACGATGGTCGACACCTGGTTGCTCAGTTTGGAGTCGGGGGCTGAGGGGGCGGAGCCGGTCGAGGTCCTGCCAGGCTTACAGGAAGAGGCGGGGCCTGACACTGTGCCACCGGCAGCCGCCATACGGGACAGCAGCTCCTCTGTCAGGCCATGTTTGGCTAAAGGGGCGGGGTCCACGCCACGACGAGTGAACCTATCGGCCAATGAGGCGAAGCAGCGTAGCGCTCCATCTGAGACCTGCAGGACCGAGACGTTAGAACCTCTGAGAGAAACAGGAAGCCGCTGCAGACTAAGCTCAGACCGCTCACCTGGTGGTCCTCATGTTTGAGGAGGCTGGACAGAGACTCGACGCAGGTCTCCAGAGACGAGTCTTGAGGCTCCATCTTGCTGCAGAGTCGGGACACGACGGCCATGGCTGAGTGCAGCGTGTCTTTGTGAACCAGGTGACCGCTGTCTCTGATGAAACTCAGCACGCAGTTCAGACCGCCGGCCTCAAACACGGCTCCAGACTCCCTGGTGCAGATCAGCTCCAACACCTACGAACACAAGAAGCCATGAAAGACACGACGTCACCGTGTGCTTCCTCGTTAACCCTTTCCACCCACAGCTTCTCCTGCAGCAGTGAGCTGCAGCACGTTCTGCTGAGCCAATAGGAGCAGGCGTGTGACGTTATATCCTGTTACTGCCGCACGATGCATAGGCGACCACCAGCATCTCTGTGCACGTAAATAAACGGCGCCATTGTTTTGTGTTCTCCGCTCTGATGTTGATGGTCGTTTTGTTGGTCTACACGCAGCGCTGATATAAAATACTGTCATTATAGCGCCGTGTGGCAGACTCTTAATTCATCCGTCACTGCCGCCTGGTTGTTTTACATCAGGAGGCCCCGCCCCCTCAGACAGCGATCGTCTCGGGCTGTGTGAAGCTACATCTTAATTTGTGTGAAGCTTGTGAGTGAGAGCGCTGTGACGTCTCTCCTCCTCACAGTCACAAAGAAGACATTCAGTCCAGACTTTCAGGATGTGGAGCGAGATCAAACGGCACCTGATAAATAAAAATAGACGAAGTGATCGGACGGCATCAGCTGACAAAGACTCTGACGTCTGATCACAGAACACAACTGTCCTGTGAGTTTTAATAAGAAACCTCTGGAAGCACATGGTTTGAGATCTGCTGCCTGTGGTGTGACACACACACACACACACACACACAGGAGCAGCTGAGATGTGTGTGTGTCAGCGTGTCCTGGCCTCCTGCTGTTATCTCTCTGACACAGGGTGATGACACAGCAGCAGAGAGAGAAACTCTCAGATTATCACAACAACTTCTTGCAGTGAAACAAGAAGAGGCGAACGCTTTAATCAGCTTGTAAACGCTCCTGTTCTGTCTCAAGGCTGCATAACAACAGAGATTATTCTGATCCCCTCTCAGGCTCGAGCCAGGGCACAAAAACTCCACCACTCAGTTCCTCTGCACAGCCTGCAGCCTCTTCAGTAGATGTTGCTGTCATGCAGGGAGTGCTTCTCTTACCTTGACACACTGCTCAGCCAGGTCTCTACTCGTCCTGTTGTTGAGCTCCACCACCACCAGCCGGTTGCACAGCGCCTTGATGGCCCCGTCCACCCCCACGATTCTCCGGGTGCACTCTGCCGACACATCCAGGTAGTAGGTGATGGCTCGGGCCGTGACCTCCAGCACGTTATCCGGGGCACTCTCATCCAGGAAGATCTTACAGAGCGCCGGGAGGAAGGTCCGAGGAGGACAGCTGCAGACAGAGAAGAGGGGTGGGGGGTGGGGGGGTCACAGTCAGCACACGGACCACTTGTCCACACTCGCCTCATTCAGACAGAGAAGACTCACGTCTCGAAGCAGCGGTCCACGTTGTCAGACATGAGCAGCAGCATGCAGAGCTGCTCCAGAGCGATGAGCTGCATGTCCCGCTCATCGCCCTGACCCATCTGGAGCCACTCCAGCAGGGTGTCCGGGTCCACGTCCGCCATGATGGCTAGCCTACAGGGACAAATGCCATAAACGGTAAATACAGAGGCGAACCCCCCCCCCCCCCACAGCATGAAGCTGCTCGCAGTGGAGGAGGAATTCAGGATGCAGCAGCTCCTCATAGATGCTACATTATTAGCTTTGTTTGTGTTCATAAAGAAAAAGCAGCAGTAAGAAAAGCTGCTAATGAACCGGCCGCTCCAAGGTTAATTAATCGAGCTCTGACGTCATCATCACCTGACCTCTCACCTGGCTCCCCGTTGGCTACCCGCTCTGGCTCAGCGCCCAATCACTGCTCAAAGTTCTGTCGCTGTTTGGGACTCATCCAATCACCCGGACGGAGGGAGAGAGGAAACAAGGACGAGCAGGAGGAAATCACACGCTCACAGGGGCTTCTGGGACATGTAGTCTCTTCCCCTGCAGACAGAACAAAGGGAGGAAGTGAAGGACGGATTTAAATAACTGGCAGAGAAACAAAGAGGTTATAAAAAAACAACTCTATATTCAAACAAGAACTCAAATGAATCTATCCATCGTTATTGACAGACAGGGCACAGGATACTTCCTGGAGAAGTGCAGCTTGTGGCCCTTTAGATAAGCTGGGCAGAAGTGTTTCTGCAAACAACAAACAGGGCACAGGATACTTCCTGGCTGACTGGAGTTTGGAGCTTTTACTCATTTTGAGAAGTGGACCGTTGTTGGAAGAGAGCAAGCTGTTCATGGAAAAGTCTTTGGACAGTTTAAACTCCTGCACAGCTGTTGCTTGTGTTTAGTGAGACAGGGTGGTGACTAGCTCCTGAAAGAGTGCAGCGTTTGTTAAAGCAGGCAGTGGATAATCACTGGGTGACCACAGACCTCGTCCTACTTGGTGAAACCAGCCGTCATTAGCGTCCCATTTTCATGAATCCTGACTGCTCCACTTCACACGATACAGCAGCCTAAATAAGCTTCTTAACTGGATATTTAAATGACTCTAAAATCTGGAATATAACTCACGTCTGTTATTGAAAGAGAAAAACTGTTTAAACTTCCTGCGTGACGTTTTCCATCGTGTGGCGTTTGCACTCCTGCTCGCCGAGCTCTCAGGCCGACTCCACTGATCACTTATTGACTTTCATCAGAAGAGCACTAAGTTGATTTACAGAGCAGAGAGGAAGCAGCGCTGGCAGCTGCTCTGTGTCACTGTCTCTCCCAGCACAGCGTGCCATCACCTTCCAATACACAACAATGGAGATACGTGTACTCTGATCACGTCAGGTCACACGCACTGATGGTGGGCGTGTCTCAGCATCACCGCAGCCTGCTCTCAGCATAAAGAAGACAGGCATGAAGAGTGCGTCTTATAGAGCGCACATCACAGCAGATCAAACAGGACGGCTGCTCCATGACAGGCAGAGGATCGTTCCTCCACAGCTGACTCTGCAGGAGCTCCACTCACCAGCGTCACCATGACAGCTGAAGACGCTCGCATGTGTCAATACAAGCAGTGAAAAATATCTGAGCCGCAGCTCGTCTCTGAGTGTGTGTGTGTGTGTGTGTGTGTGTGTGTGTGGTGTGTGTGTGTTTGTGTGTGTGTGTGTGTGTGTGTGTGTGTGTGTGTGTGTGTGTGTCTGTCCCAGGAGCTGGACTCTGATGTGGTTTTCCTCTCAAACAGACGTGAAGCTTTTCTGAAGCTCAGAGGTTTTAACCCTTCGTTTGCTCTGACAGCCAGCTCAGTGCACAGACAGTATGCAGATGTGAGGCAGACGAACAAGAAAAGCTGGAGGAGGAATGACGTCCAAGAAAATGTCTCATCAACAACACCTCGTGAAGAACTTCATTTAAAAAGGTACCAGCACAGGCCAATCAGACAGCTCCTGATCGGATCAGGAACTCTGATACAGCTCATATCAACATGCTCGGACAGATGCACATCAGTCCAAAAGTGACTCAAGTCTTTCAGGTTGGTTTGGGGGGGGGGGGGGGGCTGTGCACAGATGTCAGGCTGCTGTAGGAAACATATCTACATTTAATAAGAAGAAGGTTTGACTGTGCAGCTAGAAGGAGGAGGTCATTAATGAGCGCAGACTCCTGGTTAAAGCAGCTGAAAGTCCACATGTGGAAGACTCAGCTAAAGACCAGGATGAGTCCAGACCAGGTTCCTTACAGGCCCATGTGGGTGACAGAGCTGTGGCGATAACAGGAACTGTCAGATTCACTTTAACTCATACAGTTTCTTATCATTTATTACTCGCTGTTTAAACTTCAGCCCAAGAAATCTTCAGCTGCTCCTTTTCATTTGGAGAGCGTCTGAAGCACGGGCTGATCGTAACGTTTCGTTTAAGGCCTCCCCTCTCATTGATTACTTCTTTCATGTCGGATTAACCAGGAAGACCAGGAACCTTTGGAGGAGCACAGAGTCTCCCGTGCAGGCTCCGGGGTCGCTCTAAGATCTAAAGACCAGAGTGTAAAGCGAGAGCCGGTTAATTTTAGGATGGAGATGAAGTGGTGACTGAAATACACGATTCATGTCCCTGACCACGCCATGCAGCTCCACACACGAGCTACTGCACACAAACGGCTCTATCCGCCGCCATATCCCTGCAGCACAGCATGCTGGGAGTCCGATGGGTCCGGGTTAAGTTGATTAGGTCCTAATTTGAAGCCAAGCAGCTGACTGTCTGTCTGTCGGGATAGAACCAGGCTGTGCAGGACAGATCCTCTTATCAACAGATTAATCATCACAACTTGCCAGCTAGAGTCCTGCCCCCCCCCCACAGCAGGACTGAAGGGCCAACGTGTCCCTCAGTCAGTCACAGGCTTTAGTTGTCACCTCTTTAACCTTTCGTAGTTTCAACTCTCTCAGACCAGATTGTGGTCGAAACACACTTTCAATTCCTCATGGTAATGGGGGGGGGGGGGGGGGGGGGGGGTTCCTCCAACAGACAGATTCAATCACAAACAGAAACCAACAGCAGAGTCCAGACAGAGGAGAAGCATCTCAGATTGTGCCCCCCCCCCCTTCTGACACAAGGCTTCCCCTGCAGGACTTTCCAGAGACGTTTACCAGACTCTGCTCCGGTTTGACTCCTCTTGTTCGAGTGAAGGCTTTCTGCAGGTTTCAACACATGCAGCCTTTCAATAATGAAACCGCCATCATTGGAATTCATCGTCTGCAGACCGTCTACACTGCACAAATATGTTGGCACATTTAGGTGCTCAAAAAAATTGCCAATGTTTTTGTGCGATGTGTGCCTGCTATTTTAGATAAACAGGAAAGAGCCCAGCGTACATGGACGAGAGAGAGAGAGAGAGAGAGAGACACAGAGAGAGAGAGAGAGAGAGAGAGAGACAGAGACACAGAGAGAGAGAGAGAGAGACAGAGAGAGAGAGGAGAGAGAGAGAGACAGACACAGAGACAGAGAGAGAGAGAGAGAGAGAGAGAGAGAGAGACAGAGAGAGAGAGAGAGAGAGAGAGAGAGATAGACAGAGAGAGAGAGAGAGAGAGAGAGAGAGAGATAGACAGAGAGAGAGAGAGAGAGAGACAGAGAGAGAGAGAGAGAGAGAGAGAGACAGAGACACAGAGAGAGAGAGAGAGAGACAGAGAGAGAGAGAGAGAGAGAGAGACAGACACAGAGACAGAGAGAGAGAGAGAGAGAGAGAGAGAGAGAGAGACAGAGAGAGAGAGAGAGAGAGAGAGAGAGAGATAGACAGAGAGAGAGAGACAGAGAGAGAGAGAGAGAGAGAGAGAGAGAGAGACAGAGAGACAGAGAGAGAGAGAGAGACAGAGAGAGAGAGACAGAGAGAGAGAGACAGAGACACAGAGACACAGAGAGAGAGAACTAAAAGGTGGATGGCTCTGTAAGAGGCATGTTTGTACGGTACAGTGATGCTGTCAGGTGAAGCTAAAGCTAACTATCAGCTAAATTTGGATTCTTTATTTAGTGGAGGAAGGGCGTGATGCTCGTCTGTGTGCATGACACACTTTAACAGAAACTAAAAAGACATGTCTATTGGATGAGTGTTGTGATGATGTTTCCACATTGACCTGTCTGTCTGTGTGTGTGTGTCTGTCTGTGTGTGTGTGTCTGTGTGAACAAACCTTTGCATGAGAGTTCAAACTAGCACAACGTCCCAAACAGACGGAGCAGTTAGCAGTGAACCAGAGAAGCTAACACACACACAGTTAGCTGTGTGAGCCACAGTTTCGTCATCTGTCTGAGCATAAGGAGCCTAATTATTTCATCAGACACAAATCAACATAAGAGGATAGAGGAGGGACATGTTACAGGCAACGCTAAGCCCTCCAGCAGCTCGCTGACTAGCGTTAGCAGTGAGCTTCACTTACACACAGGGTTTGATGACAAACTGTAAGGCTGTTCTTCTCTGCACAGCTCGCCTCATAATCATCAGCCCCGTTTAGCCGGACATTTCAAGTCGGATTTCTGGGACATTCTGAGTTTCACCTCATTTCCCAGGACTTACATTGGTCAGCTCTTTTCAAGGTTTTTCAGGATGTAAGTGTAAACCTGGTACATTTTCACCAAATCAAATCAATCCCCAAAAAGACAATACAAGACCTTTAAAACCTCTCAAATCAGATATTTCATTAACTTACTATAGCATTAGCATACAGTCTATAGTGTAGCTGATAGCATTAGCATACAGCCCATATTTAAGGGTAGCTGACAGTGTTAGCATACAGTCTATATTAAAGTGTAGCTGACAGCGTTAGCATACAGTCTATATTAAAGAGTAGCTGATAGTGTTAGCATACAGTCTATATTAAGGTGTATCTGATAGTGTTAGCATACAGCCTATATTAAAGTGTAGCTGATAGTGTTAGCATACAGTCTATATTAAGGTCTATCTGATAGTGTTAGCATACAGCCTACATTAAAGAGTAGCTGATAGCATTAGCATACAGTCTATATTAAAGTGTAGCTGATAGCATTAGCATACAGTCTATATTAAAGTGTAGCTGATAGCATTAGCATACAGTCTATATTAAAGTGTAGCTGATAGCATTAGCATACAGTCTATATTAAAGTGTAGCTGATAGCATTAGCATACAGTCTATATTAAAGTGTAGCTGATAGCATTAGTATACAGTCTATATTAAAGTGTAGCTGATAGCATTAGCATACAGTCTATATTAAAGTGTAGCTGATAGCATTAGCATACAGTCTATATTAAAGTGTAGCTGATAGTGTTAGCATAGTCTATATTAAGGTCTATCTGATAGCATTAGCATACAGTCTATATTAAGGTCTATCTGATAGCATTAGCATACAGTCTATATTAAAGTGTAGCTGATAGCATTAGCATACAGTCTATATTAAGGTCTATCTGACAGCGTTAGCATAGTCTATATTAAAGTGCAGCTGCCGCAAACATGGATAGTTGGCATATATTTTGTGTATTGTTGAGTAGTGTGTATATCTTGAAGAATAATTTATATATGTTGTTGCATAGTGTGTAGTGTTGAAGTGTGTTTGTACAGAGCACTTTTGTGTATTTAATGTACAGTGTAGTATAGTGTATAGTGTTGATTAGAGTGTAGTACAATATTGTGTAGTTTAATGTATATAGTCTTGTGTAGTGTGGAGTACAGTGTTGTGTATTGTGTACTGTTGTGTAGTGTAGTGTAGTATAGTGTTGTGTATTTAGTGTACATAGTGTTGAGTAGTATAGTGTTGTGTGGTATAGTGTAGTGTACATAGTGTTGTGTAGTACAGTTTACATAGTGTTGTGTAGTACAGTTTACATAGTGTTGTGTGGTATAGTTTACATAGTGTTGTGTAGTACAGTTTACATAGTGTTGTGTGGTATAGTTTACATAGTGTTGTGTAGTACAGTTTACATAGTGTTGTGTGGTATAGTTTACATAGTGTTGTGTGGTATAGTATACATAGTGTTGTGTGGTATAGTATACATAGTGTTGTGTGGTATAGTGTACCCAGTGCTGAGTAGTATAGTGTTGTGTAGTATAGTATACATTATGATGTGTAGTATAGTGTTGTGTTGTAGTGTTGTATAGTACAGTATACATAGTGTTGTGTAGTATAGTGTTGTGTTGTAGTGTTGTATAGTACAGTATACATAGTGTTGTGTAGTATAGTGTTGTAATGTTGTATAGTACAGTATACATAGTGTTGTGTAGTATAGTGTTGTGGTGTATAGTACAGTATACATAGTGTTGTGTAGTATAGTGTTGTGTTGTAGTGTTGTATAGTACAGTATACATAGTGTTGTGTAGTATAGTGTTGTATTGTTGTGTGGTATAGTACAGTATACGTAGTGTTGTGTAGTATAGTGTACATAGTGTTGTGTGGTATAGTATACATAGTGTTGTGTGGTATATAGTTGTGTTAGTTGTATAGTCTAAATAGTATTGAGTAGTATTGTTGTGTTATGTAGTGTTGTATAGTATAATGTACATAGTGTTGTGTAGTGTGTAGTATAGTGTTGAGTAGAGTGTAGTACAGTATTGTGTAGCGTTTAGTGTAGTGTGGAGTACAGTGATGTGTATTGTTAACTGTTGTGTAGCACAGTGTTGTGTAACACAGAGTTGTGTAGTGTTGTATAGTATAGTGTTGTGTAACACAGAGTTGTGTTGTGTAGTACAGTGTTGTGTAGTACAGAGTTGTGTTGTGTTGTGTAGTACAGTGTTGTGTAGTACAGAGTTGTGTAGTGTTGTATAGTACAGTGATGTGTATTGTTAACTGTTGTGTAGCACAGTGTTGTGTAACACAGAGTTGTGTAGTGTTGTATAGTATAGTGTTGTGTAGTGTTGTATAGTAGTGTTGTGTAGTGTTGTATAGTATAGTGTTGTGTAACACAGAGTTGTGTTGTGTAGTACAGTGTTGTGTAGTACAGAGTTGTGTTGTGTTGTACAGTGTTGTGTAGTGTTGTATAGTATTGTGTTGTGTAGTACACATGCTATATAATATTTACTTGTAAAAACAGCGTATGTTTATATTTCAGCTTAATTTAAGTGTTAAATAATGTATATAATCAATGTTAAAGTCCATATAGTGTGTCCGTAGTGGAGCACAGTGTTTTTGTTACAGTTTAATGTGAAATTGAAGTCTTTAAATGTTAAACATGTAATGTCTTTTAAAAATAATATAATGCTACTCAGTTAGCCTGCTAGCACCACGCTAGCTAACCTGAATGCTAACTTTAGCCTAAATAACGGCAGCGTCCTGCGGTTTCAGTGTTTAAAAACAGAATTAAATACCGACAAGAAACCCGTTTCTGTTACCGAGCAGATAAACTACGTGTCGGTGTTTAGTGGAGGAAGTATTCAAAGTGTTACACTGATGGAAACGTTACATTTTAGTTAAACAGCTTTATGTGCGGCCTCCGACAACAACCCCAAGCCGCGGAGCTCGAGTTCCGGGAGAGCCGGAGGGCCGCAACTCAGACTCAGACACCCGCCACAACCGACACCGGCCCAGGTTCGCTTACAACAGCGGGATCGGTCACTTACCGTTTGTTCTCCTCGGCGCGGAGGAAGGAGTTACGATCCTGTCGGTCCAACTGAACGGCGAGGAGCTGTGTCTGTCTCGGGTTAATTCAAGGCGTTCCCATTTCTCCAGAACGGCTGTAAAAAGGTCAGAGTGGACGGCGAGGCGATGAACCGAGCGGAGCCGAACACAGCGGACTGAAATGGAGAGCTGAGCCGAACACTGCTGCCGCGTTCACGAGCTGAACTCGAGCTCGGAATAAAGAGATACCACTGCACACCTTATTTTTTTTTAAGTTGTTTTGCTTTACTTGTCCCGCATTTCAACAATTTAAACACACACAAACATCCTTCTATCTATCGAGATATATATATATATATATATATATATATATATATATATATAATTCACTATGTGTGTTTGTGTGTGTGTGTGTGTGTGTGTATATATATTTATATATATATATATATATATATATATATATATATATATATATATATATATATATATAGTGTGTGGTTATATATAGTCAGGTTTTGGTCTTGATCAACCGCAGTCTCTTTCCACAGAACAGGAAAGTGCAGAGTGAGAGAGGTCCAGATGCTTCATTTTTTAGACTCCGACATCTTAAAGGTCATGGTGAATATATCTCAGAGTAATATCTAATTTTTATTTATTCTCCTGTCAAACTAACAAAACACAAAGAGAATGACACTTTTACATTGAAGTAGCTGCAACTCGAACTTAACTCACCTCTTCTTAACATTCAAATTTGTCCATTAATTTGTTTTTGTTTACTTGTCATTGCAGAGATCAGATCATCTAGTCATTATTACAAACACAATAAATGTTCTCTATTCTTTCATAATTTCGGTGTGGTACATTCTAAGATTGGAGCAGGATGAAGCCCTGAAAGCTCTTCATCACGCTTCACGCTACGTTCTAGAGTTTCCGATAGTCCCTGAAAGCAGCATCCGCAGGTGATGCAGCAGACGCCGGAGGGCGCTGCAACGTGTTTGTTTCTGTTAGAAAATCAAGTTACCAAGGTGTTACAGGACTGATAAAACACACACACACGTTCCAATGTTTTTTAAATTAAATTTAATGTATTTATACTGTTTCACATGATGTCATCTTCAATTATTGAACTTCTACTTTTTTTTATCCCCTTCTCCTTTAAAAAAAAAAAAGACAAATATTTATGGTTATTATGTTGGCTACTTTAAAATACATTTTCTCTGCTTCTTTCTTAAAGGTCTCATCTCCTCCTCTTCATCATGTGTGTGAAGTGTGTTCATGATCATGTCTATAAACCCCTCTATTTCAGCCCTGCTCAGAACAGGCTGTTTCTGTGTCTGTAGCTTTAAATATGTAAATGAGCTGTGTCTGGCCACGCCCCCTCTCTGGAAGGGCTCGGGTGTACTCGCTGCTTTCTGGCTCCATGTCCTATTGTTTACGGTGAGAAGGCAGACTCAGAGGGCAGAACAAACACCTAGCTGTGGGAGTGTCACCCACCTGGGGGAGGGGCTACTGCCCTTTGTGATGTCATGAAGGGAACATCTCCAAACGGCCTGTTTGAGAACACATTTTCTGAAAAGTGGAGCAAGCAGAAGACGGAGAGGATGCTTGCATGCACGAGCCCACATACGAAGCGTGAGCTGAAATCAGCTTGTGGACCAATGGAGTGAGGCGTTTAGGGTTAACCCAGCTGTTAGGAAACAACATGTAGAAACACACACAGTGGTCGTTTTAGTGCAGGTGAATCTTTATTGATTTTTGTTTGATGACATCATGAATTGTTTGAACATTCACATTCAGACGATTAAATCTGGACATTCTACACGACGTGATTATGTAGTGTTTGTTAAACTAAAGTGCTCTGGTGACTTAAAGTGTCCCTCACAGGCCACCGTATCAGACCATCACAGTGTTGTTAAATCATCACTCACTATAAAAATAAAGTTCTGTTCACGATGCGTTCACTGTCCGACTCCTCCGATGGATGTCACATTCACTAACCCAAACCGAGCGTCCGACTGCCGCTGCTCGTTTACTTCAGTCGTACCTGGAGAGCCAGGTGGGAGGAGTCAAGCTGTCCTGTGATTGGTGGACATCGTTTCTGTAATCAAACTTTCTAGCAGGAGCCGGCTTCTCTAAAAGACGCTCATAACAAATGTTTCAGGCTTTAAAAGTCTGTTTGAAACTTCTCAGCCACCGTACATTTCAAACTTTGATGTATTAGAGTTGTCTGATTGTCGTCTTGATGCTGCTGTTCACGCCGTTTACAGCCGTAAACGCAGAAACCAAACGTTCAAACGTTAGTACGTGTTGGTCAGGCTTCACGTCTGAAACTCAGACCAGTCCACCATCTTTAAAGTCAGACTTCATCCCAGAACAATGAAAATCCCTCATCCCACTGTCAGCCAATCACTGTCGAGTTTTTAACCTTTCACCTGGAACAGGCTTCCCTCCCTCACAAACAGGACTGTCACAGATCTCTGTACTGATAAAGTTTGATTCAAATATTTACAAAGTTCTAAAAACTCTACCATGAACCTACGGCGTCTGTAGTGTCGTTAACATCAAAGACTGTTGATACCTTTTTGTTACCACGGCAACAGGAAGACAAGTCGAGTCGCACCCAGTCAAGAGTCATTAGTCGTTTTTTAAATCACACACACACACACACACACACACACACACACACACACACACACACACACACACACACACACACACACACACACACACACACACACACACACACACACACACACACACACACACACACACACACACACACACACACACACGTTTATTTCCTGATCAGACGCGGGGCGAGGAGGACGAGGGTTCGAGTCGTGATCAGTTGGCGGTAGATTTATTTTGATTTACGGCGGCGGATTGCTCCGATCAGGACCCCCCCCCCCCCCCCCGCCATGACATTCAAACTCACAGAGGGCGGCTTGAAACCGCCCACAGACTTCATGACTGCAGCGGATCCACCAACTAATCATTTTGTGGCTGAGACGTTGCTAACGACGGCGTGCAGCTGCTCCCACCCGGGTTCTGAACGCCACGTTTCTCTGCAGCAGGAAGATTAACGATTGGATGCTTTCAAACCTGTGATATGGAGAGACGTTAAAACCTGATCTACATCGTCCCTGCTGCTGCTTCCTTCCAGACACGATCAGTCGATCACTGATGACATCAGACGCTCTATGAGGGCTCATCAGAGTGTTAGCAGCTGTTAGCGTGACGCTGACGGAGAAGAGTGATCAACAGTGACGTGCAGCGTGTGGAACAACAGAAGGACACGCCGCCATGTTGGAGGAGTCCTGATGACATCACAGATTGTAGTCCAAAGAGGAAGTGATGTCACAATGTGTCTTTCTTGTCTTCTGTCATCCTTCCAACGTGTCGGCGTGCGTTGTGCATTCTCCTCAATTTCATGACTGACACCAACAGTCCTGTTTTCCCAGGGGACAGTGAATGCAGCACGGTGTGTCACGCTGACGGCTGTCTTACAGGAAGTTGGTCTTGAGTGTGATGCTGGGGGAGGACTTGGCGCTGCTGCGGGGGTTGGCGCTGCCAGCTTTAGCGTTCAGACTCTCCTGGTTTCCTTTGACGGCGGCTTCGAGACGAGACTTCAGGTGAGGAGACGACGCGATGAGAGACCTGAGGGACACAAACACAAGTTCAACTTCTTCATGTCAACCTGACGACTGCAATCTGATTGGAGCAGAGAAGGTAGGCGCCTGCAGTACCCATTTTAAACACCAGGGGGCAGAGCTACAGACTGCTCCTTTAAATATATAATAAATAAACTAGATTTTTCGTTTCACCTGAAGACGGCTGAGTGCTGGGGGCCGAGGCGCATCAGGTCTTTGAGCGCCGCCTCGTGCAAAGCACGGGACGCAGCGGGGGCGGAGCCAAGAGCGTTTTCATCCAGGAGGAAGGAGATAAGGAGGGGCAACAAGACGGCCACCAGCTGAGGACCTGCAGACAGAAAACAGAGGCTGTGTTCATATCCCATGATGCATTGGGTCTGTTGATCCGTCAAACATCAGAGATTGATATGTTTGAGGACGTGGACTCTGAAGGAGAGGAGACGTCCTCTTCATCACATAAACTCACGCTGGGACTCGTCTGCAGCCTGGATCAGCGCCTCCATGGCTCGGACTCCCTCCAGGACTCCCAGCAGCTCCTCGGGACTCTGAGGACGACCTTTCTCCACCCTCTGAGACACAGCGTGATGACATCATCAGCAGGATCAAGACATGAACATGGACTCAGACTCATCAACGGACAGTTCAGTACCTGGAGGAACCGGACCAGCGGGGGTCCGAGGGCCTGGATGTAGGGTACGGCCACGGTGGGCGGAGCCTGAAACACTGAGGTCAACAGCTGGTAACAGCGACTCACAACCTGCAGAGAGAGAGAATCTTCTATCAGGGGGATTCTTCACGTGTCGCAGGTTAAAGTGGGAGGAGTCTGATAGAAACACCGGACTGAACAGAACCCTGAGCACACACAGTGTCTGTGACTGACCAGCGGGTCCTTGGCCTCCATGCTGGCGGTGAAGCGCTGCAGACTGAGCGCGTGCAGAGGCCGGACGGTGCAGACGTCAGGACCGGCGGAGAGCAGGAAGACGGTGAGAGCGGTGAGCAGACTCACCTGATCCACCGCACGCTCTCCTGGAACAGACAACACACATCAGGATGCTTCATCTGTGTGTGTGTGTGTGTGTGTGTGTGTGTGTGTGTGTGTGTGTGTGTGTGTGTGTGTGTGTGTGTGTGTGTGTGTGTGTGTGTGTGTCTCTGTGTGTGTGTGTGTACCTGCGTCCCACAGCCCCAGCAGTGTGTTCAGAGCAGATCTCAGCAGAACGTTCCAGGCTCCTCGGCTCTTCTCCTGTCGGCTCATCGGACACGTCACGACGCACTTCAGCGCCTGAAGAGCGGCCTGGATCACCACGCTCAGACCGGCCCCGCCCACCGAGACTGCTGCAGGGGCTGCTGGGAAAAAAAGAGCAGCGTGACTCATACTCTTATCTCTCTGCATCATCATCCTCACACCATCTTCTCTCCCATAATGCCCCTCTGTGACCACGTGTGTGTGTGTGTGTGTGTGTGTGTGTGTGTGTGTGTGTTACCCGTGTGTGTGTGTGTGTGTGTGTGTGTGTGTGTGTTACCCGTGTGTGTGCTGGGCTGGTGGACCAGCTCTCTGAAGACTCCCAACAGCAGGTAGAGGACAGTTGGGAGAATGGACACACTGCCTGCAGACAGACGGACTTTGATCAGACTGAACTACGGGAGCCTGTGAGGGACAAACATGATGTCATGCTCTTACCTTCAGGAGAGCAGACGGACGGCAGCTCAGAGAGGACACACAGCGCCGAGGCCACAAGCTGACAGTCGCTGTCCGTCAAACTCCAGACTGAACCCCCAGGCCCTGAACACACACACACACACACACACACACACACACACACACACACACACACACACACACACACACACACACACACACACACACACACACACACACACACACACACACACACACACACACACACACACACACACACACAGTGACTCATACAGTTCACCTTCTCTTCCTCAATAGGCTCCTCCTCCTCCTCCTCCTCCTCCTCCTCCTCTTACCAGTGGGACTGGTTCCGGCCAGTTTGGGGCTGAGCTGTGGAAGTTTCCGGACCAGCACACAGAGGCAGAGCTCCAGCGCTCCAAACACCAGCGAGCGTCCGGGAATCAAACCGCCGGTGTCCCGACCCTCTCCGAACTCTGGCAACGTCTCCTTCTCAGCCGCACCGTCGTCCACTGTGGATCGATAAAGTTTGATTCAGACTCAGGGACGAGGATCGAGCGCTATCATCTCCAGAGCAGAGCGTGCTCACCTTCAGCGCTGTGGCGTTTCTCTCTCACGTGCTCCTGAGCGGCCGCCACGATCTGACGCAGCAAATCCAAGACGGCGAGTTGGACGCAGAGCGACTCCCTGGTGACCATGAGCCTGTGGAGGACGCTCAGCAGCTCCACGCTCAGCGCCTGGAGAGAAGCTCGTTTAATACAGGACACGTCACCCCGTCCACCAGCTCCCAGCTCCGTGTCCATCTCACCTGGTCGTTTCCAATCTTGGCTCGAGGCCAGGAGACGTCGAGGAGCGCCTGCAGAGCCCGCAGACAGGAAGTGATGTTCTCCATCTGTCCGTCGGAGTGCGGCGAGCACAGGAACTCCACGCTGATGCCTGACAGGAACATGGGTTTATTCAAGCACAGAGCTGCAGCAGCATGGAGGCCATGTGTTTGTAAGTTCTGTACCCAGTATGAGATGAAGTCTGTCTGAGCTGATGTCCTCAGGACTCTTGGCCCCGCCCCCGGCGTGTCCCATGGAGGTGGGCGTGGCCGGTCTGGACAGGTTTGCAGGTGAATCGTCTGGCATTAAGAACCCTTCAACACAAACAGGCTGTCAAACATCTGCATGGTTCCACCGCTCAGAGAAGAGGGAGGAGGACTGACCGGTGCTGTGCAGCCACAGCGAGGTGGCGTGCAGGATGGGCGCCCACGAGCACGTGTAATGAGCTCTGGCCTGCTTCAGCGTCTCTGCTGTGTAGAAAGAACCTCCTGCAGGAGAAACACTTCATTACTTTAAAGAAGACTCCTCCTCCAAAAGCCCCGCCCACTCCCTGCAGGATGTAGTGTGTACGTTTACTGCAAGCTAACATACGCTAGCACAAGCTAACCACCGGTGTTTGTCAGCTTCCTGTCCAACAGGAAGTAGACCAACTCCACGTCCCACGACTAGATTTTCTCGTCAAAGAACAACAAATGAGCAGAGTCAGAAACGGTGGGATGTGATTGGTCGTACCTGTGTCAGGTAGCTGTGAGGCGAACTCCTGTGGGAGCGTCAGCAGAGCGTAGTCCTGCAGCGCCGCCAGCCACAGGCGGCTTAGTGTGGACAGATCTGATTGGACCAACTTAAGAAGGCCCTCCTCTCTTGACTCGCAGCCTGAGCTGTCATTGGCTGAAGCAGAGACGGACAGATCAGTCTTCCAATCAGGAGCTTCCTTCTGTGCGCTCCTCTCCACGGCCACGATGTAAACCTGAGAGAGGGGAGGAGTTTCAAACACGCCACACCTGGATCACGCCTCAAAAACATCAAACGGAAACAGTCGCCCACCTCGGCCCACGCCTTCAGCACAGCCAGCGTTTCCATGGTAACGGTGGCCTCGCTGTACAGCTGACTGCGGGTGTCCCTGCCTGACTGGACTTTAGCCAATGAGGACGCCAGAAGCTGGTGGACTCGCCGCAGGTCACGCAGGTCGCTCACCACGCCGCTGGCGATCCAGGCGCTGCACACCTGAGGGAAGAGGATGTGGGAGGAGCTTATGTTTAGTCACCTGGAGAGCAGAAGGAGTCGGCACACAGCAGGTGAGAATCATCTACCTGACAGGCTTTAGCTGTGACGTCAGGAGGAGCATCTGCAGAGAAGGCTGGTCTGAGAGCAGCTCCAACCTGCACACACACACACACACACACACACACACACACACACAGAGACACACAGAGACACACACACACACACACAGAGACACACACACACACACACAGAGACACACACACACACACACACACACAGAGACACACAGAGACACACACAGAGACACACACACACACACACAGAGACACACACACACACACACACACACAGAGACACACACAGAGACACACACACAGAGACACACACACACAGAGACACACACACACACAGAGACACACAGAGACACACACACAGAGACACACACACACACACACACACACACACACACACACACACAGACACACACACACACACACACACACACACAGAGACACACACACACACACACACACACACACACACACACACACAGAGACACACACACACACACACACACACACAGAGACACACACACACAGAGACACACACACACAGAGACACACACACACACAGAGACACACAGAGACACACACACACACACACAGAGACACACACACACACACACACACAGAGACACACACAGAGACACACACACACACACACACACACACACAGAGACACACACACACACACACACACACACACAGAGACACACACACACACACACACACACACACACACACACACACAGAGACACACACACACAGAGACACACACACACACACACACACAGAGACACACACACACACACACACACACACACACACACACACACACACACAGAGACACACACACACACACACACACACACACACAGAGACACACACACACACACAGAGACACACACACACACACACACAGAGACACACACACACACACACACACACAGAGACACACACACACACACAGAGACACACACACACACACAGTGTTAACTCTACACACACACACGTCTCTCTCTTTACTGGAACACGATGGCGTGCTGCTCTCACGGTGGCGTGCTTACGTTGGCCTGGTACTGCTCCAGGATCACGTGACCCGGGAACTCTGGTTCTGGGATGGTGGAGAAGTGCCTGATGATGACCAGCAGGGTTTGAAGCCCTGCCAGGCGCAGCTGGTCACTGTGATCTGTCGCCGCCATGAACGCCATACGGACCAGGTCGCCAAGATGGAGGACCAGGAAGTCTGTGGACGGACAGGTTAGTGGTGAGGGGGGGGTAAGGGGGGGGGGGCCTGAACTTTGGCTGTGATGGGTCTTACCTGTGGACTCGTGCAGGCGTCTCTCCTGAGCTAGCACCATGTCAAAGTGGGCGGGGTCAGCGCTCTCACACTGAGCGATGATGCGACAAACGCACTCCATGGCGAAGCGGCGCGTGGCCCAGCGCAGCGCCGTGAACGGACCGCCGGACTCAGAGCGAGCCTTGAAGGCAGACGAGTCGTCGTCTCTGCCGGGGTCCGCCTCCTCCTCGTCCTGACTCGCCTCGACGGGAGACGAGCAGTCTGAGACAGAAGACGGATCAGGTGACCACGCTGTGACACGCCGGGATGAAACACGTAAAGGGTTAACGTCCTCAGACTCACCTGTGGTCGCAGACAGGACGTCCTTGCACAGTTTCAGCCAGTGTCCCAGTTTCCCGCTGGTGGCGCTGGATGTCATCATGTGGACCAGAGTCTCCTGGATGTCCCTCCTGAGACCCGGGTCTGACTCCCGGTCCAGCAGGGTGAACAGAGCGCCCTCCAGTCCCACCTCCTTTATGGTCACGTCTGGACAGGAGCGCAGACGTCAGTGTGTGCAAAACGTTTCCTGTCAGCTGACTTTAAAGCGCTCAGGGTCCCCACATGTGCAAGTCTGATCTGATTGGTCGGCTGATCTGCTCTCTTGTAATTGGTCAGTTGTTAGGTTTAGTTCTCTGATATGTCCCGCCCCTTTTACCATATTAGGAATGCTACAGTCAGTCCGAGGGGAGCTTGCACTCGCTACAACGAGCCAATGGGCTTGGATCAGTGACATCATGGGTTTGTGATGTCACAGACGGGGGGGTGGGGGGGGGTGCTGTGAGACGACAGGAAGGGCTCGATACACGGTCACGTTTGTGTTCATCTCACCCAGCTGACTGTTGTCTCGTCTCGGCAGCTCTTTGACCAGCGTGACGGCGTGCTCGCAGACCTCCACGGCCTCCCGCTGCACCAGCTGACGAAGACACGCCACCACGGCCCGACGCAGACACAGGTAGGAGCTGCACAGGTGGGCCTGAGCGTGCACACACACACACACACACACACACACACACAGAGAGGAGTCGTCACGTGGTCACCAGCTCTCTGACAGCAGGATGTTACATGCAGGTAAAGACGGTCAGTGTTTCCTCCAGCAGGAAATATCTCAATCTGTCAAATATCAAAGAACAACAAGGAAGCTCAGTGTGTCTGTATGAAGCTCAGTGTGTCTGTATGAAGCTCAGTGTGTCTGTATGAAGCTCAGTGTCTGTATGAAGCTCAGTGTGTCTGTATGAAGCTCAGTGTCTGTATGAAGCTCAGTGTGTCTGTATGAAGCTCAGTGTGTCTGTATGAAGCTCAGTGTCTGTATGAAGCTCAGTGTCTGTATGAAGCTCAGTGTCTGTATGAAGCTCAGTGTGTCTGTATGAAGCTCAGTGTCTGTATGAAGCTCAGTGTCTGTATGAAGCTCAGTGTCTGTATGAAGCTCAGTGTGTCTGTATGAAGCTCAGTGTCTGTATGAAGCTCAGTGTCTGTATGAAGCTCAGTGTGTCTGTATGAAGCTCAGTGTCTGTATGAAGCTCAGTGTGTCTGTATGAAGCTCAGTGTCTGTATGAAGCTCAGTGTCTGTATGAAGCTCAGTGTCTGTATGAAGCTCAGTGTCTGTATGAAGCTCAGTGTGTCTGTATGAAGCTCAGTGTGTCTGTATGAAGCTCAGTGTCTGTATGAAGCTCAGTGTCTGTATGAAGCTCAGTGTGTCTGTATGAAGCTCAGTGTGTCTGTATGAAGCTCAGTGTCT
>NC_136709.1:394597-396241 GCF_947650265.1 Symphodus melops
AGCTAATCACACCTATTTGGTTTTTTGAAGCAGGCTGTAAACATGTTCATGTCTGCTGTAAAAACAGGCTGTTTGAATGGGTGTGTATGTGACTTCCTGTGCTGCTGCAGCCAGCCTCTAGTGGACACTCCAGGTACTGCAGCCAGCCTCTAGTGGACACTCCAGGTACTGCAGGATGTTACACTTTACCTTCTTCTTCCTATTTTAAACAGCGGAGGCTGCTGCTCTAAATCAACAGTTCCACCTGACACCTTTCATTGGATGCAGCTCTGAGTCAGACCTGTGCTGCCGTCGGTCAGGAGGGGGGCGGCGGTGGATCCCAGTCCCTGTATGAGGCCTCCCAGTTCCAGGAGGCAGCAGACCAACACGTGCTGACTGGCCGAGACGTCTGCAGAGGTGACTCTGCTCTCCAGGTTCCCGTCAGTCAGAGCGGCATCTAAACACACACACACACACACAACACACACACACACACACACACACACACACACACACACACACACACACACACACACACACACACACACACACACACACACACACACACTCGAGTTAGCGTGGGGAGTCACTGGCGTGCACAGAGTCCATGTGCCCGGTACAAACCCGGTCTCTGCTCACCGATGGCTTTCTTCTGCGCCGCCACAGCGAGGCAGAGTGTCGGGCGGCGCTGGTCTGAGCCTTCTCCCCCAGCAGAGACCCCAGGGTGCTCCTCAGGATGAAGGAGACGCAGCGGCGGGTCATCACCGCGTCGCCTGGAGTCTGCGTGGCCCTGCCGTGAGACGCCAGCTCCATCAGCAGGGACAGGAAGGCGGGGAAGTTCGCCTCCAACCACGATCCGCCCAGGGTGGAGACGAAGACCACGCAGGCCTGAGGAGGAGGAGGAGGGAGCCGATGAAGAGGAGTGATCAAGAACACCTTCAGATCGTGCTCCTGGTTGCCACGGTGACCCACCTGTGTGACGCCGATGCGGACGTCCTTGCTCACCGAGCTCGTCCCCTTCAGCATGTCTCCGCTGGCTCTGAGGAAGCCGGCGCCGCCCCGCAGGAACCCCGCCGACAACAAGTCCATCACCTCCTCCAGGGAGCTCCGGCCCCGCCCACTCTGCCTCGGCGCTGCTGGGAGAAAAACGAGAGACTCAGAGTCTGTCTCCACTCAGACCGTGGTCACATGACGTGTTTCCTGCGCCTGCAGCGCCCTGATCAGCTGTTCGGGGTTAACGTGGACCTCGTACCCGTCGCCTGCCGGGGCTCCGCCGCCGCCGCCAGCAGCGTCCCGAGCAGTTTGGAGACAGAAACTCGGACGTTGTAGTTGGATCCTTCGAACGCTCTGAAGCACAGCGTGGCCACGTTCTCCAACTCGCTGCTCCACAGGAAGGCCGCCTCCCGCTGCATGCTCCAGCAGACACTGGCGAGGGACACGCGGAGACACTCAGCGTTTACAGTGTTAGACACCAGCGGCCTGCGTGGAGGACAGGGGGGGCGGGGCATAGCTGAAGAAGATAATGGTGATTGGATTACCTGAGCAGCAGCGCAGCGTACCGCCATAGATCGGTCGGTGAGACAGGCTCTCGCCGCCTTGTAGACGTCACGGTGACAGGACACGGCGCTCACACCCAAACCTTGAAGGATCTTCTCCAAACTCAAC
>NC_136709.1:398941-424475 GCF_947650265.1 Symphodus melops
GAATAATGAGAGCAGTCAGAGCTGCACACTGTGTGTGTGTGTGTGTGTGTGTGTGTGTGTGTGTGTGTGTGTGTGTGTGTCTTCCTTCCACAAGTTATTTCACCTCAAATCTTTTTAAGAAGAGCTGATTAACTCCCAAAACACACACTGATGATGTGACACTGATTTAAACATTTTCTGAATAAAGTTACTAAAAACAGCTTCCTGTTAATCTGCTCTGTGCAAAGTTTGAAATTAAGATTTATTACAGTCTCACAAAATTGTAGAAAATATTATTTCTTTAAACATGACAATAATTCTACCCAACACACATTTCATTCATTTGAGACTTCTTTTGTTTGTGTGAAGTAAAAAATATTTGGTTTGATTTTTGAAATATTTTATTAACACGTGCACAAACAGGACCTGTGGACACGCACTGTCATACTGAGGGCTATGCAGGGGACACGGCAGGACTGTTGAGGGCTTGGTGCCTTGCTTAAGGGCACCTCTGCAGTGTCAGAGCAACTTTTGTATTTTTGGTATGTACCGGGAGTTGAACCAGGTCCCTTCACACTGAGCCACTGCCATCTGCTACTGTTAAATAAAAAGCTTCATAGCTGTGTTTTGTGTTTAGTTACCTTTAAGTGAAGTTATGTTTATTTTTTAGAGCAGAGAAATATAAATATATTTTGAAAAGTAATTTGAATTTCCGGTTAGATTCGCGCTAATTTTCGCTGTTTTTTTTTTTTTTTTTACCACTGCTCGGCTGGCAGGGATTACAGTCGTTTATCGAATCATCGAACACGGCCGATAACAAATGGACCGGGCGACATTCAGCCCCGCGTACAGTCTCACAGGCTGACGTCATGTTGTTATTGAAACCTTTATTTAACTGACAGGAGGAACACAGAGTTTAGAAGAACCAGTCGAAGTCTTTGTTCACCTTCTGAAGAAAAACAGGTTTTAAATGTGTCGAGGAGAAATGTGCCTGTCAGACACAACAGAGGGTTTACTACGTCACAAGCGTAGAGTCGATAGTAGAGCAACAGATTGAGGGAGGACAGACTGAACTAGAAGTTTCTACCTGGCTGGTCCAGAAACCTTCATACCCAGGACAGACCCCCCCTCCCCCCTCCCTCTATAACCGGACCAGGTTCTGCTGGGACTCGGACCGTGAACATGTTCGGCTGTCTGGTCGCGGGTCGCCTCGTGCAGACGGACGCGGTGCAGGTCGCTTCGGATAAGTTCGTGTTCGACCTGCCGGACTACGAGCACGTGAAGCACGTGGTGGTGTTTATGCTGGGCACGGTGCCGTTCCCCGCCGGGATGGGCGGAGCCGTGTACCTGTCGTTCCCGGACCCGGTGAACGGCGGCCCGGTGTGGCAGCTCCTCGGCTTCATCACCAACGACAAACCCAGCGCCATCTTCAAGATCTCCGGGCTGCAGGGGGGGGAGGGCGGCGCGCACCCCTTCGGGGTCATGGCCTCATCCCCGCCCCCCTCCGCGGCCCAGGTCGGAGTGTCGGTGGAGGGTCTGGAGCAGCTCTCTCAGCAGGTCAGGGGTCAGGACCGGATCAGGAGGGGGGCCAGGGGTGGACTAATGCTGCATTCAGGTTCTGCTCGGACTGTTAATGGTTCCGAGTCTGGAGGTCGTTCTCAGGACTTCAGTGTGGTCACGTGATTTCAGTTCGAAGAAGAAGAAGAAGAGTGAACTGTCTGTGTGAAAGAAGTGAATGAATAGGAAGTACTAATGTGTCCGACACCACCTGAATGCAGCATTAACCATCATGAAATCCCAAACTATGATTGGCTGTTTTTCAGAGGTTTATGGACCATGGACTCTCCTGATCTTTAGTTTGATGTGGCGTTGTGTCCGTCCCAGGTCCCCGTGTCCAGCGCCGCCGTGTCCACCGTCGACTCCTTCCTGTCCTTCACTCAGAAGATGCTGGACAGCCTCTACAACTACGCCTCGTCGTTCGCCGTCACGCAGGCGCAGATGACCCCGAACCCCTCGGAGACCTTCATCCCCTTCAGCTGCATCCTCAAGTGGTACGAGAACTTCCAGAGGAGGATGGCTCAGAACCCGACCTTCTGGAAGAACTGACCAACGACTGTGAGCCCAGTCTGGACCGCTCAGTGCCTGCAGCTTCCAAACGTCTCCGTGTTGAACCTCGTACGGCGCCCCGCGAGGCTCAGACAGAGGAGCGGACAGGAAGACGTTTGATTTTCTCCTGGCTGAACCTCGCGGGGCTCCGTAGCTTTTATCTGTGACACTTCCTGTCTGTGTGATCCTCCACGTGTTCTCAATAAAACGGACTCTGAAGACCAACAGAGCTGAGCTGCCAGTGATTTACAGCTGACACACACACACACACACACACACACACACACACACACACACACACACACACACACACACAGAGTGTCCGTCTGCGTGGAGAGCACATCCTCCTGCAGGTAGTTGGACCTTGGTACCTGAAGGCCCCCTCCCCTCTGGACTCTGACTGTGGGTGCGGCTCACAGACCTCTATCTGAGGACCTAAAGGGGGTCGGCTGAGTACGGGGACACAGTGGAGGAAGCTGGTCAGACCACGAGGAGAAGGGAGCAGCATGTACTGACTCTGTGTGTGTGTGTGTGTGTGTGTGTGTGTGTGTGTGTGTGTGTGGTTATTAAAGTGTCCCTTTCTAAAAGCTTGAAGACAAACGTGACTTTACTGTGGATTCAGATCAGACTGAGTGAAACACTTGTGTGACACAATGAGCCTCCAGGGGGCGCTGCTTCTTGAACTTTCACTCTGCTGCAGATTAAGATCATTCTGCAGCTTCGATCAAATCCTGCTCAGGGTCCCCCCCCCCCCCCCTCCACACACATGCAGACATGTTGTTGTTTTAAAGGTTAGGGTTGGGTTAGTTACTGCGGTGCCAACACATGTGCTTGTTTCAGCTCTCACAGTCGGTCTTTGTCTTCATCGGGCTCGCCCACAGAAACCTTCAGGACGCCGTGAGCGGACCCTCCCAGGACCTGATTTCAATGAACCCTCAATCAGTGGTGTGAGCGTTAGCCTCCATGCTAATGTTAGCTCCCATCAGCCTGAGTTTGTTATAGGTCACGTTGGGGTCAAAGGTCAGCGGCCTCCTCCCGGCGCTCTGACGGCGTGCAGCTCCTGGAGCGGTGTCAGTCCTTCTGACATCACTGGAATAACTGATGAGTTCACTGGGTTGCTGACGTCGGTAACTTTACAAAAAAAACAAGTCATGTCATTTTAAGAAAGGGGGAGGAGCTTCATTTGACTGAGGCTACAATGAATAAAAAGTGTTACTGTCGCTTTAAGAGATGACGACGAGCGTTTAAGGGTATCTGGGACTGACTGTGTTTCTGCCCCCGACCCCCCAACCCTGACCTTTGACCTCTGGACTGAACCCAGTGAGCTTCATGTAAATATAGTTAAAACCTGAATACAATGACTCAACGTAACGCACGATGACCTTTTGACCTCCTCCTCGATGGATCATCTGGAACTTCGTCATCGTCTCGTTCATGCTGTTATCTCAGGACGTGATGATGAGTTCATATAAGCGCTTAAATTAAACACACACACACACACACACATGCTCCCGGGGAGGGGGGGCTGGAACGGAAGCAAGCTGTCTTAAATGAGGAGGAGGGAGTGGAGCTGCAGATCAGCTGTTACATAAAGACTTCTCTCACACACAGACGCGCGCGCGTGGAGGCAGACGGGTCTTTCTTTGGGGGTCTTTCTTTGGGGGTCTCTGCAGTCACGATGCTTCTGGAGCTGCTGCTGTTCGCGGCTCTGCTCGTCGGACTTTATTTCCTCCTTCACTTGACTCTTTTAAAGAGCCCGAGGTGTCAAAGTACCGTGAAGTTAAACGGGAAGACTGTCATCGTCACCGGTGAGTCTGCAGGCACGCACGCGCACACGCACGCGCACGCACACACGCAGCTCTGTTCCGGGTCCTCAAACTAAGAAGTCTCCCTCTGTGTCTACACTCTTCAGTCAATAAAGGATCACGTGATCCAGGTCCAGACTTTACAGGAGCTCTGGTTCCGGATTAACACAGTTTTAAAGAGGACTTCACACTATATATTTTGTCCACAGGGGGGCGCCATCCTCCACAGCTGGTGGGACATTTCTCACAAAAACACATGATATTGGTGAATGAACTCTTTGAAATGATGCCAGAGGCCGCGGGTGCACGTGACGTCAGTGTTTAGTGACGTCAGTGTTTAGTGTGCAAACTGAAAGATTCAATCTGTTTATTAAAACCTTTTTAGCAGCTCTGATCAGATTTGAGGATTCAAAGAAAAGTTCCTTGTTGAAAAGCGAGCTGGACATTCACACACCCACTAACAGCCACCATGCTTTCCTGCTTTTATTCAAAACAAATGTGTCCAGGAGCCAACACGGGCATCGGTAAGACCACCGCCATGGAGTTGGCGAGGAGGGGGGCGAGAGTGGTCATGGCGTGCAGGGACAGAGGCCGAGCAGAGGCCGCCATCAGAGACATCGTCCAGGTAAAGAGGAAGGAGCTCCTGAAGGGCTCACAGCTGGAAACACTGTGTGTGTCTGTTGATGTCACATGACTCTCTGCGTGTCCAGGAGACGGCGAACAGTCAGGTGGTCTTCATGCAGCTCGACCTGTCCAGTCTCACGTCTGTTCGATCCTTCGCTGAAAGCTTCCTGCGTTCAGAGTCCAGACTGGACCTGCTCATCAACAACGCCGGTCAGTGTTCGTCCTCCGCTCTCTGCTGTGTGGACTTGGTTTGTAGTTGCCGTGGCAACAAAGGGGGGTGGAGTCAGGCCAAAGTTGAAACGTGTGGTGTGATGTCTTATCCGTCTTCAGGTGTGATCACAAAGGGGACGACGGAGGACGGCTTCGGGATGATCTTTGGCGTGAATCACCTGGGTCACTTCCTGTTGACGGTCCTGCTCCTGGACCGGCTGAAGGCGTGCGGGCCGAGCCGCGTGGTGACAGTGGCGTCCCTTGGCCACAAGTCGGGGAAGGTGGATTTTAACTGCCTGACGACTCACAGAGATTTAAGTCTGGGCGACAACGACGTCCAGCTGCTCCAGAAGTACTGCCACAGCAAACTGTGCAACGTGCTGTTCACCATGGAGCTCGCCAACAGGCTGCACGGCTCGCACGTCACCTGCTACAGCCTGCATCCAGGTGAGCCCCGCCCCCACCCCTCTCTGTTTCCTTTGCCTCAACATGGCGCTGTGTTGAACGTCTCTCTCCTGTGCAGGAGTCATAAAGACCGAGATCGCTCGGAACGCCGGATTCTTCTCCAAGCTCGTGCTGGCACCCATCTTCGCTCCCTTCCTCGTGGACGCTGAGTCTGGAGCTCAGACCACGCTCCACTGTGCCCTGGAGCCGGGGATCGAACACCTCAGCGGACACTACTTCTCCGGCTGTGCTCCGCTGACCGAGCTGAAGGCGAGAGACGAGGCGGCTGCCAGGAAGCTGTGGGAGCTGAGCGAGCGTTTCTGCAGTCTGTCCTGAGCCGACCTCAAATAATAAAAACATCTAACAAGTGTTTCTTTGTACTCAAGATGGTGAGGGTCCTTAAACGCACCACTGCCGACTGATTTATAATCATGTTTACTTAACAATATTACTGTTTACATTCATATGGATTTAATGTCTGAACTTGTAAACATTACAGGACAAAATCATGTTTTTAACATTTCAAACTATTCTTCATATTCTCATGTTGTCAAATAAATGTTCATGTGAAAGCATTCATTTCCCCTAGTGTTTAAAATGAGTACTGCAGTCTAAACTCTAATCATCACAGAGAGCTGGCTCCGCCCCCTCCTCTCACGCACGTCAGCATGTAGAGACACTGTAGCTTCAGTGTTTAGCCAGCTCTGCATGTGGTGGACACTGTAGCTTCAGTGTTTAGCCAGCTCTGCATGTAGAGACACTGTAGCTTCAGTGTTTAGCCAGCTCTGCATGTGGTGGACACTGTAGCTTCAGTGTTTAGCCAGCTCTGCATGTGGTGGACACTGTAGCTTCAGTGTTTAGCCAGCTCTGCATGGGTCTGTAAAGCTTTCTGCGTTCTAACCTCTCTCCATGTTTCATCTCCAACATTGATCCTAGTTTGAGCAGCTTTCTGCTGCTGGAGCTTATTAGAAACATGCAGAGGCTTTTTAGCTCGGGTACAATCACTTCTATCTGAAGCAGTTCCACTGCCCGCTTCCATCGCTGCAACACCTGTTCACCTGATAACTGCTCTCATATCTGGCAAACCCAGGGGCGTCGCTCAAACACTTGGAGTTGATCTTCATGCTGCAGGTGCTCAGGTCTGCTCACTGATCGATGAACAGCTGTCAGCTGCAGCTCTCCTCTCGTCTGACTCCTGCACATGTTCTGCACATGATCTTGGAGACGCTCTCGTCTTTTCTGCACGTGTTGTAAATATCGCTCTCTGAGTGCTTCAGGTTGACAATGACTTCCAGCTGCATAGTTTCAGTTGGAGTCGAGGAGGACTTGAACCTGTCAGACCAGTCTGACCTGGGACTGAGCAGGTCCAGCCGGTCCTGCAGGTGAGTCCCTGAGGGAGCTGTGTGTGTGTGTGTGTGTGTGTGTGTGTGTGTGTGTGTGTGTGTGTGTGTGTGTGTGTGTGTGTGTGTGTGTGTGTGTGTGTGTGTGTGTGTGTGTGTGTGTGTGTGTGTGATCTTTCTGACAGAAACTCTCCGTGTTTCTCTCCTGACCTCGGGAGAACAACGCTGCTGTTCTGTGAGCTAACAAAGGGTTAATTTATATGAACTCATCATCACGTCCTGAGATAACAGCATGAACGAGACGATGACGAAGTTCCAGATGATCCATCGAGGAGGAGGTCAAAAGGTCATCATGCGTTACGTTGAGTCATTGTATTCAGGTTTTAACTATATTTACATGAAGCTCACTGGGTTCAGTCCAGAGGTCAAAGGTCAGGGTTGGGGGGTCGGGGGCAGAAACACGGTCAGTCCCAGATACCCTTAGGGGGTCGGGGGGGGCAGAAACACAGTCAGTCCCAGATACCCTTAAACGCTCGTCGTCATCTCTTAAAGCGACAGTAACACTTTTTATTCATTGTAGCCTCAGTCAAATGAAGCTCCTCCCCCTTTCTTAAAATGACATGACTTGTTTTTTTTGTAAAGTTACCGACGTCAGCAACCCAGTGAACTCATCAGTTATTCCAGTGATGTCAGAAGGACTGACACCGCTCCAGGAGCTGCACGCCGTCAGAGCGCCGGGAGGAGGCCGCTGACCTTTGACCCCAACGTGACCTATAACAAACTCAGGCTGATGGGAGCTAACATTAGCATGGAGGCTAACGCTCACACCACTGATTGAAGGTTCATTGAAATCAGGTCCTGGGAGGGTCCGCTCACGGCGTCCTGAAGGTTTCTGTGGGCGAGCCCGATGAAGACAAAGACCGACTGTGAGAGCTGAAACAAGCACATGTGTTGGCACCGCAGTAACTAACCCAACCCTAACCTTTGAAACAACAACATGTCTGCTGGAGGAACAACCTCCGAGCAGCGAGCGGCGAGCTGCTTCTGGATCCTGAACCACGTGGGCTCGCGTTTATTCATCAATAAAATATATATCGTCATGAAATCTATTAAACACAGGTGAAGAAACATTTCTCTCTCCGAATCTAAAGAACACTTCCTGTCTGTTTCATCTTCTGGACTCCCATGGATGCTGGTCTCCGTGCTGGTCTCCGTGCGGTTTTGAAGCCTATTTGTTTTTTGAAGCAGGCTGTAAACATGTTCATGTCTGCTGTAAAAACAGGCTGTTTGAATGGGTGTGTATGTGACTTCCTGTGCTGCTGCAGCCAGCCTCTAGTGGACACTCCAGGTACTGCAGCCAGCCTCTAGTGGACACTCCAGGTACTGCAGCCAGCCTCTAGTGGACACTCCAGGTACTGCAGCCAGCCTCTAGTGGACACTCCAGGTACTGCAGCCAGCCTCTAGTGGACACTCCAGGAACTGCAGCCAGACTCTAGTGGACACTCCAGGAACTGCAGCCAGCCTCTAGTGGACACTCCAGGTACTGCAGCCAGCCTCTAGTGGACACTCCAGGAACTGCAGCCAGCCTCTAGTGGACACTCCAGGAACTGCAGCCAGTCTCTAGTGGACACTCCAGGAACTGCAGCCAGCCTCTAGTGGACACTCCAGGTGGGATTTGAACACACAGACGCTGCGTCACAGATGATACGTGGAGGTCTTCCTCAGTCTGTTGAATAATCTCCCCTCGTCTGTCTTCTTCACATTTCTCCAATAATATTTATTCTTATTTTATAATAAGGCATCCAAACTGTGTCCCTGAGATTTATACTTTATACATGTCCCTGATCCTGTTTAAGGACTTTAAACACCTGATGTACAGAGTTCACATTCCTGTATGAGAGGAGAGTGTGGGACCAATCAGAAGAAAGCATCATTTAAAGAAGCTTTAGTATAAATAAAGTCTTTCCTACTCCTGAATTCAGCGTTTTAAACTCCGTGTCATCAGGTCCCGCCTCTCACTGAGCAGGCGGCCAATCACAGCCGAGCTCCCGCAGGTGTATAAGAGTGAGCGCAGAGAGTCAGCCGGAGACTCTCAGGTAGACCTCACCTGTCCGCATCATGCTCCAGCTGGTGCTGCTCGCGGGAGTGCTGCTGGGCGGATACGTCCTGCTCACGCGGACCATCTTCAAGGGGGCCAGGTGTAAAGGAAACGCTGCCATCGCGGGAAAGACCGTCGTCATCACAGGTGAGTCTCGTGACGTGGCCCCGCGTGACGTTTCTGCAGCTCGTAGAGTCTCTATTGAATAAAGATCAGAATAAACTGACCGTGGATCAGTTCTAGTTTCTCTTCAAATAACAAAAACACTGCGATGTTTTCATGATTTATTATTCTTTCTTTTTGAAATAAGAAACATAAATCACTTCTCTGACTAAATGTTGAACCTGTTCTGATTGTTTACATCCGGGGCCTGACGAGTGGATTTAGACTGTTACTGTCACAGTCTCTGATTCTGCAACACGTTCACACATGTTAGTGGAGCTCTGAGATTTATTTCAAGATGTGAGAAAACTAAAATCAATCAAATCATCTCTGATCAAACTGAGCGCACACTCTGGTTTCTAATCCAGAGGTTCCCAGGTGGTTCCCAGGTGGGGGGTCGGAGGGATGCTGTGAACGTGATCCTTTAAAGGAGGAGTCGGTAGAAATGTTTGTAAACAACGTTCAATCGTGGCCCCTCCTCCTGGGCTCATCGTCCCCAGAAGCCCCGCCCCCTGCAGGTCGTAGTGCGTACGTTTACTGCTTGTTCCTACACTGCAAGCGAACGCATGCTAGCACGAGCTAACCGCTGGTGTTTGTCACCTTCCTGTCCAACAGGAAGTAGACCAGCGCCACGTCCACGGGTAAAAGACAACACAAGGTTCACGCTGGTTTTAGAACCGGCTTTATCCTCACACAAGCTCCGCCCACAAACGTACCGAGTCAACCAGAACAAGTCAGAAGAGTAAAACCCAGTGTACACATGTACGGAGGCCCAGAAGGGACAAAGGAGCAGCTTCAGGAGTAGACTGAGTTTTATTTTGAAGGAGGAAGCTGCTGACTCCATCTTTGCGGACCCTGAGGCCAGTCCAGTTTGGTTCTGATCCATCCACCTGCAGTCAAACAAGCCGAGTCAGCACGGCTCAGAACCTTTCTTATCTTGTCGCTGACGTGGTTTTTGTTCCAGGAGGGAACACCGGCATCGGTAAAGCCACGGCTCTGCACCTGGTCCGGAGGGGAGCCCGAGTGATCCTGGCCTGCAGGAACCAGAGCAAAGCCGAGGCCGCCATCGCAGAAATCCAGCAGGTAGAGACGAGGAGTGAAGAGAGAGTCGGGCTCTCCTGCTGCGTGTTCTCACTCGTTCACTAACTCATTTTCTCACACGCAACAAAAACGGGTTTGTTCAGTTTGATTCTCCCTGAGAGTCAAGACGACGACTCCGAAACTCTCCCTGCTGTCTTTGTGAACTCGTCTCTCCCTGCTGTCTTTGTGAACTCGTCTCTCCTGCTGTCTTTGTGAACTCGTCTCTCCCTGCTGTCTTTGTGAACTCGTCTCTCCCTGCTGTCTTTGTGAACTCGTCTCTCCCTGCTGTCTTTGTGAACTCGTCTCTCCCTGCTGTCTTTGTGAACTCGTCTCTCCCTGCTGTCTTTGTCAACTCGTCTCTCCTGCTGTCTTTGTGAACTCGTCTCTCCCTGCTGTCTTTGTCAACTCGTCTCTCACTATAAAAACATGACATACAAACTTCTTTAATCACAGAGAATCAAATGGATCCAGATCATAAGAATCTTTAACGTGTAGAAGTGGGAACTCGTCCAACACCAGCTGCTCTCAGAGTCCATCCGGGTCAGAAAGACCTTCATGTGGTCGGCGGTCTGACAGACGCTGTGTTGGTCCGAGTCATGGCGTCCTGCATCAGTCACATCCTGGATGTTATGAAACTCTAAACCTCGTCTTCACCGTTTGATGCTCTCCTTCCAGGAAACAGGAAGTACCGACATGCTGTACATGCAGCTGGACCTGGCCAGTCTGAAGTCGGTCCGCAGCTTCACAGAAACCTTCCTGAAGTCCGAGTCCAGACTGGACCTGCTCATCAACAATGCAGGTAAATCTACAGCGTGCACACAGCTAGCTAAGACCCAAACAAGTGAGGAGCTGATATTGACCCCTGACCCCGGAGCAGGTCCAGACCTGTCCACGGCTTTGACTGAGGACTCCTTAAATCTGACCCTGGGTCTCTGCAGGTCTGGTGGGTGACGGGCGGACGGAGGAGGGCTTTGGGATCCAGTTTGGGGTGAACCACCTGGGTCACTTCCTGTTGACAGTCCTGCTGCTGGAGCGTCTGAAGGAGGCGGGTGGAGGACGGGTGGTGACGCTGTCCTCCATGGCGCACCGCTGGGGCCACGTGGACTTTGAGGTGAGTTACATCATGTCCAGGTCCAGGACTCGACAGGTTCAGGTACACAGAGAGTGAACAGGTGTGTCAGGCTTCATGATGTCATATGAACTCACACAAAGACATTCTTAGAAGAGAGGGAACATTCCTCCGCTACACGTGTGATCATGTGACCTCCCCACCTCTGTGTTTCACCTGCAGGCTCTGGAGGCAAACAAAGACCTGGGGACAGGAAGTTACAGCTGGCAGTTCTGGATGGCGTACTGCAGCAGCAAACTGTGTAACCTGCTCTTCACCCACGAGCTCGCCAAGAGGCTGAGAGGAACCAAGGTCACCTGCTACAGCGTGCACCCAGGTAACACCCGAAAACCTGGGTCAGCATGTTGGAGAGTCCGATCTGTCAGGCAGCCTTTCAAAGGCTTCAAAGCGTCCTATTGGCTCGTCACACATCCTGGTCCGTCCTCTCATGAGTCGGACTTCAGCCTGTCTTCGTCTGTTCTCTTTAACCTTCATATCAGGTGTTATTGTCCTCGCACTCTGACTTCAACCCTCCGTGTCCCTCCGTCTTCTCGTCCTGCAGGCGTCGTCCGGACTGAGCTGTCCCGTCACGTCAGCCTGTGGCAGAAGGTCTTCATCGAGCCCATCGCCCACCTGCTGTTCCTGGACCCGGAGGCCGGCGCTCAGACCACGCTGCACTGCTGCCTGCAAGAGGGAATCGAACCTCTGAGCGGGCGCTACTTCTTCTGCTGCGCCGAAGAGGAAGTGTGCGCCCAGGCCAAAGACGACGCCGTGGCCCGGAGACTGTGGGACGTCAGTGAGAAGCTGTGTGGACTCTGTTAAGGTGGACCTGCCACCACGGACTCTGTTGATCTCCCTCAAATCAACGTTTATGAACTCTCGGTTTGTTCTGACGTTCAAACTTTTATGTCCTTTAAAGTGTAATAAAATATTTTATTTCTGTCCGCGTGTGTCGAGACTTTATGGAATAATGTGGAAGCACAGTTTTAGTTCTATGATCCTTTAATGACCTTTAACGACCTTTAACATTAGTCACTGTTTTAAACACCTGTACGTTGTGTTTTCATGTCCGTTGTGTTTATGTTGATACGAACAATAAAGTTTATCTGTTGGAGCCCAAAGTCACAGACTCATTAAATCAGCTGCTCAGGTGTAATACCTGCTCTCACCAGCAGAGGGCAGCAGTCATTTATGTTACTGCTTTATTGTAATCATTAAAATACAATCACACACCTCCAACAGATTTCTGTGTGGAACAAAAGAAACGTCACCAGAATAAAATGAAAAGTGTTTCATCTTTTTACGCTTCGGATAAAAACGACTCTCGGTCAAAGATTCACTTTTTTCAAGTTCTGTTCAGTGATTTGAGATTTTCTTTTGTTGTGAATTCAGACAAATGTTTTACAGTCTGTGAAGGAGCATGGAGACACCTGCTGGTCAGTTCTGTGTATTACATGTCTGTGGTTCATAGGGACAGATTCAAACAGTCCAACGTTAATGTGACTGTCCCTTTAAGAGCTTCTGTGAGTAAAGACAGAGACGCCTTTAATCCACATGTGAGTGAAACTGTGAATGTCTCACGGTCGTTCAGGAGCAGATTCAGGACCTAGACGCAGGTCCCCCCCCCCCCCCCCCCCAAAAAGCGACTGTTCCCACGTTCAGCACGAGTCAAGACTCGGTTTGGATTTCACCGTCGTGAAAGGCGTCAGAGACACCACGCCTGGTACAAGCTGAGAAATGTCCTCCGACCTTTCAGCAGACTCTGAAAAAGAAAAGTCTGATATTGACAATCAAATAAATTTAATATTCGCATGCACATCGGAGTGAAGTCAAACTCCCTCAAGGTTTGTTGTTCTCAGCTCTGTGTTCACACTGACAGGATATAACTCTGACATTCATATCTGTCTGGTCACTTCCTGTCAGCACCTTGGGTCACTTCCTGTCAGCACCATGGGTCACTTCCTGTCAGCACCATGGGTCACTTCCTGTCAGCCCTTTGGGTCACTTCCTGTCAGCATCTCCTTCCTTCTCTCTACGTCCTTGCTTGTGTTGTTCTGACTTCCTGATGTCCGTCACTTAAATAAATAAAAGTGTTTGATCAATTATTTCTCCAGCATGTTTTTAGATGTTTAACAGACATTTTTCAAAATAAAAATACAAGAAATACCCGATAAAGGCGCCTCGGACATCGATTGACGCTGCTGAGATATCAAACAGCTTCTGAGATGACGAGCGAGCGACAAGTTATAAAAGGTAGAATTAAACTTTCCACTTTAAGAAAATGACAGCTTATACTAAAAATGTCCCTTTGGTGTGAGACGCAGACATCATGAAGACGTAAACTGAAAACTGAACGAGCGTCTCAAAGAAACAAAAAGTTTTAAACCTCTGAAACAAACAATTCAGAATCAATTCTCTTCAGAACGCTGAAAGACGAGACAGAACGAGCCGAGCGGTTTCAGATCCAAACTACTTTAAAGTCTCGACCCAACATTTGCCTGCAGTCTTCTCCTCAGGGACACAACAAACCCACTTAGACCCACTCCAGGAAGTAGACTGACCCCGCTCTGATCTGCTTAACACGCCGCTGCGCTGCATTTGAAAATCAATTGAGAGATGATGAATGGCGGCCATTAGGCTCCAAGGCGCCACACTGCATTTAGTAAACAACGAGGCGAACGCCGCGGTCTGAGAGCGACGCAGACGTTCCTGAGGCGGCAGCATCGTGTCAGAGCTGATAAATGGCGAGCCTCAGAGACCCCCCAAAGACTTTAAATGATGTCATCAATGTTAGCGTAATAGAGGAATAACAGAGTCCTGGGCCAGATCCAGAATATGGATATAGGTAAACCTCAGACCGGATACCCAGGACCACGCGGGAGGTAAGAAATGAAAACTGGACGAATGAACGAACACGAGTTCTCTCTTCATGTTTCAACCAGTTTTAAATATTCAAAGTTACCAAGAAGAATCTGAGACTCTCTGATCCAGTATGTCGCCCCCTTAAGCATCAGCATGAAACCTAAACAAAGTTATATTTGGCCACGCCTCTGCCGCAGGCCACGCCTCCGCCGCAGGCCACGCCTCCGCCGCAGACCACGCCCCTGCTGCAGGGCCACAAACTGGAATGGCGTGCGCCCAGAATAAATCAGATTTATTAAAGTGTTCATTAATCCATCACCGATGAGCCGTCAGCGCACGCCGCCTCATGAATGAAAACACAAACGAGCAATTAAAAGTCTCAGGATCCGGTTCACGGCGGCGACCGGAAGTGAAGTGAATAAACTTTGTGACCCAACGAGGGAAGAGTTGGAGAACGACCACGCGAGGAGCCCAGATGAGCATAAAGTCCCCGTTACACGGCGGCGTTCACACACGCCTGCATCCGTGGTTAAAGTCCCCACGAGGTCATGAAAACACACACACATTAACACACACACTGCATGAAGACGCCATGACAGGAAGTCATGAAACATTTGGAGTGTATTTATTCATCATAATAATAATAATAATAATAATAATAATTAGTCGTTCTGAATCTATTGCAGGATTTTCACACTTATAAAAATATCGTTCTTCACTCGTCCACAGACTCGAGTTCTTAGATGTTTAAAACTTTATTTTATTCCCCCCAAAATAAACCAAACAGACAGAATATAAAAATGAAAGCGGGGAGGATCCAGCTGTTTGTCCACTGTGGAGATGACTCATCGTTTTTACACTGAAGGAACTTTTGAAATGAAAAATCGACTTTCATAAAAGAAATAAAATGTTGATTTATGGCTTTAAAGAAAAACATTCGATTTCTCAACATCGACGTCTGAATGTCTTTAAATTCATGTTTCAATCTGATCCCTCAAAGATGTTCCATCATCATCATCATATTATTATATTACATAAATATGTTTTCAATGTCACAAAGTGAAAAACCACATTACCCAGAATCCAATTTGTCTGACAAATGATAACAAAGACTTTTGAAGGAGCCAATCAGACGACTCCAGACGACCTTTTAACCTTTGACCCTCGTTTGTCATGTGTTTAAAAAAGAAGATCTGAGTGAACATTTCGGGGGCTCTGATTGGTCATTTCAGTCGCCGTGTTGTTGTGACAAATAAAGACGTTTGATTTGATCTCGTGTCGAAGACGCTTCATCTTAACCGACGCTGCAGCTCCGCTCTGTGATTGGACAGAAATGTTAAACACTGTGATGAATGAGCCTGGGGGGTCGATGCAGGGGGGAGAAAGTGAGCGAGGAGGTTTAATAACTATCTGATTATCTGCCGCAGTGTAAAAACACGCTGAGAGGAAGAGTGTGGTCACAGAGAGACGAAGATCTGCGCTCATCATCATCATCATCATCCTGTAAAAACATCAACACTCGACCCAGCAGCCTTTCACTCTCACTCAGGGTGATTTTTATCCACAAATGGAAGCTGCCATAATAAAAGTGGAGTAAACAGGAAGAATGACAAAACAAAACAAAATCCAAAATAAGAGCTGGTTGTCACTTTTTATAAAAAGCATAAAACTTTTAATCACGATTAATTTCATTTGAATTTGCATTTAAAATCATAAACTTTTAGGCTTTTATTTTGAAATTTTTAGAGCATTTTAAGCTTGTTTGTTTTCTGGCTGTTGGGGCTTTTATTTTGAAATAAAGTGAGGGCCTCTGGGATGAGTTGGAGTTGAGAATCACTGATCCAAAAGTTTCAGCGTGGAGATATAAAAGGCCCCGCCCCCAAAAATCAAACTGTTGATGCTTCACTTTTTAGAAAAACATTGAAATGAAAAAGTGACTCTTTAAAGTTCTCACTTCCTGTCCGTGAGATGCAGAGCTGATAAATGAATCCAAACGCCACCCGAAGGCGTCTGGACTCTGGAAGACGGCGTTCAGCTGGTCGATGATGAACGCCGACTCGAAGACGTCCAGTCGCTTTAGATGGCGCCTGGATTCACCATCGATCTGAATTCTGAATGTTTACGTGGAGAGGCGTGTGATGATGTCATGATGATGTCATGGCGACCCGGCTTGAGTGAAAACAGTTTGTGCTTTTTTTAAAGACAGTAATTATTGTTCGACTTAAATCAACAAACGAACACGGTAAAGATAAATAAATCCCTCCCTAGTAAGATTTATAATACATGACTCAAAGCTCCGGCTGCTTCTGAAGGTCAAAGGTCGCGTCACAGTCTTCCTGAAATGTCTTCGTTTTTTAAATACTAAAATAGTTGTGAGCGAGCAAATGCTTGAATCCTATTGGTCGGGGCTGAAAAGCGTCCACAGGGAAGTCTGTGTTTAAGAGGATCACTGCGTGTTTTATCAGAGCTTCCTTTAGCACTCTTTTTTCTGTCCGTGGCCTCAACGCCATCCAACATGGCTTCCGTTTTCCCAGAATCCTCTTTGTCATAAAGTTTTTATCTTTAAAAAAAAAAAAAAATCTGTAAGAAATCGATTCTCTGCATAATCAGACGAGGAGATGTTTCCTGTTCCTCGTTCCTCCCTCCTCGGTCTGTAAGACGTGAAGAAGTCGGACAGATTGTCTTTTCGTTTCCATGGCGACGGCGGTCCCCGGCCTGGCGGTCCTCTCCTCTGTGAGTGTGAAGGCACTTGATGTCATGGCAGAGGGTGGACGCTCCTCCGAAGACGGTCAAACTTAGAGTTCTCGCCGCTCGCTGTAAAAACCCGACCTTCCCCCGTCGAGACCGCCGTCGAGTACAGTACTGTTGATCCGTGGAGTGGGCGGGGCTTGGGAGGGCTTATGAGCAGGATGGAGGGGAGGCAACATTCAAGCTTTTATTTCCTCTTTCCCTTTGAAGTCTCCTCTGTGCTTTGTGGCGCTGAGCTGAAGACAAAAGGTCAAAGTTCACCGCAGAGAACTCACAAAGGTCAAATTAAAAAAAAGAATTTAACCCTTTAATCTGCACTCGTTTAAAACGCTGCAGCCTGGCTTCTGATTGGACCGTAGCCGAGCTGTCGTCTCGAGCAACGTGTCTGATCCCAGGACTCGCCGCCAACTCCCCCGGAAACAACCGCCACTCACACCTTCCAACCAATCAGATTGGGCGCCCTATCAGCACTAAACAGAAGCAGGAAACAAAGGGTCCAGTTAAGAAGCAGAGATGTCAGATGTTTGTCCCTCCTGTGTTGCTGTAGTGTCATGGTGGACCGCCCCTTTCAAAGAAAAATATCGTTTAACTTCTCAGTTTAAAATCTAAATATTCTAAAAATATCTCTCCTCTGTCTGACTGGGGGATTTTTTTCTGGGTGTTTTTGGTCGTCTCCATGGAAACGTTTGACCTTTAGTGTCAGCCATCTTGGCAGGAAGTCCCTCTGAAGCTCTGACCCGGTCTTTGGTAGTTTTGGGGGGGGGCGGCGATGAAAAGGGGAGGAGTCAGAAGAATTCATAGCGTCTTGTCGTGAGGGGGGGTCACCTCTGCTGGCCAATCAGAGCCAGAGTGACGCACAGCTGCCATATATGAGGCGAGAAGGGAGGGGCGAGCGACCTTAGATCTGTGGGAGAGAGAGAGAGAGAGATTACAGTCGTCATGTTTTCTGTCCAACCGTCGACATGTTTCAGAGCTGACTTTAACCTTTGTGTACTCACTGTTTGGGGGCGGGTCTTTACACTCGCCCTCTTCGATCGTGACATCATCGATGGCGATATCTCCCTCGATACCCGCACCTCGAACGCCCTCTATTACCATCTGATGCAGAGGAAGAGAGAGAGAAACAAGAACACAGAGGGTCACATGGAATGCAACAAGAGCCAATCAGGAAGCAAGCTGACAAGAAGCAGGAAGCACAACACCGCCATCACCATGGCGATGACAGCAAACGGGAAGCATGACGTTAAAAGGACACCAGAAATGGAGGACAGAACTGATGAGGACAGGATGACATGCCTGTACTGTAGTGGGCGGAGTCTAGAGACATGGGCGTGGCATGTACTGTAGTGGGCGGGGTCTAGAGACATGGGCGTGGCCTGTACTGTATTGGGCGGGGACTATAGAGACATGGGTGTGGCCTGCACTGTAGAGGGCGGGGTCTATAGAGACATGGGTGTGGCCTGTGCTGTAGTGGGCGGGGACTATAGAGACATGGATGTGGTCTGTACTGTAGTGGGCGGGGTCTATAGAGACATGGGTGTGGCCTGTACCGTAGTGGGCGGGGTCTATAGAGGCATGGGTGTGGCCTGTACTGTAGTGGGCATGGTCTATAGAGGCATGGGTGTGGCCTGTACTGTCGTGGGCGTGGTCTATAGAGGCATGGGTGTGGCCTGTACTGTAGTGGGCATGGTCTATAGAGGCATGGGTGTGGCCTGTACTGTCGTGGGCGTGGTCTATAGAGGCATGGGTGTGGCCTTTACCTGGAAGGCTGCTGTTGGACGGATGTTGACCTTGGCTTGTCTCCAGCGGTCTCCTTGGTTACCAATCAGATTCAAGACGGAGGTGTCGGTCACAGTCTGACCTTTCTGCCGCAGAAAGACGTTCAGAGCTCCTACACACACACACACACACACACACACACACACACACACACACACACACACACACACACACACACACACAGGTTCAGGTGTGTGTGTAAACATGACCACCTACTGTCGTACCTCTCGCCCCGCTGCAGACTCACCGATGTGTTTCCCGTACATGTGGTAGTAGAAGGCGAAGCAGTAGGCGGGGCTGTTGGCGGCGGAGGGGGCGGAGCTCTTGGTGTTCATGTTGAAGGTCGGAGACAGCAGCCGGGCTTTGTCTCCCTCCAGCCTCGGCCTCGACGTCTCGATGTACATGTAGAAACCTGAGAGAGGGACACGACCCGGGCCGGGGTCAAAGGTCAGCTCGGTCTGTCGTCATGGAGATAAAGTTACTGTCATCGAGAAAATCAAACAACGAAATATTTTCTCAAACTGAGACGCAGACCAGGAAACCTGACACGCTGAGCCGTGCAGGGAATTGGACCCGTAACCCTGCCTTGCTCGGCTCCGACCAGCACAGATGAACCCAGGAGGGCACAAACGCCGAGACTTAACGGAACGGCGAGCTGCAGAAAACAAATCCAGCGCCGGCTCCTGCAGCACGGAAACACTCGACACAAATGAAAGACGCACGAGTCACGCGTGCTTCCTGTTTGACGGCACGCTTACCCCGAGGCTCGCTTTAATGAGCTCCCACTGCAGAGGGCGGCGAGCGGCGGCGGGAGAAGAAGAGCGAGGAGACGAGGAACAAAGTGCAGCTGTCACACATGGAAGCTTTGTTTCCTGAGGATTACAGCGGGCACGCTCAGATGTTCCCCCGCTAATCCTGCTCCTGCGTCCGTCAGCAGCACGGCGCCGCCTCATGTACGGAGCGTTATTAAACCCTCGCCCTGCTCAGAACGATGGACGTGACCTTCTTTATGTGAACACTTTGAAACAACATGACGACATCCAATGGGAGCCGCCGTCGAGCGTCCGACTGTGACGGGCAGCGACCTCCAGCGTTCAATAGTGAAGTGTAACATCCTGCAGTTCCTCCAGTGGCCACTAGAGGCTGCTGCAGGAAGTCACATCAAAGAATCGGCATCATTGAAAGCTTCCACAGAGACTGAAGCGTCGGAGGCGGGACGAGCGACCCTGACTCTCTGGGTTTTATCATCGTTGAACATCTGTTTCAAAATGGCGGCTCTCTGTGTGCGTCAGTGAAAGCTGACGGATGAACTCTGACGTAAACGAGCTGAGCGCCATTGTTCTCCGGAGAGCCGCTCGCCGTGTCTGAAGCAGGAGAGCCGGACAGATCTGAGTTCTGACAGGACGAAGATAATCCAGAGTGACATCATCGTCCTCGCTCTGGTCTTAAAGTCAGCGTGACGCTCACTTTATTGTCAGCTTGTATTTAAGTGACGCTGCTTTGTTCAGAGCACGCCGCGGTGCCTGAAGGCAGCACGCGTCGTCATGACAGCAGAGTTTAAAACGTTGATGTGATAACAGCACAAATCAAACGCTGTTTGATTCCACGCCGATAAAAAAACTCCTGACAGTCCTGCACGCCGTCCACACGGCAGCACGCTGGTCTCCAGACGTAGGAGGTCAGACTGGAACCCAGGCCGCCGGCTTGGACGACCACAGCCTCTGTACGCGCGGCGCTCACGAGCCACGACACTCTGACACACTGTCTCATGATTTAAAAAGATTAGAAACCCTTCAGGGAGGGGCGTGGCCAGATGGGGGCGTGGTCAGAGAGGGGCGTGGTCTGCTCTCGGCGTCGCCTCATTGATGAGTGAAACTCTAACGCTCTGCCTGGTTACTTCCTGTCCGTGTGATCAAGCGTTTCCTGCAGACGTGTTTTTCCCTCCTGACAGTGAACAGAGCGCCGCGGCGTGTCCGTCAAACTGCTCTCATTCAGTCAGGACTTCAGTCCTCCGCCTGCTTTCAGCCTCTTATCGAGCTCGGAGTGGGCGTGGCCCGCTCAGGCGACGGTTCGAGTCCGGCTGGATGACGAGCGCTCAGAGTTTAATCCTCCGTCACGGAGAAGCCTGCGAGGCTCACACACGTCACGGATTACAGTCTGACATGCTGTAAGCTGCTTCTCGCCGCACGCTGACGTCTGCTCAATTTCAAAATAAAACACAACATACTGCCTGAGCGAGACGGAGAGACGTGTTGTCTCTTAAAGGAACAGTAACGTAAAACAACACCTACAACAGAAGATCAATAAAGACAGTGTGTGTGTGTGTGTGTGTGTATGAGTGTGTGTGTGTGTGTGTGTCTGTGTGTGTGTCTGTGTGTGTGTGTCTGTGTGTGTGTCTGTGTGTGTGTCTGTGTGTGTGTCTGTGTGTGTGTGTGTGTGTGTGTGTGTGTGCGTGTGTGTGCGTGCGCGTGTGTGCGTGCGTGTGTGTGTGTGTGTGTGTGCGTGTGTGTGTGTGTATGAGTGTGTGTGTGTGTGTGTGTGTGTGTGTGTGTGTGTGTGTGTGTGTGTGTACCCTGTTTGGAGCCGTTGTGGTCCGAGCTGGGCCCGGTGTTCGGGGTGTATTTGGTGTCCCGTGTGGCGGCGCTGTGGCGCGTCCAGTCGAAGACGTCTGTTTTGTCCTGAGAGAACAAACACAACGCCTCGTCCTCGAAACCACACTGGAACTCCCCTAAACACACACACACACACACACACACACACACACACACACACACAGGTCATCACCCCGTTAACCCCTCGTGTTCCTGATGCTGCGCTGAGGTCTGAAGGTTACTCACTGAGATGAGGATTAACGGGAGCTGTGGAGGGACACAAAGAAGAAGAAAGGTCAATGAGCAATCCTTTCACAGTAAAACAGGAAGCATGCATGTCCTTTCACAGTAAAACAGGAAGCATGTATGTCCTTTCACAGTAAAACAGGAAGCATTCATGTCCTTTCACAGTAAAACAGGAAGCATGTATGTCCTTTCACAGTAAAACAGGAAGCATGCATGTCCTTTCACAGTAAAACAGGAAGCATGTATGTCCTTTCACAGTAAAACAGGAAGCATGCATGTCCTTTCACAGTAAAACAGGAAGCATGTATGTCCTTTCACAGTAAAACAGGAAGCATGTATGTCCTTTCACAGTAAAACAGGAAGCATGCATGTCCTTTCACAGTAAAACAGGAAGCATGTATGTCCTTTCACAGTAAAACAGGAAATCAAACTAAACCAGTCTGACTGAGGCTGCTGTTTGTCATCTGATCTCAGTGAAAGGTAATTTCACCACATGTCTGACACACACACACACACTGTCACACACACACACACACACACACACACTGTCACACACACACACACACACACACACACACACACACACACACACACACTGTCACACACACACACACACACACACAGTAGTTTAGTGAACAGCTGTTGTGTTATTTAGAACACGCTCGAGCTTCGTTATCCAGCAGCACTAATTGATGAGCTGTGTGTGTGTGTGTGTGCGTGTGTGTGTGTGTGTGTGTGTGTGTCTATCTTTGTGAGGACAGTTGATTTCCAAAAGGCAAAAACATGAAGATGCTAAACTGTAAAGTTGATTATTTGTAAGGTAACAGTGAGTGTGTGTGATCATCATGTGTGATACTCGCTGAGTGTGTGAAGCTCCCTCTCTCTGTGGTCAGAGAGCTTCAGAAACAACACATGAAATACTGTTAAAGCAGAGACAGCCCTCCTATCTCTCTTTACTTCAGCTCAGGCTGCAGAGACAAACTGCCACTGTGTGTGTGTGTGTGTGTGTGTGTGTGTGTGTGTGTTTAAAGCTTCCTGTCCTCACACTGTCCTAGTTCTGTAGCGCTAACTCAAACTAGCTCATTTAACACGCCGTGACATCACCCACCACACCTCCTCTGAGCCTGCAGGACACACACACACACAGACACACACACACAGACACACACACACACACAGACACAGACACACACACACACACACAGACACAGACACACACACAGACACAGACACACACACACACACACAGACACAGACACACACAGACACAAACAAAACGGAACAAACACATTCAGAACACAAACACTCATCATTTTCCAATCCAGGTTTTCAGAAGCTCCAGAAAAAAAGTCCAGTCTGTGTGTGTGTGTGTGTGTGTGTGTGTGTGTGTGTGTGTGTGTGTGTGTGTGTTAACGCTGCAGGCTGAGGTCATAGCTTCAGTGTTTAGCCAGCTCTGCATGTGGTGGACACTGTAGCTTCAGTGTTTAGCCAGCTCTGCATGTGGTGGACACTGTAGCTTCAGTGTTTAGCCAGCTCTGCATGTGGTGGACACTGTAGCTTCAGTGTTTAGCCAGCTCTGCATGTGGTGGACACTGTAGCTTCAGTGTTTAGCCAGCTCTGCATGGGTCTGTAAAGCTTTCTGCGTTCTAACCTCTCTCCATGTTTCATCTCCAACATTGATCCTAGTTTGAGCAGCTTTCTGCTGCTGGAGCTTATTAGAAACATGCAGAGGCTTTTTAGCTCGGGTACAATCACTTCTATCTGAAGCAGTTCCACTGCCCGCTTCCATCGCTGCAACACCTGTTCACCTGATAACTGCTCTCATATCTGGCAAACCCAGGGGCGTCCAAAACGGCCTTCAAAGCCCCGCCTACCTTCTCTGGTCCAATCAGATCCAGAGCGTTCAGGAGCAGAATCTAAAGTTAGAAGGAGGACATACTGGCTGCTGCATTGTTGTCAGAGAAGCTTCAACACAGCATGTTTCATTCATGATCACACAGGAAGAGAGCAGCTCTCTGATTGGCTGATTGATCACAGAGGAGGAGAGCAGCTCTCTGATTGGTCCTTTCAGTTAGAAGGAGGACATACTAGCTGCTTTAAAACATGTGAAATTGTTCTCAGCTTTTAAAAACAGAAAAATCCTTGAGCTCTCTGCAGACACCTGAAGGCAGCACGGTCTGGTTCTGTCCGTGTTTACTTCACTGACGCTCAGAACAAACAGCTGAGCTGACGGCTGACAGATGTCAGGCGGTGACCTGCAGGAGGTCATGTGACCCTGCAGAGCGCCGTCAGGTGGAGGTGTTTACCGACACAGCGTCAGCTGATGATCTGAACGCTGTGTTTGATCCCCAGCTGTGTTTGCTGCGGGGAGTTAATGTGCGGATCAGGCGAGGCGTTCACTGACAGTCTGTCAAACTGAACATCACAGAGCTTCTTCTTCTTCTCTGCTTTTTGTTTCCACTCTGAGTTTCTTCTTCCTGCTAACTTTGACGTTTCTCCCGTCAGGATTTCAGCGTGACGGCTCGACTGTGGGATGTTTTTTTATTGATGATGTTTTCATGGAAATAAAGCCGAGCGTGTCGGGGATTGAACACGGATACAAACCACATGACGCTGCAGAGAAAATGTTGACGCTGATAAAACACTGAAGAAGAACTCAGCTGTGAGTTCTTGTTTTTTATCTCCTGCAGGTTCGAAATGAAGCCGCCATCAAACCAGAGGGATGAACTTCGACACCAGACCAATAAAAATCAAACTAAACCTGTTCGAAACCATGGCAACAAGAAGTCTGAGGCACACACCTCTCTCTCTCTGTCTCTCGCCCTCTCTCTCTCTCGTCTGTCGGCGAGAGAGAGAACGGCATTGTTGATACTTTAATTGACCGTGACGAGGAGAGAAGAAGAGGAGGTGCGTGCGAGTGTCATGTGATGAACATCTTACCGCTGTACGTGATGATGCGTTCGGTGGCGTCGCCCTCTCCGTAGCGGGTGATGGGAGTGAGGCGGATCAGGTAGGACTCAGGTTTGACCAGTTCTGTCAGGTTGTAGGTCAACAGCTCCCCCTTCTGGATGTTTCCCTCCATGGGGATCTCCTGCTCCCACCATCGAGACTGACTCATCTGAAAGGCAAACACGCCGTTAGCACGCCGTTAGCACGCCGTTAGCATGACTTCTTCAGTGATGAGCTAGCATCAAGCAAACAGTATGCACATGTTCATAACTAACACAGCTACAAAGTAGCTGGCTGCTGAGCTGTGATTGGACAGTCTGAGAGCTGCAGTGCATTATGGGGATTTTCACTGTTGTGTCAGAGAAAAACACCTTTCTTTTATTGATTCAGACCTGGGGGGGGGGGGGGGGGGGGGGGGGGGGGGGGGCGCTCACCAACCACCGAAACACACTCACTACTCCTCCTCCTCCTTCCTCCTCCTCCTCCTTCATCCTCCTCCTTCCTCATCCTCCTCCTCTCTCTGAATCTTCCTCCTTCATGCCTCCTCCTTCCTCCTCCTCTCTCTGACTCTTCCTCCTCCCTCCTCCTCCTCTCTCTGAATCTTCCTCCTCCTCCTTCCTCCTCCTCTCTCTGAATCTTCCTCCTCCTCCCTTCCTCCTCCTCTCTCTGAATCTTCCTCCTCCTCCTTCCTCCTCCTCTCTCTGAATCTTCCTCCTCCTCCTTCCTCCTCCTCTCTCTGAATCTTCCTCCTTCCTCTCCTCCTCTCTCTGAATCTTCCTCCTCCTCCTTCCTCCTCCTCTCTCTGAATCTTCCTCCTCCTCCTTCATCCTCCTCCTTATCCTCCTCCTCCTCTCTCTGAATCTTCCTCCTCCTCCTCCTCCTCTCTCTGAATCTTCCTCCTCCTCCTTCATCCTCCTCCTTTATCCTCCTCCTCCTCCTCCTCTCTCTGAATCTTCCTCCTCCTCCTCCTCCTCTCTCTGAATCTTCCTCCTCCTCCTCCTCTCTCTGAATCTTCCTCCTCCTCCTTCCTCCTCCTCTCTCTGAATCTTCCTCCTTCCTCCTCCTCCTCTCTCTGAATCTTCCTCCTCCTCCTTCCTCCTCCTCTCTCTGAATCTTCCTCCTTCCTCCTCCTCCTCCTCTCTCTGATCTTCCTCCTCCTCCTTCCTCCTCCTCTCTCTGAATCTTCCTCCTCCCTTCATCCTCCTCCTTTATCCTCCTCCTCCTCCTCCTCTCTCTGAATCTTCCTCCTTCCTCCTCCTCCTCCTCTCTCTGAATCTTCCTCCTCCTCCTTCCTCCTCCTCTCTCTGAATCTTCTCCTTCCTCCTCCTCCTCCTCTCTCTGAATCTTCCTCCTTCCTCCTCCTCCTCCTCTCTCTGAATCTTCCTCCTCCTCCTTCCTCCTCC
>NC_136709.1:424675-427175 GCF_947650265.1 Symphodus melops
GAGGATGAGGGGCCACATGAGGGGCCACATGAGGGGCCAAACAAGACTAAAACAAGCCTAAAGCATGTAAAACCTCATGTGGTCCCAAACAGGCTGAACAGACCACATGGTCCAGTCCTTTTGTCCAGCAGGTTTGATTGTTGTTGCACCAAATAAAAAGAGTGAAGCACAGTGCGGGTCGGGGGGGGGGGGGGGGGGGGGGGGGGCAGGCGGGGTGAAGCAGCGAAGTTCAGAGACTGGCTGATGAGGAGCAGGAAGGAAGCGTCAAACAGAATCACCGAGCGACCTGGAAAGTCCTTCAGTCTGAATATCCGTGAGTCGGGTCAGATCTAAAGATGAATAATTCAAAATGTCTTCATCAGCTCGTTAAAGGAACAGTCACTGCGCTCCGGTCTCACAGTTTCACTCTGAAGCTTTGCTGCTGTCTCAACAAGGTTTGAAAAGCCAGCGGCGTGTTCACACCTGATTAGCAGCACAAACCTCCCCTCACAACGACGAGCCCGACATAATCACCATCATCAGCTCTGCAACCTGAGCTCACAACTCTGTGTGCCGTCTGCTGCTGCAGCTCTGCAGCCGGGTAAGAGGCTTAACGCATCTCACCGCTTTACAGGGAGCAGCCACTTCCTGTGTGACGACCAATGTTCACTGAGCAAATACTGGACCAAACCAGAGTCTGAACCCAGGACCAATACTGGACCAAACCAGAGTCTGAACCCAGGACCAATACTGGACCAAACCAGAGTCTGAACCCAGGACCAATACTGGACCAAACCAGAGTCTGAACCCAGGACCAATACTGGACCAAACAAGAGTCTAAACCCAGGACCAATACTGGACCAAACCAGTCTCTAAACCCAGGTCAAATACTGGACCAAACCAGAGTCTGAACCCAGGACCAATACTGGACCAAACCAGAGTCTGAACCCAGGACCAATACTGGACCAAACCAGAGTCTGAACCCAGGACCAATACTGGACCAAACCAGAGTCTGAACCCAGGACCAATACTGGACCAAACAAGAGTCTAAACCCAGGACCAATACTGGACCAAACCAGTCTCTAAACCCAGGTCAAATACTGGACCAAACCAGAGTCTGAACCCAGGACCAATACTGGACCAAACCAGAGTCTGAACCCAGGACCAATACTGGACCAAACCAGAGTCTGAACCCAGGACCAATACTGGACCAAACCAGAGTCTGAACCCAGGACCAATACTGGACCAAACAAGAGTCTAAACCCAGGACCAATACTGGACCAAACCAGTCTCTAAACCCAGGTCAAATACTGGACCAAACCAGAGTCTGAACCCAGGACCAATACTGGACCAAACCAGAGTCTGAACCCAGGACCAATACTGGACCAAACCAGAGTCTGAACCCAGGACCAATACTGGACCAAACAAGAGTCTAAACCCAGGACCAATACTGGACCAAACCAGAGTCTGAACCCAGGACCAATACTGGACCAAACCAGAGTCTGAACCCAGGACCAATACTGGACCAAACAAGAGTCTAAACCCAGGACCAATACTGGACCAAACCAGAGTCTAAACCCAGGACCAATACTGGACCAAACAAGAGTCTAAACCCAGGACCAATACTGGACCAAAGCAGAGTCTAAACACAGGACCAATACTGGACCAAACCAGAGTCTGAACCCAGGACCAATACTGGACCAAAGCAGAGTCTAAACCCAGGACCAATACTGGACCAAACCAGAGTCTGAACCCAGGACCAATACTGGACCAAACAAGAGTCTAAACCCAGGACCAATACTGGACCAAACAAGAGTCTAAACCCAGGACCAATACTGGACCAAAGCAGAGTCTGAACCCAGGACCAATACTGGACCAAACAAGAGTCTAAACCCAGGACCAATACTGGACCAAACCAGAGTCTGAACCCAGGACCAATACTGGACCAAACAAGAGTCTAAACCCAGGACCAATACTGGACCAAACCAGAGTCTGAACCCAGGACCAATACTGGACCAAACAAGAGTCTAAACCCAGGACCAATACTGGACCAAAGCAGAGTCTAAACCCAGGACCAATACTGGACCAAAGCAGAGTCTAAACCCAGGACCAATACTGGACCAAACCAGAGTCTGAACCCAGGACCAATACTGGACCAAACAAGAGTCTAAACCCAGGACCAATACTGGACCAAACCAGAGTCTGAACCCAGGACCAATACTGGACCAAACCAGAGTCTGAACCCAGGACCAATACTGGACCAAACAAGAGTCTAAACCCAGGACCAATACTGGACCAAACCAGAGTCTAAACCCAGGACCAATACTGGACCAAACAAGAGTCTAAACCCAGGACCAATACTGGACCAAAGCAGAGTCTAAACACAGGACCAATACTGGACCAAACCAGAGTCTGAACCCAGGACCAATACTGGACCAAAGCAGAGTCTAAACCCAGGACCAATACTGGACCAAACCAGAGTCTGAACCCAGGACCAATACTGGACCAAACAAGAGTCTAA
>NC_136709.1:429675-449675 GCF_947650265.1 Symphodus melops
CACACACACACACACACACAACCCTCCACACACACACACACACACACACACACACAACCCTCCACACACACACACACACACACACAACCCTCCACACACACACACACTCCTAAAGGTCAGCTGGACGCCTTCGCTGGACGATGACCTTCAATCGAGCGCTCTGATTGGTTGGGAGAGGTCTTCTGACAGAGCTGTTTAATTCCCACAATGCACTGCTGAGGCTGCTGCTCGTTAATGAGCTGCAGATTTCATCCTCACCGCAGTCTGACCAGCATCAACAAGGCCCCACTGGTAAAACACCTGCAGGGGCCCCGAGGGGACCACACACCTGCAGGGACCCCGAGGGGACCACAAACCTGCAGGGGCCCTGAGGGGACCACACACCTGCTGTGGCCCCGAGGGGACCACAAACCTGCAGGGGCCCTGAGGGGACCACACACCTGCTGTGGCCCCGAGGGGACCACAAACCTGCAGGGGCCCTGAGGGGACCACACACCTGCTGTGGCCCCGAGGGGACCACACACCTGCAGGGACCCCGAGGGGACCACACACCTGCAGGGACCCGAGGGGACCACACACCTGCAGGGGCCCTGAGGGGACCACACACCTGCTGTGGCCCCGAGGGGACCACACACCTGCAGGGACCCCGAGGGGACCACACACCTGCTGTGGCCCCGAGGGGACCACATACCTGCAGGGACCCGAGGGGACCACACACCTGTAGGGGCCCGAGGGGACCACACACCTGCAGGGACCCCGAGGGGACCACACACCTGCAGGGACCCTGAGGGGACCACACACCTGCTGTGGCCCCGAGGGGACCACATACCTGCAGGGGCCCCATCGCCTGCTTCATACTAAGGGTTCATCGATCCTGGTCACCTTCGCTGAGAAACAAGCGGATTCCTTCCTAATCCCTGAACGACAGATCCAAACAGGAAGTGTAATCCACACATTCCCTTTAATCCCTGAAGAGAAGAGCGTTCAGGACTCTGACTTCCTGTCCCTGTAAAGCTTCCACGCCGTCACTTCCTGTTTGATTGAAAGGTCAGTAACGAGCCTCTCTGATTGGGTTTCTGCTGCCTCCCGTGATGTTCCTGTGCGTGTTGGGGACGCCGCCTCTGATCGTCACTGTCATCCCTGTAATCCAGAGAAACCAGCAGGCTGTGAGGGATTACTGTCAAAGTCAAAAAAAGAGCTGAGACTGCTGCTGTGCAGCTTTTATGTGGTTCTGATGAGCCCGGTCAGAACCCGCTCTTCGTCCTGACGGCGGCGCCCTCGTCTCTCTCTGCTCAGCTCGCTGCCGGGATTACTTTCATTTCTTTGCCTAAATACAGCTGAAAGAGAAATGTGTGTGCTTCACTTCTTCCTGAGTAATCCACCTGTAATCTGCTGCTGCTTAATCTGCTCAGTGATGTGAAACAAGTTTACACAAGAGAATTTAAAACGCCAGCATCCAAACATTCAGAACCTGACCCGTTCCCCCGCCTGCTTCCTTTTAAAGCTTTCTGATTGGTTGATCGTCTGCTCACAGAGAAGCGTGGAAGGAAGCAGCCGGCTGTGTTTGTCTCTGTGAGTAAACGGCGAGGAGCGTTCTCTGCGGGCAGTGACGAAGACGCCGCCCCGACAGGCCGCCTGAGAAGAGGAGCGGTCCGGGCCAAACGCTGATACCCCTGGAGGTGTTCCAGCGAGCGAGAGGTCAGAACAGCCGGCGGCCGTCGGACCGTCTGAGTCACAGCGAGGACATCAGCAGCACGGAGGCGTCCTGTCACCGCTCGTCTCAGCTCCAGTCCGCCCCCCTTTACTCTGCTGACTCATCATGTGACCAGACCACAGTCCACGTCACAGAGACCTGGAGTCCAGGAGGAGCAGAGACCTGGAGTCCAGGAGGAGCAGGGAGACCTGAAGTCCAGGAGGAGCAGAGACCTGGAGTCCAGGAAGAGCAGAGACCTGGAGTCCAGGAGGAGCAGGGAGACCTGGAGTCCAGGAGGAGCAGAGACCTGGAGTCCAGGAGGAGCAGAGACCTGGAGTCCAGTAGGAGCAGAGACCTGGAGTCCAGGAGGAGCAGAGACCTGGAGTCCAGTAGGAGCAGAGACCTGGAGTCCAGGAGGAGCAGAGACCTGGAGTCCAGGAAGAGCAGAGACCTGGAGTCCAGTAGGAGCAGAGACCTGGAGTCCAGGAGGAGCAGAGACCTAGAGTCCAGGAGGAGCAGAGACCTGGACTCCAGGAGGAGCAGGGAGACCTGGAGTCCAGGAGGAGCAGGGAGACCTGGAGTCCAGGAGGAGCAGAGACCTGGAGTCCAGGAGGAGCAGAGACCTGGAGTCCAGTAGGAGCAGAGACCTGGAGTCCAGGAGGAGCAGAGACCTGGAGTCCAGTAGGAGCAGAGACCTGGAGTCCAGGAGGAGCAGAGACCTGGAGTCCAGGAAGAGCAGAGACCTGGAGTCCAGTAGGAGCAGAGACCTGGAGTCCAGGAGGAGCAGAGACCTGGAGTCCAGGAAGAGCAGAGACCTGGAGTCCAGTAGGAGCAGAGACCTGGAGTCCAGTAGGAGCAGAGACCTAGAGTCCAGGAGGAGCAGAGACCTGGAGTCCAGTAGGAGCAGAGACCTGGAGTCCAGGAGGAGCAGAGACCTGGAGTCCAGGAGGAGCAGAGACCTGGAGTCCAGTAGGAGCAGAGACCTGGAGTCCAGGAGGAGCAGAGACCTGGAGTCCAGGAAGAGCAGAGACCTGGAGTCCAGTAGGAGCAGAGACCTGGAGTCCAGGAGGAGCAGAGACCTAGAGTCCAGGAGGAGCAGAGACCTGGACTCCAGGAGGAGCAGGGAGACCTGGAGTCCAGGAGGAGCAGAGACCTGGAGTCCAGTAGGAGCAGAGACCTGGATTCCAGGAGGAGCAGAGACCTGGAGTCCAGGAGGAGCAGAGACCTGGAGTCCAGTAGGAGCAGAGACCTTGAGTCCAGGAGGAGCAGAGACCTAGAGTCCAGGAGGAGCAGAGACCTGGACTCCAGGAGGAGCAGGGAGACCTGGAGTCCAGGAGGAGCAGAGACCTGGAGTCCAGTAGGAGCAGAGACCTGGATTCCAGGAGGAGCAGAGACCTGGATTCCAGGAGGAGCAGAGACCTGGAGTCCAGGAGGAGCAGAGACCTGGAGTCCAGGAGGAGCAGAGACCTGGAGTCCAGTAGGAGCAGAGACCTAGAGTCCAGGAGGAACAGAGACCTAGAGTCCAGGAGGAGCAGAGACCTGGAGTCCAGGAGGAGCAGAGACCTGGAGTCCAGTAGGAGCAGAGACCTGGAGTCCAGGAGAAGCAGAGACCTGGAGTCCAGGAGGAGCAGAGACCTGGAGTCCAGTAGGAGCAGAGACCTGGAGTCCAGGAGAAGCAGAGACCTGGAGTCCAGGAGGAGCAGAGACCTGGAGTCCAGTAGGAGCAGAGACCTGGAGTCCAGGAGAAGCAGAGACCTGGAGTCCAGGAGAAGCAGAGACCTGGATTCCAGGAGGAGCAGAGACCTGGAGTCCAGGAGGAGCAGAGACCTGGAGTCAAGGAGGAGCAGAGACCTGGAGTCCAGGAGGAGCAGAGACCTGGAGTCCAGGAGGAGCAGAGACCTGGAGTCCAGGAGGAGCAGGGAGTCCTGGAGTCCAGTAGGAGCAGAGACCTAGAGTCCAGGAGGAGCAGAGACCTGGAGTCCAGGAGGAGCAGAGACCTGGGGGGGCTGATAAGGGGTGGAGTCAGAGGGGGGGGCGGTGCAGCTGGTTCACTGGTCCTTCATGGTAAATAAGACCTGTTGTTTGTTGTCCTGATGTCTGGTTCTGGTTCTGGTTCAGATTCATTTCAGGCTCCAAGGTGACCTGAACAGAATCCTGTCCGGCTGCTTCTTCATCTGAAATGTCCCAAAAACTGCAGCTCGCAGCACTGATCCAATATCACAAGGCGGCAAAAACTGAAACCCTGACAGAGGGTCAGCTCAGGGTCAGTCCTGCAGAGTCCTGCAGAGTCCTCTGCAGGACTCTGCAGGACTCTGTTGATCCACCTCTATAATAATCTGATCAAACTCAGGACTCTGAACTCATCTCTCTTAACTCTCAATAAAAGTCACGCTCTAACTTTTACCTTTGTATGTCGAGGTAAACTTTGTCGTTCTGAGTTCTATCTATGAAGATGTTTGTCAGTGTGTGTGTGTGTGTGTGTGTGTGTGTGTGTGTGTGTGTTCAGACTGCTCAGATGATCCTCTCAGTTTCTGCTTCGATTCTCCGCAGAATCAGAGCGAGTCGAGCTGCAGAGGAGATTCACTCTGACAGCCTTTTAGTGCAGCAGGAAGCCAGGAGAGTGTGTGTGTGTGTGTGTGTGTGTGTGTGTGTGTGTGTGTGTGTGTGTGTGTGTGTGTGTGTGTGTGTGTCTCCTGTCACTCTCTTTGACGGTATTCCGTGCGAAGGGGTCCCCTGCAGGTCAGATCAAGCTTGAGTGGAAGGTCTCAGAGTTGACCCCTGTTGACCCCCGTAGACACACACACACACACACACACACACACACACACACACACACACACACACACACACCGTCTGCGTCTCTCGGTTCTGATGGATGTCGTAAAATATGATTGGATGTTTCAGCACTTCCTCTTTCACCTCACAATGCATTCTGGGTATTTGACAGGTAAAAATGGGAGTGTGTGTTTTTGTGAGCGTGATGTTAAATAAAGCTTTGAGGTTTGATGAGCTGGGTGTGATCAGGTCTGATCTGATAGATATAGGAGGATTGATCAGCTGTGATAAACAACCTGACAGCAGCACAGAGAGTGTGTGTGTGTGTGTACCCACACAGCGCCCCCTGCAGGTCTGCAGCTCTTCATGCGTTTCAGTGTCTTTAGGTTGTTTGCCTTCGTGGGCCACCGTAGTTTTAAATCTTTATTTCCAGAACTTCAAAACAATCAGAGCCACTGTGTGTGTGTGTGTGTGTGTGTGTGTGTGTGAGATACCCACACTGCACCACCAGCTGGATGAGCGCCTCTCGTGGCTTCACGTTGAACCCGTTGTACTGACTCGTCTGGCAGCGGTACGTGCCGCTCATGTCTCGGGACACGTTGGTAACCCTCAGGACGCCATCGTAGCTCTCGATCTGTGGCGAGCCGTCCGGCATCAGAGCCGGCGCCGCCGCCGCCGCTGCTGCCGCCCCGCTCTCTTCCACCCGCGACCACAGAATGATGGGTTTGGGTTTCCCTGAGACCAGACACTGCAGGTCCACGGTGTCGCCCTCCTGAGCGATGAGGTGAGAGCGCCCCCTGGGGACGCTCAGCTCTGGAGGAACTGCAGAAGAAGAAGAAGAAAATGAAACAATGCCACACGCTCACGTAGCTTTCATGTGGTCACGTAGCTTTCATGTGGTCACGTAGCTTTCATGTGGTCACGTTGCTAACGTAGCTTTCACGAGGTCACGTAGCTTTCACGTGGTCACGTAGCTTTCATGTGGTCACGTAGCTAACGCAGCTTTCATGTGGTCACGTAGCTTTCATGTGGTCACGTAGCTTTCATGTGGTCACGTAGCTAATGTAGCTTTCACATGGTCACGTTGCTAACGTAGCTTTCACGAGGTCACGTAGCTTTCACGTGGTCACGTAGCTTTCATGTGGTCACGTAGCTAACGCAGCTTTCATGTGGTCACGTAGCTTTCATGTGGTCACGTAGCTAATGTAGCTTTCATGTGGTCACGTAGCTTTCATGTGGTCACGTAGCTAATGTAGCTTTCATGTGGTCACGTAGCTTTCATGTGGTCACGTAGCTAAGGCAGCTTTCATGTGGTCACATAACTAAGGCAGCTTTCATGTGGTCACGTAGCTTTCATGTGGTCACGTAGCTAATGTAGCTTTCACATGGTCACGTTGCTGACGTAGCTTTCACGAGGTCACGTAGCTTTCACAAGGTCACGTAGCTTTCACATGGTCACGTAGCTTTCACATGGTCACGTAGCTAACGTAGCTTTCACGTGGTCACATAGCTAACGCAGCTTTCATGTGGTCACGTAGCTAATGTAGCTTGGTCACGTAGCTTTCACATGGTCACGTAGCTTTCACGTGGTCACGTAGCTTTCACATGGTCACGTAGCTAACGCAGCTTTCATGTGGTCACGTAGCTTTCACGTGGTCACGTAGCTTTCACGTGGTCACGTAGCTAACGCAGCTTTCATGTGGTCACGTAGCTTTCATGTGGTCACGTAGCTAATGTAGCTTTCACATGGTCACGTTGCTAACGTAGCTTTCACGAGGTCACGTAGCTTTCACAAGGTCACGTAGCTTTCACATGGTCACGTAGCTTTCACATGGTCACGTAGCTAACGTAGCTTTCACGTGGTCAATGAGCTAACACAGCTTTCATGTGGTCACGTAGCTAATGTAGCTTGGTCACGTAGCTTTCACGTGGTCACGTAGCTAACGCAGCTTTCATGTGGTCACGTAGCTTTCACGTGGTCACGTAACTTTCACATGGTCACGTGGCTAACGCAGCTTTCATGTGGTCACGTAGCTTTCACGTGGTCACGTGGCTAACGCAGCTTTCATGTGGTCACGTAGCTTTCACGTGGTCACGTAGCTAACGCAGCTTTCATGTGGTCACGTAGCTTTCACGTGGCTAACGCAGCTTTCATGTGGTTACGTAGCTTTCACGTGGTCACGTAGCTTTCACATGGTCACGTAGCTAACGCAGCTTTTACGAGGTCATGTAGCTCACGTGGTCACTGGTTGGCCAGCTCTCTGGAAGCAGAACGCTGCAGGGCTGCCAAGAGAAGAGTCTCTGTACGCCCTCTGCAGACTCATCCTGGGATCAAACCGACACACGTTTATCAGCGCCACACGACATGAGAGTTAAAGCGAGAGTCGTGGAGTGAAGCGACTCACGGCAGGAAACTTTACATGAAGTTTGATCTGAAGGTCAGAATATCAAAGATTCTATTAATAGCTGAGCGAGTACAGAGAGGTGACGCTCTGAGCAGGGATGAAACAGGAGGAATGTGGAGTTTGTCCTTCATTTCAAAAACACGGTGAGAGAGCTGCTGGGGGTGGGAGGGGGGGGTCTGCTTGACTGTTTTAACAGTTATTCTCCTCATGGGAACGCAGCGGCGACCCGAGCACGACCTTCTGCTTTAACACGAAACATCCGTCAGCGGGCGTTCAGGCTGCAGCGACGCTTCCATTAAAAAACTCTTTACTTCCTCTCCTCCATCACTTCACCCCCACCCCCCTTCCCCCTCGCAGGCTCTCTGACTGTTTCCTCCCGACTGCCAAGGTCACAAACAAACAGGAAGTCAGCAGCCGCCAGCAGACGCTCATCAGCGTGACGTCGGTCGAAAGGAAAAGTGATTTTCCTCTGAAAGACGAGGAGTGTTTGAGAGTCGCTGCAGGGTTTCCACCAGAAGAAGAAGACGTCTCTGTGATGCTTTTTGTTTCCACGCTCGCCTCGAGGCTCTCAGAGGACACGCCTCCTCGCTGGGAGACAGATCTCCCGCAGGGTGGGAAGTTTGTGTCGGACGTTTGAAGCCGACGCTAACAGACGCTTTGATCCACATCTGAGTTCAGACTGAGACGACAAACTTCTTCTCTCTGAAAGACGTGCGGCGCTCAGTTCGCCCGAAGCATCGGCAGCATTTTCACTCTTTAAAGTCGGAGGGGAAGAAGGCGGTTAACCTTCCAGACGTCTGACGGTCTGTGTCCTGTTAGCCCCCCCCCCCTCTGCTCCCACAAACCCTCAGACCTGCTGAATCTCTGGACATGTACAGCACATGTACAGACGAGCCTTCATGTAGTCAGCTACCCTTCATTATGACGACCTTGCACCTTGTAACTAATGAAGTAAAGTGCGATATAAATAAAGACTTACTATTTAACACACTTTGATTCTTCGGTGATTAAAATCAAAGTCTCCTCTCATCGAGTCTTTGTTCACTCGGCGACGCTGAAGGTCGAGTCACTGCTCTGCTCGTCGGATGATTTATGGACTTTTAAAATCTGGTCTGAGCGTCTGAGCACATCAGGAGGAAACGCAGCCGGCAGCGTCTGTGGGAGACGCCGCTCCTTTTCCACGGCTGCTTTCAGGCGAGTGCTGTGTCTCGTGACGCGTCTCTGCGTGGTCGAGTCGTCTCACTCCTCGTGTAGATAACGTGGTCATCAGTCTGACCCGGTTCCTGCGCTGGAAGTCAAGCTAAAGAACCGGCGTTCTGCACAGGATCCGTGAGCGACCGTGACACGCCCCCTTTCTCTACGCTAACGTCCGTGCAAAGACTCAACAAGAGTCACAAAACACACAAAGGGTTAAATACTCGCCGCACTAACAGGGCGCTAACCGCCACGCTGTGACAAAATGGTCGTCTGCTTAGAGTTGGCGGTAACTGCGCCGCAGTATTTATAAAAGACTTTGCAGAGATCAGAAACCACTTCCTCCTCTTTAGGACTTCAAAATAAAAGCTCATGACGGCTTCACACTTCGTCCAACGTGTGTGGAGCCGTTACCATGACAACCGCCGCACAGACGCCTCGCTGTCAGTGCGTCTGAATATCATCAGAGCGACGCGGTGCAGAAGCCCCGCCCCCGGCCTGGCTCACCTGTGGTGGATGAGATGTTGACGTCGATGCTGATCTCCGGGCTCCCTCCGTTCCTCAGCGAGGCCACGCAGGTGTAGGTGCCGAAGTCGGTGAACTTGAGGTCGATGATGTCGAGGTTGGTCGTTCCAGGTGAGACCTCGGTGTCCGTGTGCGTGATGACCATCCGCTCGGAGCTCCTCAGCGGACGCCCGTTCTTCAGCCAGCTGAACTGCAGCTCCTCAGGGGGCGTGGCCTCCACCTGGCAGCTGATCTTCACCTCCCGGCCGATCTGGATGTTGTCGTCATTGTGGTACGGGTCAGGCGTGATCCAGAAGCGACCTTTACGAAGACCTGCAGGACGGACACAAGGACACAAGGACACAAGGAAACAAGGACACAAGGAAACATGGTTTAGTGTTCAGAGTTCAGGACGTGAAGTCTTCATGACATTTCTTTGTTTTTAATAAAAGCTGAACACAAACAGCAGAGCTCATTTCCTCCAGAGTTGATTGGAGTATTAGCTGTGATGTCATAACCTTCACAGGTCGACTGACCACGAGCTACCCGAACGCGAGACGACGGTTTCTTCTCCTGAAGGAGACACAACCTCACTTTCAGGGCAACACGACATCGGGGAAAAGAACTACACTACCCATGACCACAGTGTCACCATGATGAGTGCTGTTGCTCGCTGTTACCATGGCAACGTCCCCCGTCCCTCTGCGCTGCATGCCAACGGATAGTTTCGCTAGCAGCTATCACTAGCTAGCAGATAGCACAACATGAGTATTAGCAGTGTAAACACGATAACAGCGAATAAAGTTACATTGAAGAAGAGGGATCCTTTGCAATGCATTGTGGGACGGGTAGTTAGTTCGAGTCATGTAGCTGTTTCTTCGTTTTAACGCCATTTTGGGGCTGATTTAAAGGTACTGGATGTAGCTGGTCGTCATGGTTACAGGCCTGATTGAAAAACACCTCTGCGGGAAGTCGTTGCTGTAAAATCAAAGTGGTTTCACTTCCTGTGTCTCTGATCAAACGACACGTTTTAAAGATCTGCTCAGAAGAACTTGACGTGTTAAAGAAAGATTCAGAGAGTCTGAAGCTCCAGGTGCATCGAGCGTGAACCCACATGACTCCCAAACTGCACTCTGCACGCACACGAAGGACGGATCCGCCATGACACGAGCGCGGCGTTTATTCTCCCACTCTTCTTCTGCTGTGGAGAAACTAATCCGTCAGAACGAGGCTTCATTACCGCAGAAGCCATTTGTTCACTTTAATCCGGCCAGCTGCTCCTCTCGCTCTGCTGTCGTTTAACCTCCTGCTGTCCGGCTCGCCGCCGCTTCACCACCTGCACGCTCAGCCAATCAGACGCTGAGAACGCTGCACAGTGACAGATTCTGACCGACTCGTCTGTCGTCACGTCAGTCGACACAACTGTGAATTCTCCTACAGAGCAGCGTGCACCAACCACTAGGCCCCGGCGCCGCTCCGTATGGTTTAAGGAATCACATCAACGCGTCTGATAGCACGATGACCCGTGTCAGTCAGCTAAACCATGCTAGTGCAGCTAGCTCGTGTGTTGAAAGCATGTGCAGCGGGTCTCAGACTTTGGAGGTTCTGTGTCGGGTCCAGAAGCAGCAGGTCTCAGACTTTGGAGGTTCTGTGTCGGGTCCAGAAGCAGCGGGTCTCAGACTTTAGGGGGTTCTGTGTCGGGTCCAGAAGCAGCGGGTCTCAGACTTTGGAGGTTCTGTGTCGGGTCCAGAAGCAGCAGGTCTCAGACTTTGGAGGTTCTGTGTCGGGTCCAGAAGCAGCGGGTCTCAGACTTTAGGGGGTTCTGTGTCGGGTCCAGAAGCAGCGGGTCTCAGACTTTGGAGGTTCTGTGTCGGGTCCAGAAGCAGCGGGTCTCAGACTTTAGGGGGTTCTGTGTCGGGTCCAGAAGCAGCGGGTCTCAGACTTTAGGGGGTTCTGTGTCGGGTCCAGAAGCAGCGAGTCTCAGACTTTGGAGGTTCTGTGTCGGGTCCAGAAGCAGCGAGTCTCAGACTTTGGAGGTTCTGTGTCGGGTCCAGAAGCAGCGAGTCTCAGACTTTGGAGGTTCTGTGTCGGGTCCAGAAGCAGCGGGTCTCAGACTTTAGGGGGTTCTGTGTCGGGTCCAGAAGCAGCGGGTCTCAGACTTTGGAGGTTCTGTGTCGGGTCCAGAAGCAGCGGGTCTCAGACTTTAGGGGGTTCTGTGTCGGGTCCAGAAGCAGCGGGTCTCAGACTTTAGGGGGTTCTGTGTCGGGTCCAGAAGCAGCGGGTCTCAGACTTTAGGGGGTTCTGTGTCGGGTCCAGAAGCAGCGAGTCTCAGACTTTGGAGGTTCTGTGTCGGGTCCAGAAGCTGCGAGTCTCAGACTTTGGAGGTTCTGTGTCGGGTCCAGAAGCAGCGAGTCTCAGACTTTGGAGGTTCTGTGTCGGGTCCATGACGAGGCGGCGATGTTCACCTGCAGCTCTGAGAACGTGTCGATTCTTCGGTTTGAGAGCCCCAACATGCCGCTCACACACAGGAGGTGGAAGTTCAAACCCCAGATCTGTGTGTGTGCGTGTGTGTGTGTGTGTGTGTGTGTGTGTGTGTGTGTGTGTGTGTGTGTGTGTGTGTGTGTGTGTGTGTGTGTGTGTGTGTGTGTGTGTGTGTGTGTGTGTGTGTGTGTGTGAGTCTATAAATAGCCGGGGTTCGTGAGGCGAGCAGCTGATTGTCCTTGTTCATTAAGATTAAAGCAAGAACGCCTCAAAACAAAACCGTGTGTGAGCGAGTGTGTGAGTGTTTCACTGCGTCAGTAAAAGGTCTGTTGCATAACTGGAGGTGGAAGCGGCGCCTGCACACACACACACACACACACACACACACACACACACACGCTGGCATGGCTCCAGTACTGTCAGCACACTGTAGTACTATAACAAAAACTGGTCTTTGTACGAGGATGAAAGCTCCAGAAAAAGCTCGTGTGACCTGCGTTACCCAGAACACCTCAGCATGCACGACTCTGCAGAGCTTCATGTGTACCGCCACACACACACACACACACACACACACACACACACACACACACACACACACACACCTGCAGACTACAGGGAAGTGAAAGAGGAGAGGCATCGTGCTGATTTCATCCTCTCGTCTCTTTAAACTGCTTTAATAGAAACGACTCTTTAGTCTCGTACAGAGACTGGATCCGCCAAGCGGGTGGCCCGGGTTTGAATCCAAGTCGGCGCTCCTGCATGTAACCCCCCTCTGTGACCACGTGCTGATGCTCTGTCTCAGGTACGAGTCTGCAGCATGATGCTGGCTGATGGACTCGTGTATATAAACCAGCTGTTCGTGTCCTTCCTCTCCTACAAGTACAAAAATCATTCACATCTGTAAAAAGACCTGATATTAATTCACTCTTCCTGTCACTCCTCCTCCTCAGCTTAAGCTCCTCCTCCTCAGCTTAAGCTCCTCCTCCTTCCATCCCTCTCCTCTTCCTTCACACACTCATGGATTCATCATCCGAGCAGCTTATTCTCCTCCTCCATCGTCATCCTCTCTTCCTTCTCACCCTTCATCGCCTCCTCATCCTCACCTCCTCTGACCATTTTCTCACCTCCTCCTGTCCCCCCCCGCCCCCGCCCCCGCAGGGCTCATACACCTCCTCTGTCCATTAGAATAGCTTGCATCCTCTCTAACACACACACACACACACACACACACACACACACACACACGGTCCATTAGCAGCGCTGTGTGTCAGACTGGGAGGACTGGCTTCCCGGTAGAGAGACTACCAACCAGAATGACAGGGAGAGAGAGAGAGAGGTGCATGATGGGAGTTAAATAAGTAAGGAGGAGGGAGTCGAGCTGACAGGCTGCAGGGTCAGCAGCTCACACACACACACACACACACACACACACACACACACACACACACACCCAGAGGTGAGTCATGCGTATGAATAAAGCACAGTGGACAGAGGGGGAAACACACAAGAAGTGATGAGACAAACTCGCATTAAAGGGACAGGCCAACATTTTCACACCTCTGTGTGTTAGCCTAGCTTAGCATAATGACTGGAAGCAAAGGGAAACTGTTAGCCTGTGTCACTGCTGGACACTGTTCACATGTTGAGCCTAAACGTCTGTCAGCTCTGGTTTCTTCCTGCTGATTTTCTCTGCACTGCAGGACGCTTCTTTAAAAAGTGCTGACGATGTTGACGACTCTTCACCAGGATGCAGCAGAGAGGAGGAGGAGGAGGAGGAGGAGGAGGAGGAGGAGGAGGGGTGGGTTTAAAAACACTGAGATACTGTGAGCGCTGAACGTCTGCACACACGCTGATAAACGCTGTTTGTTGTTGTTGAATCTGCAGCAGCTTGTTCCTTCAAAACAACAAGCAGAGACGTGAGCGTGCCTCCGTGTACCTGCAGGGACGCAAGACACACACTCACCTGAACGCAACGAAACACAAAAGATACAGAGCGCAGAGAGAAACACCTTTCAACAGGTCGACAACAGTCAGAGCAACAAGCGACTCCCAGAGGAAACAAACGCCCCCCAGAGACTCTGGAAATAAACATCAGATCCAGAGCAACAAGCATCTGCTGCCTTTCAGTTTCACATCATTAGAGCATCAAGGACACAAAGAAACCTTTACAGGTTCTGATACCTGTTAACAACAAGATAAGAACCCGAGAGCTCGAGTGTTCACGAGGCCCGTCATCTTATTTCACACCTCAAAGTGGATCACATGTTAAATTAACAGCTGCGTTGTTTTCTCAGTCAAACACTCGGTAAGTTCTCCTGTAGAGTTACAACGTCGTCTCCCAGCTCTTCTTGTGTTTGTCTTCCTGCCTTGTGGGGACATAAACCTGATCACACACCTGCCTTGTGGGGACATACACCTGATCACACGCCTGCCTTGTAGGGACATGTACCTGATCACACGCCTGCCTTGTGGGGACATACACCTGATCACACGCCTGCCTTGTAGGGACATGTACCTGATCACACGCCTGCCTTGTGGGGACATACACCTGATCACACGCCTGCCTTGTAGGGACATGTACCTGATCACACGCCTGCCTTGTGGGGACATGTACCTGATCACACGCCTACCTTGTGGGGACATGTACCTGACCACATACCTGCCTTATGTGGACATACACCTGATCACACACCTGCCTTGTGGGGACATACACCTGATCACACACCTGCCTTGTGGGGACATGTACCTGATAACACACCTGCCTTGTGGAGACATGTACCTAATAACATACCTGCCTTGTGGGGACATGTACCTGATCACATACCTGCCTTGTGGGGACATCTACCTGATAACACACCTGCCTTGTGGAGACATGTACCTAATAACATACCTGCCTTGTGGGGACATGTACCTGATCACACACCTGCCTTGTGGGGACATGTACCTGATCACACACCTGCCTTGTGGGGACATCTACCTGATAACACACCTGCCTTGTGGGGACATGTACCTGATAACACACCTGCCTTGTGGGGACATGTACCTGATAACACACCTGCCTTGTGGGGACATGTACCTGATCACACACCTGCCTTGTGGGGACATCTACCTGATAACACACCTGCCTTGTGGGGACATGTACCTGATAACACACCTGCCTTGTGGGGACATGTACCTGATAACACACCTGCCTTGTGGGGACATCTACCTGATAACACACCTGCCTTGTGGGGACATACGGTCATCTCCAGGTAAATCATAACATCAGACTGAAGACCCGGGTTCAGGATTTATTTTCTTACCTCTGACCAGTAAGTTGGCAGTTTTCTTGGCGGGGTTTCCCACATTGTTAGACGCCATGCAGCTGTAAGCCCCGCCCTCGTCGATGGTGACGCCGGGGATGGTGAGCGTGCCACCTTTGACGATGCTCCTCTTCGGGAGCTCCTCCCCTCCCGGCCTCACCCACTGCAGAGCGGGGGGAGGGTCTCCCCCTGACGCTACACACACCAGTGTGATCGTCTCGCCATGATTCACCACAAGGGGGTCGTCCAGAAGGAGCTTAATGGAAGGTGGAGCTAAAGAGAAAATAAAGAAGAAATTCTGTTTTTCATTTCTCATCGTCTAACTTTCAGGTGACTTTGCAAAACATCACAGCGTTTTCCCAAACACCTGGAGTCACTTTGTCCGACACTCTGCGCACCTGTAAATCACACGAAGGAACTTAATTAAGGTCACAACACTCTTGTGAAAAGACTTGGACCAGGCGAAGGTTTGTCTCGCCACAAGGAGCCCAGCAGAAGTTGCTATAAGAGGGAGCTCAGCAGACCAATCAGAAAGCTGATAAAGGGTCAATCAATTACATGATATAATGAGTGTTTGGTAGCGTTGAACTCCACATCTTTAAGTTCTCTCCGTTCACAGCATGTAGACTTAGTCACGGTTGAACACTCGTCTGAACGTTGGCTGCGATCGGCTCTCTGGGTTTTTGCAGGAGTGATTTGGGTGTAAAAAAGAAAAGACACTGTTCCATTTTTTCCCCCCGCCGCTCGAGTTGGGTGAAACTTCGCTACGAAACACAACTCCAGACGCAAAGAAGGAACATTATTCATAATAGATGAAACACAATATATTACTTTGGTAACAGCAGCAGGGCGGAAACTGATGAATAATTAGTGTTTTATTTTCATGAATGAATTCCTAAAAACTGTTTCTGAGAGATGGAGGCGTCATGAGATTTCTATTTATGTCCCAACAACAAAAATATTTTACTGAGAGACAAACTGAACCTCTGACACACCAGAGACGTAAACACCAGTGAGTCACTCAGATATATTATTATTATAAACTGTATTACACCTTCTGCGTGTCGTTTCATATTTCTGTTCAAATAGATTTTGTTACATTCCTGACTGATGCTAAGGTGCTCTTGAGCAAGGTAACAGAACCCTCATCCAGCTCAGGAGCCCCTCCCCCTCCCCGGCATGTCATATCCAGGTGGAGAAATGAACAACACTCAGCCGGGGTAAATCAGTATTTAATCCTTTTTAATGTGATGTTATATTTATGATGTTTGCAACAGAAAGCCACGGCTGTAACTTTTAGCATAATTATGTTGTTGTTTACGTTACGAAGGCTTCGGCTGGTTCAGCTTTAGATTCACCTCCAAGAAATCATGATGAGACCAAAGTTACATGAAGACGTCCGAAGCTTTGAGTCAAGACTGCAGACAAAGTCCTTCAGACTGTCTTCATCACACAAACGAAACCTTGACAATTTATCAATTCATTTAATTCATTAATTCATTTCACCTGCACTTTTTAAAAGCTTTTCAGAAGTTCAGGTTTGAATCAGATTTGGAAGAATCAGATCTCATGAAACTTTTTGTGTCCAGACTGGAAAAAAAACAACCCGCAAACAATGTGGATGATAAAAATCTGATGTGGAGGTGCAACGTGAAGAAGGCCTTAAAGGTCACATGACCTCCTCCTCTTCTTCAGGTGAAATCAGAGTCCTCGCTCCTCTTCATCATGTGTGTGAAGTGTGTTGTTGTAAATCCACTCTGATCCTGTATTTGATCATGTCTATAAACCCCTCTATTTCAGCCCTGCTCAGAACAGGCTGTTTCTGTGTCTGTAGCTTTAAATATGTAAATGAGCTGTGTCTGACCACGCCCCCTCTCTGGAAGGGCTCATGATTGATTTCTTTAACTCTACTCACATTTGAAACAAGCGAGAATAAACATGGCGGATCCTTTTCCCTGTGTTGTCTGGATGGGTTTATTTATACCCAGATAAATGTTCCGAACACTGACGGAGGATTTCCCTCATATGTCCCCTTTCATAAAAAACAGGGATTCAGTGTTGTCCACTATAAAAGCTTTCAGCGTACGGATGAACACTGACTGAGTTCCTGGAGGTTTGTGTTGTCGCTCGCTCATGTGCAGCTGGATTAGAGTAAGGATAAACGTGATATTTCTAAGGGTTGTTAAATATCCCGTCATGTGTAAATAATCCAGAGTGATCTGCTTCCTGCTGCAGAGAATAAAAGCTTCCTGTAAGAGCTGCAGAGTGAGTCGCGGCTGCAGGAAAGCAGTTAATGCAGAAATAATAATGAGGGAGATAAAAATAGCTGAGTCGACCTCCGTTAAGCTGACATCATGTAAATCCCATCAGCCCCTGGGGCGGGCGGCAGGATCTACTGTACAGGTCAGAGCGCTGCAGTCTGAGCGCGGGCAGGGAGATGATTTATTTATGATTTACATTCAGCTGCTCAGGTAGGATTAAAACCCCCGCACACAGGAAGCACGCCACAGAGACGCCGCGCTTCAAGGCCAGCAAGACGCCCCTTTGTATCAGGAGAATACAACACGTGTGTGTGTGTGTGTGTGTGTGTGTGTGTGTGTGTGTGTGTGGTACCTGTCTTATTGCTCAGACCGAAGTGTGCGCTCTTGTCTCCGATGCCGCAGACGTTCCTGACCGAAGAGATGCAGGTGTAGTCGGCGTAATCCTGAGGACGGAGATTCTTCAGCTTCAAGATCTTTGTTTCCCCCTGAAACACACACACACACACACACACACACACACACACACACACACACACACACACACACACAGACACACACACACACACACACACACACACACACACACACGCACACACGCACACACACACACACACACACACACACACGCACACACAGACACACACACACACACACACACACACGCACACACACACACACACACACACACACACACACGCACACACGCACACACGCACAGACACACAGTGGTTTTTAATACTGGTGGGGCTCTACCTGTTCTCCCCTGACTTAAAGGGACGTTCTCCTCGCTGACGTTCTCCTCGCTGACGTTCTCCTCGCTGACGTTCTCCTCGCTGACGTTCTCCTCGCTGACGTTCTCCTCGCTGACAGGTAGAACCATCAACACCTTCCAGTCATGTTTTTCACAGTGAGACAAATATGTGATGGATCTCAGCTGATCAGCAGACGAACACACGCTGCTCCCGTTGGTCAGATCAGTCGTCATGTGACCTCACCTGTCACCCTCATAGAGACCAGGAGCGCTCGCTCTGAACACCTGACGCCAGTTTCACCGTTTTCTAACAAAGCGTCCGCCGTGAACGGAGCGAGGAGCGACCACTCGAAGACAGCGGCAACGCTAAACATCGTCGTCACGGTAACGGGCCCCAGAGCATCTCCACACACACGCTTGGAGCCGCTGGCTGATCAATCATGCCAGACTGTATTTACAGGGCTTTTATTTTGAAGGCACACACAGGAAGTGTTTTCCTGACGTCTCACAAATACTGCGGCGCAGTTCCCGCCAACTCTCCGCAGACGCTCAGCTTCCACCCTCACTGTGATTGGCTGTTTGTTCAGTGAGGCTGGTTTCCACAGCGACGCTCGTTTAACCTTTTGTGAACGCGGCGTTTCTGTCCAATCATCTGCTGAATCAGACCTTCAGTCTCCGATGATTCGACGACACGCGAGAGAAATCAGCTGATCAATCCCACGGCTCCTCGCCGCTCCTCCTCCATGTCTCCACCTCGCTGCTAAATCTCTGTAATCTCCTCTGGCAGCGTCGGCGCCGCCTCCCGCCTCACGGACAGATGAGATGAGATTAGATGACATTTAAATGGGATGTTTGTGCAAAGATGGCGCCCAATCTTCTGGCGAATGAGGAGGAGGAGGAGATAAGTTCCTCGTTAGTGTCCACGAGGAGCGAGGCGGGGGAGAGCGAGGCGGGGGAGAGCGCGGCGCTGAAGGCTTTACAGACCACGGGGTTCAAATGTGGCGTGAATGGTGTTACATGGTCGCTAACGAGCCACCTGATTGGACGGCCGCTCTCTGCTCCAAACAAAAACAAGAGAAAGGAAGAAGAAGCTGAATGTGCAGAGAGGACGAGGAAGAGGACGAGGAAGAGGACGAGGAAGAGGACGAGGAAGAGGACGAGGAAGAGGACGAGGAAGAGGACGAGGAAGAGGATGATGAAGTTTGACTTCTTTCATTATTTTTATTTCTGGCTGTTTTAACTGTGACTTCAGATTTCCGCTCCATAGCGGTAGATGAAATAAAGTGTTTTTAAATGTTGGTAACACAGCCATGAATAAATGATTCAAGCTGAACTACAAACACTGGACTCATGGAGTCCGTCTCCGTCTCCGTCTCCGTCTCCGTCTTCCTGATATGAAAAACATTTAATACCTGACAAACCAACAAACCAGCGATCCAAATCAAGCCGAGTGTTTAGAAACCCGTCACAGAGAGACGCCGGGCGCCATCCAACAGAGCGCCATCCAAGAACGCTCTTCATCTCCAGGACCATTCACGCTCACGCTGGCGTCCAGCACGAGGACGCCACTCCTCAGAGACACGCAGAGAGCGAGTGGAGACAAACGATAAAAACAGATTGAATGATAGAAAAGCGTCTCCTGAGCTTCCTCTGAACAGACGACTCTTCTGATTGGACGAGAACAACATGTTTCACTACGATCAGCTGATCCAGGTCCAGACTCTGGTCCAGGACCAGGTCTCAGGACCAAGTCTCAGGACCAGGTTTCAGGAGCAAGTCTCAGAACCAGGTCTCAGGACCAAGTCTCAGGACCAGGTCTCAGGACCAGGTTTCAGGACCAAGTCTCAGGACCAGGTCTCAGGACCAAGTCTCAGGACCAGGTTTCAGGACCAAGTCTCAGGACCAAGTCTCAGGACCAGGTTTCAGGACCAAGTCTCAGGACCAAGTCTCAGGACCAGGTCTCAGGACCAAGTCTCAGGACCAGGTTTCAGGACCAAGTCTCAGGTCCAGGTCTCAGGACCAAGTCTCAGGACCAGGTTTCAGGACCAAGTCTCAGGACCAGGTTTCAGGACCAAGTCTCAGGACCAAGTCTCAGGACCAGGTTTCAGGACCAAGTCTCAGGACCAGGTCTCAGGACCAGGTCTCAGGACCAGGTTTCAGGACCAAGAACATCCAACACGTTGAGGAAATTGACCTTTTCGACTCCACGCCACCGTGACAGCTGGATTCAAGTTTAAGCTGCCCCTTGTAACGGAGTCGGACACAGAGCCTGTCTGAGGGTCCTGGGGGGGCGGGGCTTCTTGTCTCTGCTCATGAGGTCAGGCCGAACAAGCAGGACTCATGTTCCCACTCTGTTGTGGAACATTTAATTTCAGTCACTAAAAGGTCACCTCCAAGAACAAAGCCCAAAGAGCCAATCACAGCGCAGGAACCTGCGGGATGCAGCAGCCAGGCATACTAATCGATCTTTGAGTCTCTGATGGGCTGGACCGGACTCCCAGGAGGATCAGCTCCTCCTCTGAAGTCCGGACCGCACGTCAGAACTTTCACAAAGACGATGCTGATCAACAACCACACGCTGAGATTGCTGCACGGCGAGCGGTCCCACGGCGAGCGGTCCCACGGCGAGCA
>NC_136709.1:452308-454808 GCF_947650265.1 Symphodus melops
TATTGGCCCCTCCTTTCTCAGAGCCGTCACTTTTATCTGCATCCTGTGGAATTTGTCACTGCCACCATTGGCTGTTGCCGGGCAACCGGTGTGTCTAACAAGAGTATTTCCCATGATAAATGAGCGGGGCTGTTACCATGACAACGGAATTTGTTACTTAATTAAACTGATTCACATCGGCTGGAGAGAGAGAGAGAAGGACAGACAGGGAGTGAGCGAGAGCAAAGGAGGGCCTTTCAAACACATGCAAACACACATGCACACACACACACACACTCTCGCTCACACACACACTCACACACACTCTCGCTCACACACACACACACACTCACACACGCTCGGTCCTCGGAGGACGAGTGTTATTAGATGGAGCAGATATTGAGGTGGTCAGACGGCAGTGAGGGGCGACGAAAGAGGGAAAAAAAAGTGGAAAATAAAATTTAAATAAAAAAACTGGCCTGGATTAACGCGTGGACGCCGTCAGAGCTGATTCTGTTTCTCACCGCTCTGAATGAAATGTGTTTTTTTTTTCCCTGACAACAAATACTTTTATTTAAATGAGCTGCTGCAGACTTCACACACACACACACACACACACACACACTCTCTGCTGCTCATGACTGAAGGAGGTGGCTTGACCAGGACCAGAACTGTATTCTTTTTGTCTTCACCTTTAGACCTCTGTAGCGGCCCGTGCATCCTCAGGTCTCAGGTTGTTTACCTGAGTGACGTGAAAAACAAATGTCCAACATGATCTGATGACCTGCGCCTTTAAGGCCCCGCCTCTGCCCCCCGTCTGCCTTTGTACGTCTGATTCGACATGTTGAATCTACGTGGATCGGCGTGGTTGTTGAGAGGAATCACAAGTAAACAACTTAGACTTTTTAAGTTCTACTCGTATCGCATACATCTGCAGTCTTCTCACTCCTCGTCCTCTTTCGTTTTTCTCCTTTTTGGAATGACGATTACAGGATGCCGCCCCCTGCTGGCATGGAGACGGTACGTGGTGGTCGGCAGTCGCCTGTAGTCTTTGCAGCGTGTTCGAGTGCATATTTTTGGCCAGGACAAAAGGCGATATGAGGCGACGCCAAAGTCGGCCTTCGTCGCCACTTCAGCTGTACAAAGGGAACGCTTATACAATGTGTGGTTTCAAGGATGGAAATGTCCCTCCTCTCCCTCCGTACTGCTGCTTCGTGCAGCTGTAGCATTAGCCTCCAGAGCACTTTGACCACTCAGCGAGAACAGCGAGAATGGCAGTGCAATCTAAGCGTCAGAGCAGGATGGAGCGGAAAGGAGCGGCGAGCGTGTAATCTCCTAATTTGGAGCATCACGGCGTCAGATCGCCGCCTGCTCGCCGCCTTGCCTTTACTTATTTCCATAACTTCCTGACAAAACCGTTTTGTCCCGCCTGATTGGTCGTATTTGCATCGGACGCCTCTTCTGCATATAGATTGATGGGTTTAATCAGCGAATCAGGGCAGGCGCTCACACATCAATCACTGTCAGGATGCTCGTTTTATTTTTTGATCTGCTGGTCACTCTGTGCTTCTCTCCGCTCCTCGTGTTCTCCTCCATTCGTCAGGAGACGTCTGCGGGGGGGAGGAGAGGGGAGTCCTCTCTCTCTCTCTCTCGCCCCGCTGATGTGACGACTGATGGAGCTTCAGTCTGCGTGTCTCTCATCACGCCGAAGAGACGATCTTATTCCGTCTGCGACATGTTTGTCCCTTCTGCAGACATTAAAGGACAAATATTTCCCCTCCAGCGAGCAGTTCAGATTCTTTATTTCTGCAGGTGCTTTTTGTCCTGTAAGAAATCAGACACAATCAGGGTACCTGCTGGATCTTTAAAAAGTCGCAGTCTTTGAAACCTGCATAACACTCGAACGCAGCATCATCCTGCACAGTAGCCTGACCTCCAGTCGGTGGTTGTTCTGCAGCACGTCAGAGGCCGCCATCGTGCAGCGTCCAATTAAAGTCTGAAGTCAGCTGACGAGAGATTCATTTAGATGTTCATGATTTAGAGCAGGGGGGTCCAAAGTGCGGCCCGGGGGCCATTTGTGGCCCTTGAGTGGATTTTTTGTGGCCCTTGACTTCAAATTGAAGAATCAGAAGATTTTGGCCCCAGGCCTCATCAGATGGCATATTTTGTTCTTTTTTCTTTTTCATGTTAGCGAGGGAGACCTATAAAAGCCTGACTATTCTTTACAAAAAATTAGAACACAACAGTTTCCCACTGCAATTAGTTATTGTGTATTGACATTATTTTTTGAAGAGGTCAAAATACAAAAAGTTCCTTCCAATATTTAAAAAAACCACAAAAAAAAACCCTGTGGCCCGTGAGCGATTCTAACGCGACAATTTTGGCCCACAAGAAAAAAAGTTTGGACACCACTGGTCTAGAGAATCAACAAAGATGATGAACTGGTTGTATCTTTGTGTGGTTTGGTCTCCTCTGTTACGTAGATGTTCATCTCTGACCTGGCGCTTTGCATTGTGGGAAA
>NC_136709.1:464808-498484 GCF_947650265.1 Symphodus melops
CTCACCTGAAAGCCTCTGGCTGTGATTTACGAGCCAGTTTGTGTCTTCTTGTTATAAATCTCTCGCCCCGCTGACACTCCTCATGCTCCTACTCTTCCTCCACCTTCGTTGTCTGTTAGCATTTTGGACCGGGGCCAGATGAAGCACCCTGGGATCAGCGAAAGGTTTCCCAGGAATGAAGCATGATGCCTCAACCAACACCCCCCCCCCCCCCCCCCCAGACCTAAACACCTTTCTCCTTTCTTTACCTTTCAGACCTCAGAGACCAATTTCACCCCATTTAGTGATGATGGACTTTCTGTCCTCTCGTGTCTGCTCGATGGTCAACCTGCTTAGCCGGCTGTTACTGCGACCTGGCCGTCCATGGCGTTCTGCAAACTCAGATAAAAAATTACGTCTGCACACGAGCAACAGGAGCTCCCCCCCCCCCCCCCCCCCCCACCACCTCTTCCTTTCAACACCTGGATCCTGACAACCTGTGCAGAGCGAGGTTTAATCACTCAGCGAGGGGTCCCTGCAAAGGTCAGCTCACTGATGAAGCGCAGAGAGCGAGAGATGTCATTTTTTACAACGGGCTGATGTCTCTGTCAGTCTCTGCAGGAGACTGGCTGGTTTAGACGAAGAAGAAGTGAGTCCTCTTTAAATCACGGTGAAACAAAGCTTACACTGAGACACGCCCACAGATAAATGTGTGTGTGATGATCACCTGTCAGTCAAACGGTGCAGATTTATCATCACTTCATTAAAACCCTCTGAATAAGGCGCGAGGATGTGGGGAAGCTGAGAGGTGTGAAGTGTTACCAGGGGGAGGAGAGAGGGAGCGGTGATGTGCAGCAAAGGGCCGAGGTGGGATTTGAACCAACGCCTGCTGCAACCAGGACCACAGCCTCAGAACATGGAGCGCATAACGTAACCACGACAGGCGATGTCGTCCTCCCATATCCGCTTTTTAATCATCAAATCTCAAAATCCTTTTTGTGCATTGTTGAATTGTGGATCCGATCAGGAGCTGATAAACTCTCCGAGCTGTTTTCAGACACATTAAAGCTGACGACTCTGGCGTTCGTAGGTTTCCCCCTCCGCTCTATAAAATCAGAGAATATTCAGCTGCTCACAGCCGAGATGTTTCCTGATTCAGAACTTCCTTTCTCCTCCTCCTGATGTGTGTGTAAGAAGAGTGTGTATTAGCAGGACAGCCTGTGTGTGTGTGTGTGTGTGTGTGTGTGTGTTTTCCCTCAGGCCACGCTCTTGTTCCTGCAGCAGGCGGGCGGGTGGGGTTGGGAGGGGGGGGGGGGCATTTATCAGCCCCTCTAAGTGGCTGCAGGAAAAGCAATGCTCGCTGGGAGTCGAGCTGACAGCAGTTTTCCTCGGATCGATCTGCGGCGCTGCTCCAGTTTATGACAAAAGAGTTCACGACACGGCAGTCACAAAGTCAATACCGTGATAAATACTCCCCCCTCGCTCGCCGCTGTCCGCCACTTTAGCGAGCATTCGTCCTGACAGTTATTACTCCCGCGGTAAATCCACTGACCAGAGGGGAGGAGAGCCACTCTGTGCTGCTCTCTGTGCAGGATTTATGGAGCCTGGAGGAGCCAGTTTACTTAATTTAAAGGAAACACATAAAGTCAGAGAGAGAGAGAGAGAGAGAGAGAGAGAGAGGGCGAGTGAGCTGCAGGAGGGGAAATAACTGCACACAACAAACGGCTCCACGCGCACATGCTGCTGTATGCAAATGAGCAAATCATGAGGCCGTTTCCACTTTTTTGTCAACACGTGTCGACGAACATTAATTCACCCAAAATAGACGTGTAACACATCCTGGTTCTCCTCTCTGACTCTCATTTAAATAACGATTAGTGAATGAAAATCAGGGATTAAATCATGGCTGTCACACACTCCTGTTTGTTGTCGCTTTGACCGATTAACAGCCTGAAGTTTCCCTCGCACGCTCGTCGTCTTAACCGGAACACATCCCCGTGGTTACGTCGCACACAAACGAGGACGTGTGATAAATATTTGTTAATTTGCTGTAGATCCTAGCTTTAGCACTAATCCAGCACATTTCAATCCTGTTACAGTTCAAACTGATCCCTGTGCACGGACGGATCACTCTCATCAACGCACGCCGTTATGAGCAGCGAAATTACTGTACCGCTGCCACGGCTAAATATTTTCAATTATTCTGCTTTAAATACAAATGTGGGAGGAGATTAATATGATTTTCAGAAAGAGGACGCCGTCTGCACGTCGAGCGGTATCACAGTGTGACGCGTAATCCTGTTAGAGATCCACAAACATAAAAAGATCTCATTAAGATCTGACTTGTTGCAGAATCATCAATAAATCGTCGGCGCTTTGTTCCCATCATGCAAAGCGTCTCGCGCAGAGCCGTGACCCACATCGGCGCCAACACTGAGAGGCGTGAACTCTTTTTACCCAAAACACAGAAAAAACCATGAAGGATGAAACTATTTGACTTTATGGCACTTCTGACGTGTTTCCTGATTTTCACTGCTGAGGTTTCTTTTGCTCCGTGGGGCGTTTTCTCACCGATTGGATCGTTTGCTCTGGTCTGATTCGTGGACCTGTTTGTTCCATTGTTTCATAATTACCTGAAGTTTTGTCTGTTTTCACACAGGCACCAAAACGTGTGCTGCACGAGGAGGATGCTCTGTGATTGGTCGAAGTTAAAAGTCCTCTGAAGTAAACAACGACGAGCTGACTCCTGATTGGCTGCTCCAAAGACACCACTGTCTCTCTAAATGGACAGACGACTGCACAGACTGATGTCGGCTCTGCTCATTGGTTTTCATCTTGGTCGGGATGGCGAGCGGGCGGATGTTGGCGTTCTTGTTGTCTGATCAAACGTCTGTGAGATTCTGCACCTCAAGTCCAGGTCTGTCCACGATTCATCAGCCTGCTGCTGCTGCTGTTGTTGTGAAAGGCTAGAAATTCTACCCATAATGCTTTGCATGACTGGCAACAGAAGCCGAAAAAAAGGCTCAGTCTTCCCGCAGCTCTCTGTCGGCTCGCGGTCAGACAAACGGCCTTCCCCGCAGGGAACTGAAGGAGGAGACACATGCAGGTATGATTTATAGATTTAGGATGAATAGACCTGTTCTGCAGTGAAGCCACATGTCTCTGACTGCTCAGTCAGGTCCAGACAGGACTGCACATGGAGGAATGTGCATCCACACTCCCTCGTACAGCTGCAGCCACCAGCCCCATCCTGTAAACAGCCATCTTCACCTGTGAAGGGGTTAAAGCAGGGGGGGTCCAAAGGGCGGCCCGGGGGCCATTTGTGGCCCTTGAGGGGATTTTTTGCGGCCCCCAACGTCAATCGAAGAATCATAAGATTTTGTCCCGAGGCCTCATTCAGATGACATATTGTGTTATTTTTCTTGTTCATGTTAGCGAGGCCTGAAAGATCAAATCAAATAGAAAATGTTCAATATTATTCTTTTTTAACAGCTTTGATTATTTTCAACATTTTTTATTAACTATGAAAATTATTTATTTTTTTATTTGGTCAAAGAAGCGGGCTGTTGTTTAATAACCTGAGCTAAATACAGATTTTTTTTGTACAAAAAAATGAACCACGTTACAGATTCAGAGAAAAACAAAATAAAAAGACAGAAGAAAGAGAATTAAAAAAAGTATTTAATTTCCTTTTATTAAAGTGTTTTTATTGTGAATCTTTTGATTCTGATCTAAGAAGCTTTAAAACTATTTTTTCCCAAAAAAAAAATAGAACAAAAGAGTTTCTCACTGTAAATAGTTTTTGTCTTTTTACATTATTCTCGAAGAGGTCAAAATACAAAAAGTTTCTTTTTCAATATTATTAAAAAAAACAAAACAACCTGAGGCCTGAGAGCGATTCTAACAAACTGTCTTGTGCAGCTAAGAATGCTTTAACTTTAAAATGATCATGAAGTCAAATCCATGTTTGAGCATCTCTTTACGTCACCGAGCCGTCTCGCTCCTTCTCTCGTCTCTTCACACACGCCGTCCCTCCGGTGTGGCGGTGTGTTTACGGGCCTCCTCACACAGTGATTAAAGTGTCTCCTGACTGGAGGGAGACGGGGAGGAGCAGAGACAAACGGAGGGAGGGGAAAACTCGAGCAGAGAGACGAAGGGAGATTTTTTTCCCTGCGAGTTTGTCTGCAGGCGATGCAGCAGGCTGTAATTAATTACCTCAGACAGGTATGTATTAAAACAATATTCCATCTGAGCGGAGCCTCCGAGGTCTGCGCTCCAATAAAAGCAGGAATTCATCAGACGAAGGCCCGTCCACGCACAGCTTCACGAAGGGGGCGCCGCCTCATGAGCTTAATTTATATCAGAACTCTGCATAAACCGAGAGGCCGTAAAAAGGCCCAATTAGCCATCTGCAGCTGTCTGCAGGAGCTTTGATGAATGAGCCTATCAATACAACACAACTGCATCCTGAGCTGTGAGATCACACCCAACGCAGGACGCACACAGAGAGGGAGGAAGCAGCCCGTCCGTGAGAGAGAGAGGGCGTACCTGCAGGAAAGGTGGGTCACCTTGTTTGTATGATTCTTTAAGGGCACACAAACAGTTTGTGAAACTGTCGACACGAGAGATGCACGAGGAGGAGAAAAGGAGGAAGGTCTGTGAGAGGTCTTCCTCGGGGTAAATATGTCTGCAGATGGAAGCTGGACAGGTTTGAACGAGCGACGGGGAAAGTGGAGGACAGGAGAGGTCTCGTGTTACCTGGTGGTGCAGGTGTGCAAGACTGTGAGCTCGAACCCAGAGAGCCTCAGGAGCTCCCTGGATCAGACGACACAGCAGGGGCAGGAAACTCTGGATGAAGTCTGAGTTTAAAAAAACAAAACACACACACCAAGAGCTTTTTGTGGTTCAGAGTTTTGTATGAAAGCAGAGAGAGAGAGAGAGGGCGGGCGAGCGAGGTGGTTGTCCTCTGAGTCAGCAGAGAAACAAAGAGCCAAGACAAAAGTGTCACTGAACCTTCACATACAGCAGACACTGATCTGTTAATACTGTACACACACACACACACACACACACACACATCATCATCATAGCATGCACTGGTGTGTAAACAGTAAGCACACACACATTCACACACACGTTGTGCGTGCAGTCCCGGGTTAATTTGGCCGTCGCTCCTCCTCCTCCTCCTCCTCCTCCTCGTCTTCGTCACACAGATGGACGGGGAGATTTTAAGTCTTCCTCTGTTGACTCAGTGTGTGTCTGCTGTCCCTGCTGTAAACATCAACACACACACACACACACACACACACACACACACTGCAAGAGGGGCGAGCGAGGTTCACTGTACAGAGAGAGAGAGAGAGAGAAGGATCATTGATGCACAGACACACAGGTATGAAGGACTTAAGTTGATCAGTTTTCTTTTCTCTCATTTTCCTCTGATCTCGTTCACGGCTCCTCGTGGCCGCCATCTCGCCGCGGGACGGAGATGGAGCACCGTGCACATTTTTCTTCGAACTTAGGAAAAAAAACAAACATTACGATTGAACACGCCGCAAACCTGCCCGTCACTGCTGCGGCTTTCTTTTCCCATCTCGTGACTTTTGTTCACCGTGATGGTGGCTCGCGCTCGACAAACGCCATCGACTCACTGCGTTCACCTCCTCAGCGTGAGCTAGCTCATCTTCTCCCTGTGTTTCTTCTTCTTAATCAGTTTTTGTAGTCGATCTGTTTTAGCCGAAATATTTCCGAGAGTCTGAAAGCAACGTCACGACTTCGGAGTGAACAAACTCGTGCGCCGCGAGCGCGTTCGATCACAAGCTGTTTCTGACGATACGCAGCGTCTTGTTTGAGGCGTTAGCTTCCTGCTCGCTGCTGACGTGGCGCTCGTCACGCCAACTCGCGTGCAGGTGAACCGTCCCTCATGTAATGACGTAATGAGCAGCACACGCTGTAAGAATCAGAGCAATATGGATGAAGACAGAGTAATTGATTGCATTTAATTCAGCCCTCTAATTCTCCTGCAGTCCTTTGTAAAATAGTTCACTGTTAATTTGTCCGCGCGCACATAATCCTGAAGTTTGAATTCTTCCCCTCTAACAGCCGATTTGATGTTCTCTAATTTAGTATTTAATTGTGGCGTCGTGCCGGCCTCTATTCCCCGGCGAGGATTATTTCTATAGAATGATGATACAGTTAATTTAAACGGCTGCTAATTTCACCGGGGGGACTGGGAAAGGCTCGGTCCCTGGAGGCCTCTGGAAAAATCCTGGAAATCTTTCAAGGAGCCTTTTGAAGTCCAGGACGGCGTGAGGAGCGTGAACCAGCTGACTGGGTGGTGCTTCACTCTGACGGGTCAACGGACGGACGCTCTCGAACAGTTGGCTGTTTCCACTTTCACTCACAGACCCCCCCTCCCTCCTCTCCCTCACTTTCCTCAAAGATGCCTGCAGATGAAAGGCTGCAGCCCTCGCCCTCTCCTTATCACTGTCTTTAGAGCTGGAGAAAACTTGGCAGCACCTCAGCTTTTCAGCGAGCGAGCGAGCGAGAGAGAGAGAAATAGCGTTGGGGATTATAGTTCTGAGGACAAACCTGGCTATTCACACTTGGCATTAGCGAGACAGCCCGGGTACAAGAAGGATATTTTTTATTCCCTTCAATTTAACTTTAATTACTCAAATCTCGGCGAGGGCACACAAGAAAAGCCCGGGCGTTTGTGTCTGGGAGATTAGCAGACTGCCCTGCCAAGTCGTCGCCGCGCTGCATCGTTAGATAGAATTCAAATTCAAATCCAGGCTAAAGACAGTGCAGCTGTCACCCCCCTGGCCTGAAAACCCCCTGGATCAGGAACGAGCTGTCCTCCCTCCTCCCTGCTTTCCCCAGGAGAGAGCTAATCCTCCTCCCTCTCTCTCCCTCTCTCTCTCTTCCTCTCTCCTTCCTCCTCCTCCTCCTCCTCCTCTCTGATGACTGTGACAGCTCAAATAAAGACATTAAAGCCTCCTGAAATAATTAGTCATTAAAAATAAAAAAAAAGTGGCGTGTTTTGTCGGCCTCTGGCAGCGCTCCTCGGGGGCGGCGGCGGGGGAAGGGGGTCAGCGTTTGTGGGTGAGGAGTTTGAAAGGGGGGGGGGGATTTTTGTGTGGACGCGTCAGGTTAAACAAACACTTCCTGGTTCTTCGTCTCCTCAGGAACTCTGACAACGTGTTTAAATTTGGCGTCTCGGTGACGCGCGATTCGCCACTCTTCATCCTGGGCTCTTTAATCTCGTCAGCCGAGGACTCGACGGGGGAGCGTCTCACACTCGCTCGCGCTGAAATCCTCACTAGTTGTTCGCCTTTCACCCGCAATTGACTTTGCAAACACCTGCAATGTCTTCGATAAGTCGCTCGTCTTATCTCCTCTTTGGAGAGCAGACCCCATTATCGCGGGTTCGGGGGCAGATACCCCCGTCGTGCCAGGGGCCGCAAAATGATAATCCACGCTGCCACACCGCCGAAATCCTGCTAAAGTGATCCTAAATTGACAAAACCCCGGGATCCTCTGGACTGGGTTAAGCCTCGTCTATTAGCGCTGCTGCGGGATAAGAGTTCGTCAGCCCGGTGCCACTCCTGAGAGCGTCATCAGCAGCCTCGTCCTCGTGGTTATCTCCCTCCTTTAATCCTCGCAGACACAGCAGCGTGGAGGGGCAGCGGGTTCAGCTGCCTCCTTTTGAAAGTCTTTAGGTAATTTCTGCACAAAGTCACACACCAAAAAAAAGGAAGGAAAAAAAAAAAGGCGAAATATGAGAGAGAGCGGCAACTGGTGAGTGCAGCCGCTCTGTAATTGATTGGCGTGATGGAATTAAAGGAGGCTTGCCGTGCTGAAGGAGAGCTGGCACGGCTCTGACACGTTAAATATCTGGCACAGGTCTGACACTCTAAAAATCTGGCACTGCTCAGCCAGCCTGGCATCTGATTAGGATTTCAAAGGACCCGGACCTGGACTTGATTAAAAAACCACGTAGGCCAGATGAAGAGCCTCCGAGGCCCCTGAAGGAGAGTCTCGGAGAGGGAGCAGCAGCCAGGATGAAGTCATGGCACGCCAGCCTCATTATAGAGCCATTAACAGGGGGGGCTTGTTTGAGCCAGCCAATCACACGTCAGCTCTGAGGATGTGCTGTATAGGTGGGCTCAGGTTGTGTGTCTGCACCTTTTTCTGCAAGGAATCCGAAAGTGGGTCAAAAGCACAGAGGGAGAGGAGAGCCGGAGGATCTCTTGGTGAAGCGAGCCTAAAGAGCGGACTTAAAAACACCGACTCCCTCCCCCTCTGACTCCCCCCCCGCCCTCCCCCCCCCTCCCGTCCTGCCTCCCACTCCGCTGTGAGTTGGAACGATCTTGAAATATTCATGTAAACACCCCATCAAGTACAAACAAGGACTCAAAGTCTCATCTTCCAGGGTTGTTAGCTTGACCTCCTGTTTATTCTGTCCAATGACAGAAAGAGGATAAAGGTATGAACTCGTCACACGTCATGTGTGTAACGTGACACGCTGGAAAACCTTTGGTCACATGACCTCGGATCAGCCGGTGAGCAGGCAAATGTCGGGATGTTCGAGAAACACAAAGAAGGAGTCACATTTGATTCCTGGAAGAGTTTACTCACCGAGTTAAAGCGAGCCTCCAGAGCTGAGTTAATAACCTCGCCCCCCCCGTCATCACTCTTTCCCATCACCCCCGTCCTCGCCCCCCCCCCCCAGCCTGCTCCGGCCTCAGGGAGGGAGAGCGATTAATATCTGCCTAACGTGTTACCTAATTCATTATGGAATAGCAGTTAATTTGATTTGATATTATTTTAATAAAATTCAGTAATATATTAGATTGTTTCAGGCTATCAGAATCATTTTCCAATTATTAGAGTTACTGGAGCACATCCTGCTCAGAGAGGAGACGCAGTCGCCCTGACTGTGAATACACGAGCTGCTACATCTCCATCCTGCACACCGGAGGGACACTCACACACAGGTGTGTATGCATGATTACACCTATAATGTTATTATCTGAAAGATCCACACGAGATGTGCGTGTGTGTGTGTGTGTGTGTGTTGGAATGAGGAGAAATAAATCCACACAGATCTGATTTCTCTCTCTCTCTCTCTCTCTCTCTCTCTCTGTGTTAATTAGTCCGTCCTCCTGCAGCCTGCCCTTTCTCAGGAATCAAGCATCAAGGCACAGTGGGCTTCAGCTCAGATGGACCTGATCTACAGTAAGTACCCACACACACACACACACACACACACACACACACACACACACACACACACACACACACACACACACGCCGGCCTTTCAAAGCTATCACACAGAGAAACAGACCCACTGTCACATCTCTAATTCTCTGCACACAGCTTCAATGGGAGGCTTTAAAGAGGAACAACCTGCTTTGTTCACATGACATTTTTTTTTATTCACAGATCACATGACCTCGATCACCTTTCCTTCAATAGGTTCAAACTGTGTCATTATTTCAATCTGTAAAACAGCCCAAAAGACGTGTTGAACTCTCAGAACCTAAAGACAGCCAAGTGACGACCTCCAGTAACCTTTCAAACTTTTAATTATGTTCCTGACAAATTCAAAACTGGACATGTGTTTTTCACCCAAAATGAATTCTGGGGGATTTAGTGATGTATGTTTAGTATTTGTCTCTTAAATGAGACTGTGTTTCACATGACATCAGACTGCCTTGACGACCTCCAGTAAAGCAAATCTCAAAGTGCGAAAACAAAACAAACAAATGCAGTACCTCGAGTGTCCACTTGAGGCAGTCTCCAAAAGCCAACCATCTCAGTGAAGAATTAATCACGCATAAAAAACTACTTTGGTCTAAATGGCTCAGTTATTTGTCCGTACGTCGTGTAAAGGGTTCAAAATGATTTGTATCGAATCTCTTTTTATTTGCCTTGAAGCTTTGTGATGTAAGCATAAATAGGGGCGGGGCTCATGAAGCCTCATTGGTTGACGTCCTGAGACCGTGTCCGTGTAGAAACCTTCACCTCAGGTTTTAATTCTGTTCCTGTTTTTGTCTGGCAGCTTGGTGTGTGTGATCCAACCTGTGGTCCCACCTGCGTGAAGCTGGCCCCGCCCCCGGCCCCGCCCCCGGCCTCGCCCCGTACGTGCACAGGCTCAGCCAAACATACAAACACTCCTCAGCTCCTTTTTATAAACCGTGACAACAGAGTTCACTTTTTAACGGCCTACTTTTTATCTTTTATTGGATTCCCGTCCCCGCCCCCTCCTTTTTCCCCTGCAGTCATGGTGTTATCATGATTTATAGAAGAGTCCATTTTGTTTCCAGTTCCAGGACGCTCAAATCAAAGCAGCTCTGCGGTGCTTTATCTTGGTTTATTGGAGCCGCTGCACACTCCCCTCCTGGTCACTTAAATGTATTTAAGTGTATATTTAGATAAAAATAGTCTCCGAGCCGCAGATTTCATTGTTTCTGTGTCAGTGATGAATCTGTGTTTTTTGAAGAAGAAGAAAAATGTCGGCTCGGCTGCGCTCTTATTTCCTCTGAAGAAGAAGAAGAAGAAAAAAAGGAGAATCACTCGTCAGAAAGAGAGAGCGAGACAATATTCTGATTACTGCACCCTGCTTTGAACCGGCTGCAACACATTCAGCATCCAGGGCTGACATTTCATTAACATGTCAGAAATGTTTTGATCATTATTTTAAGCCCCCCCCCCCCCGTGCAGACTGAGAGGACTGAGGAGAGGAGGGTGAAACCTGCAGGTGTTTAAAACACAGTCAGAAGGTCCACATGCAGAGAGGCGACAGATCGGCTGCTCTGTTTGACGTGGAGAAACAAACAGAGGAGCTCTGCAGACATTTCGTGGTTCACTAACAGTCAGAGAGAGGAACAGAAAAAAAAAACACACACACAAACATGAAAAGCACCTTTGTCTGAACCAGGTAACAATACCTGTCTGTCTGTCAGAGCAAACAAAAAGCCTGAAGATTCTCACGGAGAGATGATTTATGCTGCGAGGACGCCGAAGAAAAGAAACAATGGACGGAGCGCTGCTGTAGAATAAAGAGCTGAGGCACAGATTTACTTCATGCAACGTGAATGGAGAGAGGCCAAGTTTGATTTGAAGCTGCATCGCCTCCGTGGCGTGTTTGTTGGACGTCACAGAGACCTGGAGAAGGACCTGAGCGGAGCGTGAAGTCCATGGACGAGGCTGCTGGGAGCAACCTGGGCTTAAATGTCTCTGCAAAGGAAACATCAGAAATGTCTGAAGATGCGATCGCACGTTCAACACGAGCTCACGCTGCTCCTGGACAAACTGGTCTTAGCACGGTTACCTCTCGTTGTATCACAGCACATCCACAGCTTTATGATGTCATGAAGCGTGCTCATTTAAAAGACAGGCGGACTCCAGAATGTTTGAAAAAAAAAAAAAAAGGACGCTTCGTGGAGTCAGTGTCTGCACATCGGATCATGACGTGGCTTCATGTTGATGTCTGCATAAATGACGGCTGTCCGCTGTTTACCTGCGTGCTCGTGCTCGTGCATGAACTGCACCGTGCTCACCGCTCCGAAGCCAGAGATGAGGAAGTGTAGCGTGGGAGCGATCACACTGGTCAAACTAACTGGACTTTAGATGTCGTCTGTGGGCTCCAGCATGAAACCAAAACAAACTGCTGTTTGGCCACGCCTCCTCCGCCCCCCCCCCCCCCCCCCCCCCCCTACACTGACGTTAGCACCAACGCAGAACCGCCAGACCTTCAAAAAGGAGACTTCTGTGTGACACTAATACTTCATGGACGTCGACACGCTCACAGACATTGATGCTGATGAATCTGTGGACGTGCATTGGTGGAGAGATGCTACGCAGGGAGCGTACCAGAGCAGTTTTGGGGGTTCGTGCCTTGCTCAAGGGCACCTCAGTAGTGTGCAAGAAGTAACCTGGCAGCTCTCCAGCTACCTGAACAACTCCTGTATTTGGGTCCGAACCAGCGACCCTCTGGCTCCAGAGCTACTGCCGCACCTGAAAGGAGGTGTATACAGGCACACACACACACACACACATGCATGCACACACACACACGCATGTGCACACACACACACACACACACACATGCATACACACACACAAGTGTTATTTTTTAAGTTCAGCTCTCCTCTTTGGTCAACACAACTTTCAGTTTAACCTCCATCTGACTTCACTGCTCCTCTCTATAGCTGCTCAGGGGGCTGTGTGTGTGTGTGTGTGTGTGTGTGTGTGTGTGCGCGTGTGCGTGTGTGTGTGCGCGCGTGCCTGCATGCTTTTAAACCTTCCTCTTATGTTCTGGGAGATTGAAAGTGTCCAGCGTTTTATTTAAATGACACGCTGCCTCACCGGGTGCCTCTCTTCTCCCCCCTCCACCCCCCTTGTCCCTCCTTCACATTATTTTTTGAAGACAACTGCAGGCTGGAGGATAAGAATCCCGGTTGCTGCAGTGCTCGCTGGCACTTCTTTCTTGGCCTGATTTGAATAAAGAGCTTTGAAATTAAGTGGACAGGCCCGTCAGAAAAGCAGCGCCGTGCCTCTAAGAAAGCCACCGAGCTCGGCTAAATTATTTTGATTGACGGAGCCGGGCCGTTTTGAGCGAGCGGGCTGATTTAATTGTGAGTGCCAGGGGGCATCTTCAGGGGCCAGGTAGTGGCGCTCACGTTTGATCGGGTGGAGCCGTCTCCCGGTGGTACGGCTGCCCGGGCACCGAGGGCCAGAGGGCACACGAACAAAGACGACGGAGAGTGTGTGAACCTCGCTCCACGTCCTCCTCTGAAACCGAGAGCAAAAAAAAAAAAACAAAGCTGTGGATGGGCAGCCAAAAGTGTGAAAATGGATTTCCAAGCTCATTTGATGTTCAGTCTTTAGCGTCAGGAGTGGTTTATTCATTGATAAAGAAGAGAGAGAGGGGGGGAGGGATGGAGGGGGAGGAGGGGGGAGGGACTGAAGAGCATCTTCTGACAAACAGTTTTTTTTTTAATGTCCTGTGGAGGAGAGGTGAGGACGGGGGATTAGAGAGGGGGGGTTTAATGAGAAAAAGATCCACAGACTGCGGACAGGCCTGTCAGACTCTCTCTCTCTCTCTCTCACACACACACACACACACACACACACACACACACATTCCCATCATCCTGCACCCAGCTCTATAACCTCGTCTCTATCTCACCTGCCTGTCAGTAAACCAGAGTCTCTCTCTTTTATCAGACCTGTTTCTCCGTCTGAACTGAGCCAGTTAGCACGGCTAACGCTAACACCAGGGCCAGATCTGTCCTGTGGCACGGCTAACGCTAACACCAGGTCCAGATCTGTCCTGTAGCACGGCTAACGCTAACTCCAGGTCCAGATCTGTCCTGTAGCTCAGCTAACGCTAACACCAGGTCCAGTCCTGTCCTGTAGCACGGCTAACGCTAACCAGGTCCAGATCTGTCCTGTAGCACGGCTAACGCTAACTCCAGGTCCAGATCTGTCCTGTAGCTCAGCTAACGCTAACACCAGGTCCAGACCTGTCCTGTAGCACGGCCTAACGCTAACCAGGTCCAGAGCTGTCCTGTAGCACGGCTGACGCTAACACCAGGTCCAGATCTGTCCTGTAGCTCAGCTAACGCTAACACCAGGTCCAGATCTTTCCTGTAGCACGGCTGACGCAAACATCAGGTCCAGATCTTTCCTGTAGCACGGCTAACGCTAACACCAGGTCCAGATCTTTCCTGTAGCACGGTTAACGCTAACACCAGGTCCAGATCTTTCCTGTAGCACGGCTAACGCTAACACCAGGTCCAGACCTGTCCTGTAGCATGGCTAACGCTAACACCAGGTCCAGATCTGTCCTGTCCAGTCTCGGTCTCAGACTCTGCTGCTGCTCGTTGGGTGAATTATTACCCTGGATTTATTTACTCATCGACAAAGAACTTTATCTCAGCCATTATTCCTGCAAAACGAACAGCTGGGCGGAGATCGAACACAAACTGGAGGTCAGTTGGACAGGAGAAGTGGAGGTCAGAGTGGACGCCTTAAAGGTCCTCCCATGATAAAGGATGTTGGGAGTATTTTGGTGGTCGTGGTTTTATCGTTTAGAGTGTGTATCTGTTTTTATATGCTTTTTGAGCATGAACGATTCTTTAATTGGGAGACACAGTCGTCGGTTCAGCTCACAGCAGGAGTCTAATAAACGCCAATAAAAATACCTGCAATCAGAATGTTCTCATTTTTATAACCCCCATTCGCCCCATTCCCTCAATGCATCACAACGCCACACAAGCCGCTGAAGGAGAACGTGCATGCAGGTGAACGCACGTGTCAGCCTTCATCTTTAGAGCTTCATCCAGCGAGTCAGAACACAGGAAATGCTCCAGTCTGAGTCTGAAGACGCACGTTAAAAAATAAATTCGACCTCATGTTACGTTAATCACGTTTCAAGTTTTTTTTGCTTCCATCCATCGTCTTGTAGTGTCCCTTCCCCGAACATACGGATTTTCATGGTCAGTTACTTTGCAGATATTGGTGGCGTTCCTTTGTAACGTCTTGTTACAGTAAATCCACCGTGAAGAGATGGGGATGATTCTGCAGCTCCTGATCGACAGGTGAAACTGTCCTCGCTCTGTCTTTGTTGTGTTGACTGGATGGACCCCGTGTTGCCTTGTTCCTTTTTCAAGTAGTCATCTTCACCGCTTGATGACTCCATTTTGCCTTGTACTGCGATTTTTTGGCGATTAATTTAAAAAAAAAAAAAAAAAAGGCATCTGAGTCAGAGTGTGAGAGGTGTCTGTGCGTAATAACCTGACTCAGAGTGCAGAGGTCCCGGTCATCGTGCTCGAGTCCTTGAATTCAGCTCTACAACACTGCGACGCAGGCCGCTCTGAAATGTTGCTATTTATCATGTAAAATACTCTATTTTTCTTCAGGATTGAACCCTGGAGAGTTTCCTGAAGGTGTGAGATTTCAGATTTAGATGTAGATTTATGTATTGTCTTTAAAATGAACTCTTTGCAGTGCTGTGACGTTAGAGATTGTTTGGATTTAGAATCTCTCCTCTCTTCTCTCCAACGCCGTCGTCTGTGAATCTGAGCCGCCAGGAAACGCCCACTTTATTATCCGTACTGTAATACGGGGGGGGGGGTATAATGTGCAGGTAAAGCTCTAAACTTCTGCAGGGAGTAACCGTGTAGGGTTTTATAGAGACACAGATGCTGCACAGAAACGACAGCATTTCAATGTTTTTCAGTAAACAGTGTGCTGAGGTTTCAGCGGGTCAGAGTCCGACCTCTCCTCAGCTGTCCGGTCCAGTAAAGGCTACAAAAATAACTCACAGAAATAAAACACCTCTCATATTACATCATGCATCTGACGAATATGTGCAGCAGTGTTTTATTATGGGATGCAGTCAGAAAATAAAGTAGATCCATTCATCAGTAAAGCATGTGCAGTTAAATAATGAATAGAAAGGGAGGAAAGTCTCCAGCTGTTTGAGACGTGTGTGAACAAGAAACTCAGGAAGGTTTTTTTTTTTTTTTTTAAGCAGCAGCCTGTCAGAACTTTTCCAGAAACTTTCAGGAGTGTGTGAGTGTGTGTGTGTGTGTGTGTGAGTGTGAGTGTGTGTGTGAAAATCACGAATGTCACCTCCGATTTTTCCAACGAGAACTTGAATGAAATCCTGAGTAAAAAAAAACAACAAAAAAAAACAGAACTTCTCCTCCTGCCCTCCAATGCAGGGAGGAGGGCAGTGGGGCAAGAAATAAACAGATTTGAAAAAGCAATCAACAGCCCCCCCCCCCCCCCCCCCCCCCATCACCACCAAACCCCCCGAGCTGATTTGCATCTGATCCCCGGATCATGTTTTATTTATCAGTAATCACAACCAATCAGGGAAGAAATTAATCAATGAAGGCGAGAGGCAGGAGAGATATCCACCATCTGGGGGTCGCACTGATCCCTCCACCCCCTGCAGCACACACACACACACACACACTCACACACACTTCCAAGGTCCAACACAAACACACGCAGGCAGGAAGCAGCATACAAGCCGTGAGAAAAACACACATTCTCACACACACACACACACACGTACGTGCAGGCTGCAGTCCGCTGGCTGTCATCGAACCATATTTAGGTGACTGATGCCCCCCCTCAGGTCCATATGGCCTGGATCAAAGGTGTCGCTGGGTGCATGCTTCTGCGTTATTGCCAGCCGCTGCTGTTAATTAGGAAACAAGATCACAGGCAGAATTAAAATCCAATTAAACTGATATGAACAGATTGTGTAGTGATGTTCACTAATGTATAATTGAGCACCATGCTAATTTCTCTGCTGCCTTTTGTTTCTCCCTGCGTCATCTCACCGGCCGAGGTGCAAACTTTTCACTCCTGTCGTCGCTGATTGATAAACGACACAATGACCTGCAGGGGTTAAAGTGATACATATCCCATCATGCACCAGGAGGGGGTTGTGGATAGATTAGAACAGGGCACCACAAGGTCCCATGATGCTCTCTGTCTATCACTAACATAAAGGATTATGGTCAGAATAAAAAGCATCTCTGACTGTAATGGAGCTCAGTGATAGCATGAAGTGCAGCTGCCTTTCCAACATATAGAGGCTTGTCATGCAAACTTAACGTGATTTTTAAAAAAGGAAGTTTGATTTGATCTGCAGCTACAGACGTTTGCATGACATCCTGGTATTTCTGTAACATTGTGGAACTGCAGTTCCTCCCGTGGCCACTAGAGGCTGTCTCCTGAAGTGAGTCAACCCACATAGAGCCCCATGTTAAAATGAAGCAGCCTGATAGAAAGACGCAGCGGGGGTCTCAGTGGGTGGTCAGTCGTCTCTCACCCGGCAGCTGCATGTCCGACGTGTCCTTGGGCAAGGCACTTCACACCTCAAGTTGCTCCCGCTGCTCTGTCAGCGGCGTCTGAATGTGACTTAATACTGACAGACAGCAGCCTCGACCGCGAGTGTGTGAATGTGAAGACGAGAAGAGAAACATCCGAGCCCCTTTATCCATATGCTTCTTCACTGTCGTCCATCTTTATGTCATCAACAGGCCACGCCTCCAAGTCACGCCTGTTCTCAAACTGAGTGGCGTAGCTGTGTTGACTGAAACGTTTCTAGTATGAGTCAGCATGTCGGGGCGCCAGGAGCCTCGTGGTCTGCTGAGCGGGCCCCATGTACGACAACGCCATTTCTGCTGTTGGACTTCAAAGACCTTCCTTTGGTGTCTCAAAAATGCCTCATGGTTACATACGTGATATTTATTCACACTTTCAGACATTTTGTACTTTCTGTTTCTGTCATCTACATAATAATGGAGAGGCCTTCTATTTAAATTAAAATAAAATACTTAAATTAAATTAATACCAGGCGACCTTGGATTAAATTCCAGGTGAGCTTCCTGAAGCAGCGGAGGAGCAACACGCCGCTCCGAGGAGACGGCGGGGGGACGTCTAACTTTTACACTGATCTCGTCACCGTGCGGGAACATGGCAGGTCAGTCAGGTGATGGGATTGGACACATTGGGGATTAAGGATTAAAAAGTGGATTATAAAGGCTCCCCCCCTGTCCCAGGATTTACTGGCTGACATATTCATACATGGAGATGAGACTGGTCAGACTGGTTAAGAAGACAAGGATTTCTCTGGGAGCGGTAAGTCGGTCCGGTGGTGGACTGGCAGGTTTTAACAACGGCAGCTTAGTCCTGCTGGAATGATGACTGACATGAATGATGATCAGGTCGTCACACTGAGACTCGGAGGAAAGCTGCTTGAATTACTTTTTTAACATCCTTTGACATAATAGTTTAAAACTGCCTGCCTGTTCCCGAGGGCTTTGGTGCCAACCGGGGTTTTCTGGAAGAATCTGTGGCGTCACCTGGGTTCAAGCTCCAGGATCTATGACACATCTGCGTCGGTTATCGGCGCTAAGAGCTCGGGGCGCCTCTGATGGGTTTTTAAAGATGTTTCAGGAACCTTTGAGAATCTTTAATTCACTGGAACTTTTTATTTTTCACTGAGACCACCAGAGTGTCTTTTAGGGTTCTTCAAAACGCAGAAGAGGGACAATTTAGTCTGAGTCCACAAAGGGTCTCAAGCCACGTTAGTTTTTTTTATTTGTTTACTTGTGGTTGTTGTGATCAATGCAAAAGAACAACCTGAGTGATGAACCATGTTTTATAAATCCACATCCTTTTGGATCTTAGAAAAATGGGCGACTCACTCTCTGGGGTTAAATCACAAAAAGACTATCCAAGCCCCCCCCCCCCATCATCCTTTTTGCAGGATGTGTCGAAATAACGTACAACAGCCACACACAGTAAGAGTGAAGAAATGTATCTTTGCTGAGAGTTGGTGGTAACTGCGCTGCAGTATTTATAATCCATCGATTAATCAGGAAAACAAATCCTCCTGTTTGATTTACAAAAATAATCTACAAAATAAAAGTTAACAGAAGCAGAAGGTGTCCTTCGTTAATCCAACGAGGGTAAATTCAGTTTTTCACCAACATGCACAAACAGAATCCTGTGGACATGCACGAGTGGAGAGGGGCCGCCCACTCCCAGCGGCTTGATGCCTTGCTCAGGGGTACCTCTGCCCTGATCCACTAATCCAGACCAACTTCCACATGTGTTTGGTCTGCACCAGGACTTTGTGTTCTTATAACCAGGCTTCAATGAGTCCAAACGTGGAGAGGTCTTTACAGCCGGTTTATACTTCAGCTTCTGGTGCACGCCATCGCTACAAGGTAGAGGACGTGTGTCCGTGTTGCTCAGGACAGATTTCGTCCGGTCTTTCTCCAAGGAGGGTTCTGATGTCAGGGTCTCTCTTCCCTCTGATTGTAGTTCATGTTGGAGGAGATAACTCGTAGCATGTGAGGCCTGACGTGTCTCCAAATAAAACCCTGTTCTACCAAACAAACCCAGTGATTACAGAGTCAGAGAGGTCTGCAGCACGGCTCCACTCCTCACCAATCGAAACCTCCAATTATCAGCCATTAAACATCTGAATGAGCCTAATCACTTTCACCCTCCGATATCATCTCACACACGAGATTACAGGCTCGGTGTAAATGGAAATCAACAATCTCTCCTCCAGCAAGTACGACCATCGCCGGAGACTCGGCTGCCGGCCAAGTCAGAGCGTACGGGTAGAGTCAGGATGTCAGCGAGTCAGGCCGAGTGTGTGATGAAGAGAGGAGCAGGGCTGAGGAGGCGGAGGATAAAGAGATAGATGAGGAGAAGTGGGTGCAGCTGGTGGCCTTTGTCTGTGCAGTGCCTGGTCCTCACTGTGAGGGCACAGAAAGCCTCAGTAATCACATGCTAATGTGACTGTCACAAAGAAGCGCACACACATCGGAAATTACCGCCAATTCTCCGCTGTAAACGGGCAACATGGCAGAAAGGAGGGGAAATAGTCCCCGTCCTTCTTCTATGAAAAGTGATAAAAGCCTGGATAAATCCCAATAAAAAGGGATTTGAGATATGAGGCGGGCTGATCAGAGCGAGGCGGTGGAGGAGGATGCAGGTGGGGGGGAAGGTCGGATAAAGGTGTAATTTTGGAAGGAAAGAGAGAAAGTGAGCAATGCCTGCTGGGAAATCTGCGTGAGGAGTCGGGTGGTTTTTGGCTTTGCGTTCCAGAGTGACGGCTGCCTGTTTTTAAAGTTCACACGCAGGAGATCAGAACGAAGCAGGGCGACAATCGTTCAGGTGCAGACGGATAAACCCGCACGCCTGAAATCAAGAATAAATGATCCGCCAGCAGAAGAGACATGCAGATTGAAGGAAGGGCAAGAACAGAGTTGATTAAAAGAATGCATGGAGATGGTGTGTGAGGCATCTTTACAGCATATTAAATCTAAAACACGAGGTGGCTTCTTCTCTTTGAGAGGATTCATCAGGAAATCAAAAGATATGAAGTCAGGAGGAGCAACAGCAACAATCCATGAACATGTACGACGTGCAACAAGATGGAAGCAAAGCTCAGGATTTTTGCAAAAAAAAAAAAAAGTCTGAAAAAAAAATGTATGTCCTCCTTCTAACTTTAGATTCTGCTCCTGAATGCTCTGGATTTGTTTGGACCAGAGAAGGTAGGCGGGGCTTTGAAGGCCGTTTTGCCAGATATGAGAGCAGTTATCAGGTGTTGCAGCGATGGAAGCGGGCAGTCACACTGATGCGTGGCGTTCTTTGCAGTTGACTCAAACTTTACTCTCTCTTCTTACCTGCTCATATAAATGACTTGGACTTGAGTTTGTATTATGTTCAGATTTCACAGGATGTTTATTGTTACCAAAGAGAGAGAGAGAGACGGTAAAGTGTGAAAACAAAGCTGCTTCCTCTCAGCACTGCACAACAATGTGTCTGATATCATTTACATCTGCACACGACACATCGCTCCTCTTCTTCTTCTTCTTTGAAAGTGTGTGCGTGGTGAAGTGTGAACACACAAACATGTGGAGCGAACACAGAGACAATTCTGCTGATTGGCAAACAATGAGCTCCTCCGTGAATCAGCTCGTACGCGCAGAGAGCTAACGTTAGCGCTCTCTGCTGCCTTCACGTGTCTCACATGTTCACGTGTGTTTAAATGGAACACGGCTGCAGCGTGCCGAGTGATGAAGAATGAGAAGTGGACTTCTGCTCTTCTCGTCTTCTGACGACTGAACGCTCCCGGCTTCCTGCCCAACATTTCATTCACGCACATCACCTGCTATCAGCTAACGGACACGCGCCATGAAACTGCTTCATTATGTTTTGTTGTTCTCCGGTGTGTCACCTCTTCCCTTCATATGACCACCTGCATACATCATTGATTTAAAGACCGAACTTGCCACGATTGCGTCACACACTTGTGTCCTCCATCAATTTCCCTGCAGGGAGGAAAAACACGGCGTGTGTGTGTGTGTGTGTGTGTACATGCCATGCATCCAGTGCTTCCAAACACCCACACACACTGTAAAAACACACACTGGGGCACCTTCTCCAGGATGCAACATGTAAGTCCTGAGGTGTAATGCCAGCAGATCTTCATGAAGAGAGACGGCTGTGTTTGGCTGTGTTTGAGACGATCTTCAGAATAAGACAATTATTAGAAGATAATTACATAAAATATTAACAAGTCCTACGAGTCTCAGCCTCAAGTCTCTTTGTGACTAAAAGCAGCCAAGTCTCCCGTCTCCCCATCCTTCATCCCTCCACCCTCCCTGCAGTCAGGAGCAGGAGGGGAACCAGCACCCCCAACTCCATCCCCCCCCCCCCCCATCAACCTCTGGAAGCAGCTCACACTGATTGTCCCATCACTGGAGCCTTGGCAGAGAGAGAACAGGCCTTGGCACAGTCCATCTGAGCGAGAGCCTCTGCTGGGCGAGCGAGGGAGAGGAAGAGAGAGGCCTGGTCGAGCAGGGTTGGCATATGCTCTGTGTCTATGAGGCGTTCGCTGGCCAGCCCGAGCGTCGTCTCTCAGAGCGTCCCCGAGGTGATGCTGAACACACAAACAGAGGAATGAATAAAATGGCACAATGAGGGGTTTACTCTCTGTGTGGACAGTTAATTAAAATCCATTTATGTCCTCCTTTTATTCTGTTGAATCCTCTGTCTCTGTTTTCAGAAAGCTGGCTGCAGGCAGAGCAGAGGGAGGCCAAACTGGAGCTGTCACATCCCAAGCAGAACCAGCTGACAGAAACAGGAGGAGGCAGAAGCTGTTCTCACACATGTACTCCTGAAAAATGTAAAAAAAAAAATCTTCGGACAGGCTGCCCCTGAAATCTGAGACCCGTGTTTCTACCTCACGTTTTGTACGGGCGGTGTGTTCAGGAGCGCTTTGAGTGAAGCTTAAAAACAGCTGCTGTTTGACGAACTTTGGTCCGTTGCATTTTCTGTTATGTTTCATATTTGAGACGTGCATCCTTCACAGACGAAGACTTTTAAAGGTCGGACAGGACGGGGGAGTCGATGGAGGAAGGACAGCAGAAAAAAGGCACTGCAGGAACGGGTGACAAAGCGTCAGTGGAGCTTTTATATTTAAGGACTGACAGGAGTGTGTGAACCTGCACGCGATGAGGAACACTGGGGAAGTTGAACCCAGTGGAACTGGTGTGCGGGTCTCTCCTCCATGTGACCATGAAGCTGCATGAGTCAGAGAGAGTCTGAGGTTTTCGTTTGAGTTCATCAGACTCTCCAGTTGTTGATTTGTGAACAGTGCTGTCCTGTTTTTTTGCAGATGATCTAAAAGCACTCAAAGAGGCCACGCCCCTAATTATACATTAATTGAAGCCTTAATTGGTGTAAACAGGTGATTTATAAATTTTTAAAAAACCCTTCAGGTGTCATGAATTGAGAACGGAGCTGCAAATGCCAAAACTGTTTTTGTACCAGGCTGTTAGCGTGCTTATTTCTGCTGTGCACATCGACATTTTAACATAGAGCTCTATGGAGACTGACTCACTGCAGGATACAGACTCTAGTGGACACTGGAGGAACTGCAGCTGTAAAGTTGGACATTTTAACATAGAGCTCTATGGAGACTGACTCACTGCAGGAGACAGACTAGTGGACACTGGAGGAACTGCAGCTGTAAAGTTGGACATTTTAACATAGAGCTCTATGGCGACTGACTCACTGCAGGAGACAGACTCTAGTGGACACTGGAGGAACTGCAGCTGTAAAGTTGGACATTTTAACATAGAGCTCTATGGAGACTGACTCACTGCAGGAGACAGACTCTAGTGGACACTGGAGGAACTGCAGCTGTAAAGTTGGACATTTTAACATAGAGCTCTATGGAGACTCAAAGGTGTAAAGAAGTTGGTCGGTAATGAGGTCTTTGGAGGGTGTGTGGAGCATGAACCCTCTCTGTTCAGCACACGTTGGGTTCTCTGATGTTCATCCTGCAGGTTTTAAGTCACAATGGTTACCATGCCAACGGCACAGAGAAACTATTAAAACAGCTCTGCATCACAAAGTAGGACCCCCCCTCCTTCAGAGCAGACAGACAGACAGCAGCGTATCGGCCCACAAACCCAGGATAAGCTTCTCATCAGTTTGGGAACAGCAGGCTGCTTATGGGACAAAACAGAGCGAGCGGAGGATTTGGACTCTGACTCATTTTCATACATATTGTTTCCAGAAGTTTCCGGCTTGAGGAGCTAATGGCTGCACAGTTTTACAGATCATTGTCTTACAGGAGCAGACTGCTCTGAATTCCTTCAGTAATTACACCAACAGAGACTTTTCTGAGCGGACACATTAGCTGCACACGCCAGGTGTTTTACATTCACACCATCAGGAGACGCTGGGTTTCTTTTATAGGAGACAGAAGTCTGGATCCTTGTTGCTAGTGTTTTTTCTAATGCAGATCTTTTGTACGTCCTTCTCTTGCACGTAGAGAGATGTTTCTTTTTTCCTTTTTTTTATTGATGCACACAAACAATCAGTGTGGCGTGGATGCAGTTAAGGTTTATCGGTGTCAACACGATGATTTTACTGCTCCTGATCGAGTCGGAGCCTCCCTGAAACCTGAGACAGAATACCTGGAAGCGGCAACAACCAGATGCTGCGTACTTTTACAGCTCACAAACATGGCAGCGAACATAGACACAACTTCTCAGCCAGGATTTCACCCAAAGTCTTTTATTTATTTTTTTTCAGCAAAATTTAAACCAAGCCAGGATAGCCAGCTGCCGACTGAGATCATTCTCCATATTTTTTTCCTGATCATTCAGTCACATTTGAGCACTGAAGTTTCAGTGAGATCTCGTGTAATCTGTCTGTGGAATCTCCACTCTAAAACTTTCTCTGTTACGTCCTGTGTGGTCTTTCAGTTTGGCAGAGTCGCCTCGTGTCCTCATGTCTTGGATCTTCCCCCGTCTTTCAAATCGGTTTAGATTTGACTTGCTGCACATTTGAGCCTCACATGTATCTGTCTGTTCTCACATTGATCTTCAGAGCATTCCTGGAACATACGGACGACTGAAACATTGAGCGTGAGCCTGCAGCTGTAAAACAAGTCTGCAGATGTTCAGCTCCTTTCTCTGATCACACTTGTCACAGAGCTTTTTCTGATGGGGGGGCGGGGGTGGGGGGGGCGGGCTCAGACCTGCTCTCTGTTCTTTTGTTATCACCGATCACGAGAGTCAGGAAACAGATGTCGGTCTTTAGAAATGGCTCCTGAAAGGTCACCTCAGAGGTCTCAGACGTTTCCCCCCTGGACAATTAAACGTCCTGTCTCCTCTTTGTCTTTATTATCAAGACACAAGAAATCAGAATCTAGATCGGGGTTTGGACTCAAAAAACCCTCCCTGATGCTTTTGGATAAAATCCACAGCTGGGGATGCTCCATTTCAGCACCATCGTCTTCTGCAGTTTTCCGGACAGTGTTCGGGAGACGTGAGTGAGCTGCCAGTTGCCAGCATGGCGTCTTAAACGTTAGCAGGAAGTAGCTCCGGACGTCAGGGAACATGTGTGATGACTCAGCTTGTTGGTTCGTTTGTGTTTGATGCTGAGTGACAGTTTAGACGGTGTTTCATATTTTAGTATTATTTTGTTTGAATGGAAGGTCGATGAATAGATTCAGAAATCCGGGAGAGAGAGCAGGTAAGATAAAAGGTACGTACATGATGCACGACCGAACCGCTATCTGCGCCCCACTCTTTGTTTTCGAGCCGTGAACATGAGACAACTGAATTAAACTGAAATACTTTGACTTCAGCTCCCTTCTGTGAGAGAGAGAGAGAGAGCGGGTCGGACTCGAACCTGAGCCAGCATGCTTGGAAAACTACAGTCATTGCACATGGTTCATTATGTAACCGCTAGGCCATCTATGCCCCCTAAATCCAGAAGTCCCAAAGTATCAAGTTTAAAGTGGATCCGGTTGCAGAGAGGGACCGACTACTTCAATGTAATCGAGCTCTAACTGTAGCTGAGTGGATTCATACACACACACACACACACACACACACACACACACACACACAGAGAAGTGTGTGTGTGACCCGGCTCGGCCCGGCACGGCTACACAGGTTACACAAAATAATGAACTCTCAGTCCGACTGGTTCTCCAAACTGTGACAGGATGAAGAGGAGCAACTCTTCCTCCTCCTGATGAAGAGCAGAGGAGAGGAGAGGTGCTGACATGAAAACACAGCTCTTATCTCTGAGACAGGATGTAAGGAGGACTAAGAACAGAGGGTACTCACACACACACACACACACACACACACAGTTAAATCTCTCTCTGCAGGTCAGTGGAGAACATTTGGCTCAGGTCAGATAAAAGAGCTGAGAATGAATCATTCTCTCACCGCTGCTCAGGTGTGTGTGTGTGTGTGTGTGTGTGTGTGTGTGTGTGTGTGTGTGTCCACTCCACAGGGGTTTAATCAGTCCTGGGCAACCTAGCACATACACAAACGATTCGTCCTCATGTGGAGGGGAGTCTGTGTTGGGTTAGTGTTACAGGTACGCTGTAGGTTTGCATGGTTTTACAAACATGATGAATCCACATTAAAAAAAAAAAGCAAATTGCAGAACAAGTTCACCGGCCTCCTTGTTCTTTATTAACATTGGTCCAACGAACTTTGTGAAAAGGACCAAGAGAATTATCTTTTGTTATCTTCATGAACTGTTTTCAGCAGACATCGTTCCCCTGGGCCGCCATCATGGAGCTACACACACACACACACACACACACACACACAGATTATCACTCTGCTGTGATTTAAAGAGACAGCGTAAAGAAGAAAAAAGATAACTATACTTCCATTACAGGGTCGCTTCTGAAAAGAGAATTTGCTCTAATTCTGCTCATAATAATGGGTTTACAGTGTGTGTGTGTGTGTGTGTGTGTGTGTGTGTGTGTGATCATAATAATGGGTTTACAGTGTGTGTGTGTGAGTGGAGGGTCGGCCTTAATTGCAGTCATTGCAGACCCCACACTCTGCTTTGTAATGTGTCGTATCAGCCCTCAGTGAGACGACTGTTTGATGTGAGCTAATATTGTAATTTATAAAACCTGATTACACTTCGTTAATATCAATTTGTATCAAACAAAACATTTTGTTATTAAGACGTACTGCAGTCACATTCAGCATCCGTGACGGGAAACACATCTTTCCACTCCGTGTTATAACGTCTGCTCAGTGACCAATGAGAGCTGGGAAATACAAAAACTGCAGTGCATCAAGTGTCCACTAGGGGGCGTCTCTGAAAGTGAGTCAATCCCCATAGAGCCTCATGTTAAAACGTCCAACTTTACAGCAGACATAAACACATTTTATCAGGCCTGGTACAAAATAATTTTGGTCTGAATCGCTCAAACAATCGTGGCTAATCAATTAGCCACTTGCACAACTAGCTCCACCCCCCATTACCAAATATGGTCACGTGTGACTCCAGAAACCCAACATAATTGGTTTCGATACCTGGCTTGATTCTGTTTTTCTTAAATACAGGTGGGAACAGGAAGCTGATGCTTTTCTGTCCCTCTGTGTTAAATATGGAAGCGTGTGGGCCAACGTGCTAGCGTCAGCCCTTTAGCCCTGATTAAAACAGCACATTAAGGGTCTGCGTGCGGCTGACAGACGAGGTCTAACCCGGGACAAACTCAGGTTATTTATTAGCTCGCGCCGCTAGCAGCTTTCGACCCGCCTGAATTAATGATCTCCTCTCTGTTTTACTGCTGCTGATGTGTTTATACCACGCCTCATGATCTCAGACTACATTAACATATCGTGTGTGTGCGTGTGTGTGTGTGTGTGTGTGTGTGTGTACAGGATGAACCCAGACTGTAACCCTGCATGTAAAGCAAGAACACAACAACATGTTTCTGTGTTAATGTTTCGATTGTCGACGATCACGTCTCTGTCTTTGTGTTTTTAGATCTCTGGATCAAGTCCGTTCATTTCTGCTTCATCCTCCAGTCTCTGTCAAACAACGGCGGATAAACTTCGCCATGTCGGGCGTTTTTAATGCTGTCAAAACACGAGGTGAGTTTTATTTCTTAAATGACAAATCAAATCAGCTTGGATGAAATAAATCAGATTTCATCATCAGTCGTCAAACTTAGCTAAACTTGTTAAACTTGCTCGTCACAGCTTTGCCTCATCGCCATGTTTTCTGACCGTCTTTAAGTCATTGTGCGAGTGTCACATGTCAGCTCTGTGATTGGCTGGGATCAGGCCCCTACCTGTAAAACAATCCTCCACCACCTGGAGCCTGTTACAGATACACAAGTTCATAAATGATGAGTAATGTTCAGTCTGTTTAGTGTCTCGAGAAGGTTTTACTGTACTTGTAAAAAAAAAATGAGTCACAATCTTAAATCACATGTTTATGTTTGATTCCATCCAGTATGCAAGAATAAAAAGACTCAAGCATGCATTAGAACAACCTGTTAAGGGTGTGCACACACACACACACACACACACACGCACACACACACACACCCTGTCCACAGGAAGTCTCCATCTTTCAGTGTGAAGACTAAAACATATTCAGCCTGTTTAACCTGCAGCAGCACAAACATCCGTTCCATGAGTGAGTTTGTGCAGAAAGCGTCGTGTTTAAGGAAGCAGGTAAAGGTTAGTTAGCACCTTCAAAATGTGAATGTCAGCTCTGCGTGCACAGAGTGACTGAATAATGTTCTTTATTCTGCTAGAGAGAGAGAGAGAGAGAGAGAGAGAGAGAGAGAGAGAGAGAGAGAGAGAGAGAGAGGAGGGGACGCAGGGCACTTTTAGGCTGTTTTTTTACCCCCCTTCTTTTTAATCAGAGGAAGACTGACGTGTCCAATCATAACAACACATCAGCTGCTAAATGGGCCTCACAATCACTGTCAGCCAGCCGAGCCTGTTCCTGGACATCAATCACTCTGTATGGACTCACTCCTTCATTCATTATTTCATTATTCTTTATTTATTTCACCACTGAAGACTTTTTTTTTTTTTTAAAGGCTTAATCACGTCTTTGTTGGCAATCACATTCTGACTTCTTGTTTATGTCGGAGGGTTTTTTCTTCTTCCTCTTTTATCCCTTTTTTTTGTTGTCCTTTGTTCTGTCTTGAATTAAAGCAGCGCTGCGTCTCTCCACCTGGCTTATTCACTCTCTCTCTCTCTCTCTCTCTCTCTCTCTCTCTCTCTCGCAGTGATCAGCTGAAGATTCACTCTGCTCTCTAATTCCAGAACATTCTCGTAAAAAAAAAAAAAGCATCCTCCTAAAAGAGCCCCGCCCCTCTGCAGAAATCACATGCAAAATATCCAACTGTGGAAATCTGGAATTATTTCCTCAAATTAAGCCCATTAGCCGTGAAATTATTTGCTTTCATTTAAGACGCCGTGCAATCCAATTTGAGGTGGCACGCGCCGTGCTACATCTCTTTCCAATTTCCCACTGATCCGGTGGAACAGAACATCCAGAGAGGAGGAGCCGGGTCACCTCGGTAAAGAAAGAAGAGACGTATCCCACTGAGAATCAGATTGGAACGGGAGATTATCTCAGATTTATCATCATATTCATCCAAACCCCCCCCTCCCCCCCCCCCCACTCCCCCCCCAACCCGCAACATCAGCAGCTCGCTCGCACACTGACAGAACAAAGTTTTACAGACCAACTTTAACAGGAGGATCGATCAGCTGATGGATCTCTACACTGCTGAATGATGTCGCAATCGACATGAGATCACAGCAGACCACAGTCCCTGTAAGTAAGTTATGAAAAAATAAAGTTCATAATGTTCATCAGTGAAGGTTTGTCAGAGAGCGGCACGGATGAGTCAGAGAACAAACGGTTAGCTCAGCCGCTCCTCGCTCTGCGGCTTGTCAACAGGAAGTTTACTCTGAAAAGATCAAACGAGTGCAAAAAGCCAATCAGCAGCCACTTCCTGTGACTGAATGTGTGTCTTTATGTAAAGACACGGTGTCAAACATACTGTATTTGACATGTAAATATATATATATGTGTATATAGGGCTGCAGGGCGGTGCAGTGGTTAACGCTGTTGCCTCACGGCGAGGAGTTAAAAATCCCCGTCTGTCAGGAGCCTCTCTGTGTGGACCGTTAAAGATAACATACTGTATATATATATATTCTTTCATTTATTGTGACTCTGCATCCGTGGAAGTGCAAGAGAGCACGGCATGTAAATACATGGTGAGAGCTCCACACACACACACACACACACACACACACACACACACACAGCGCTGTTCTCCCTCACCTTTAGGCCTCTTTTTTTCGACCTCTTTATCCATCACAGAGATGAGATAACCCCGCCCCTCCGTTGCAACGCCCATATAGAAGGCGAAGCGTCACAGTGGAGAAAAAATATATCATCTGGATTCGTCCATCTTGATCAGCTCTTCAGCGCCTCCTTTAGGTTAAACTTCCACCTGTGCTCAGAGATGTCCAGACGTTAAACGGCACCCGACGTTGTCTGTCCAATCAGAGGCCAGCTTACACCAGGAGTGTGTGTGTGTGTGTGTGTGTGTGTCACTCCCGTCTCCATGGCTCTGTATTCACTTTATTTTTCCATCACGAGTTCAATGATGTTCGTCCAGATCTCTGATAATGAAGAGGTGACTCAAAGTTTCCATTTTAAATAATAATAACAACAATAATAATAATAACAATAATAATAATTTTATGTAATTATGTATTTTATGTAAAGGCACCTTTCAAAACACTTGAGGTCACCGTACAAAGAAAAGATAATATTAACATTAAAAAGATAAAGTTCATGATGTAGTGGATTTATGTAGGGGAATGATCAGACTTGATTTGAGATGAGATTCAATGTTATTGATTGATCACATTAACACCTGTACCTGGCCCAAAAGTCAATCCATCCAAGATGTTCAGTTACGATCCTTTCTTTTGCAGTATTGCAGGTCGGACTCCACAACTTTTAAGCACTGAAACATAAAGCAGCTCATGTGAGCGTTCTGTCTGTGCAGGGGAACTCTGCAAACACACGCCGGATGATCAGATTAGCGTTCCTCGCTCGAGTTCTGTGACGTGTTAAAACCTGAGGGGGGGAATCATTTAACATATCGTGAATGAATTCAAGTCATCCGTAGATTTAATGGATTGTTTCAAAAAGAGAGGAAAAAAAAAAAAGACAACAAGGCGGCGGGACTTTAACTGACTGTTCGTCGTCGCTCAGAGACACGTGTGGTGATGTGACGCGAGGTTAATCAGAGCTAACACTGCACTATAAAAAGGATACGTTAGCATGCTAACCAGGCGTCCTCCATGTTTCTCCATTATTCATGAAGCGATTTGGATAATGCTGACTCCCTGTATGCTGTGTTAACATGTATTAAGACTGATTTGATGAGATGGGGGGGGGGGGGGGGGGGGGGGGGGGTCCATAACCAGCTCAGTTAGCAGGGTTGAGTGAGTAAATGGTGCGAGCCGTCCGCCCTCATCGAACATTAATGTTATTCTCTAGGAACAACATTTTTAAATCCCTGCGTGTCAGCACAGTGAACGTCAATTATGAGCCTGTTTGAAGAGCTAGCATGCTAACCTGAGAGGTGTTTGGAGGAAGCTAACTGATGCACATCACATATGTCAGATTTGATTGTATTTAATCCCAAAGAAACCTTCATCTTTTATGGAGCTTTGTCTCACACGAGAGCTCATCAGTCAAATGTTTTTATTTTCATTTTTAAACTTTGACTTAAATGAAGGGGTCTACGGTTAGCAGGTAAGCTAACCAGCGTGTGTGTTTGGACTGTGGGAGGAAGCCGGAGAGAACCCACGCCATGCACGGGGGACGGGGATTCAAACCAGCAACCTCCTCGCTCCACTGGACCACTGTGCAGCCCCTTAAAAAAGATATTAATCAATACTGGTTATTTTAACTTTAAATGGAAAATAATTTGCCTTGTTATGTGTAATGAAAAGGTCAAAGGTCAGGAAAATAAACAATCAAACTTGAATATATATTTGGCGTCTAACCTCTTGGTTCCGGGCCGGTTCAAACCAGGCAAACCGCCAGTACCAGTACGAGGCAAACTATTTCCAATCATCAAACAAAAATAAAATCCAAGTACAGTAAAAGAATTGTTAATAATAAAATCTGGAGTGAGCCCTCCTGTCACTCACAAATCATCATACAACTCAAAAACCTGAATGAGCATTCCGTCGTTCTGCTTCCTGTCGACCAGGAAGTTCTTCTTCTGATCTGTGTTGGCTCAAACTGCAGTGAGCAGGTACGAGCAGAGATGGAGAGGAAGCACCTTCAGAGAGGATTACAGCAGACTGTCCAGCAGCACCCTGCAGGAGTGACTGATCCTCTTTATCTCCTCGCTCTGAACGTCAGAGTCCCTGAAAGGACAGCTGCTCTCAGCTCTGATTCTATCAGCGAATATTCTGCTTATCGGAATTATGACCATCACAATTTATTTTAATGCTCAGATCAACACGGACACGAGTTCCCCCGAGGAGCGACTCCTCAGCGCGAGTGGATAGATGTTATCCCGGCTCCGCCTTATCAGATCTGCTCGGGGGGGAGAGGAGGACGAGGGGAAGCCTTCCTGCTTCTGAGGAGGGATGCACCAGGAAACACGTGCTCTCTCTCTCTCTCTCTCTCTCTCTCTCTCTCTCTCTCTCTCTCTCTCTCTCTCTCTCTCTCTCTCTCTCTCTCATGGGGCCGTCGAGGATTTTATACACTGAATGTAAATTAAACCTTTTCTTCTGCACGTCTGACACACAACCCTCTGGGGTAATAATAGCACACACCACACACGCTCCCTCCAAACCTCCCGTTACACCCTGCACCATCCATCCCGCCTGAGATGTGCAGACTTGATCAAACCAGTTATCTGTGGATAAAAACAGATTCCATCAAACTGGAACAGCTTCAGATAATCTCAGAACCACAGAAGAAGAAGAAGAAGAAGAAGAAGAAGAAGAGCCCGAGGCATCAACAGCTGCAGCCAGCGGCCCCTCAGCCAGCAAGGAGCCCGAAACGCCGCTCACCGGGGGAGAGGTCCTCTGATAATTATACTGAGGACACTTAGAGGTGTTGTGACCTGCTCCTCCTGATGCTCTCTATCTCCTCCATCCTCGTCTCCTCCTGATGCTGTCTATCTCCTCCATCCTCGTCTCCTCCAGAAGCCTCCTCTCTCCTCCGTCCTGGTGTCCTTAAGAAGCATCTTCTCTCCTCTTTCCTTGTTTCTCCCAGGAGCATCCTCTCTCCTCCATCCTCCCCTCCTTCAGAAGCCTCCTCTCTCCTCTCTCCTCCATCCTCGCCTCGTCTCTCCCCCTTTCTTTGTGTCCTGCACAAGATTCCTCTCTCTTTCTTTTCCACCTCCAGGAGCATCCTATCTCCTCCATCCTCCCCTCCTTCAGGAGCATCCTTTCTCCTCCATCCTCCCCTCCTTCAGGAGCTTCCTCTCTCCTCCATCCTCCCCTCCTTCAGGAGCTTCCTCTCTCTCCTCCATCCTCTCCTCCTTCAGGAGCTTCCTCTCTCTCCTCCATCCTCCCCTCCTTCAGGAGCTTCCTCTCTCTCCTCCATCCTCCCCTCCTTCAGGAGCTTCTCTCTCCTCCATCCTCCCCTCCTTCAGGAGCTTCCTCTCTCTCCTCCATCCTCCCCTCCTTCAGGAGCTTCCTCTCTCCTCCATCCTCCCCTCCTTCAGGAGCTTCCTCTCTCCTCCATCCTCCCCTCCTTCAGGAGCCTCCTCTCTCCTCCATCCTTCCCTCCTTCAGGAGCTTCCTATCTCCTCCATCCTCGTCTCCTCCTGATGCTCTCTATCTCCTCCATCCTCGTCTCCTCCAGAAGCCTCCTCTCTCCTCCGTCCTGGTGTCCTTAAGAAGCATCTTCTCTCCTCTTTCCTTGTTTCTCCCAGGAGCATCCTCTCTCCTCCATCCTCCCCTCCTTCAGGAGCTTCCTATCTCCTCCATCCTCCCCTCCTTCAGGAGCATCCTTTCTCCTCCATCCTCCCCTCCTTCAGGAGCATCCTCTCTCCTCCATCCTCCCTCCTTCAGGAGCTTCCTATCTCCTCCATCCTCCCCTCCTTCAGAAGCCTCCTCTCTCCTCTCTCCTCCATCCTCGCCTAGTCTCTCCCCTTTCTTTGTGTCCTGCACAAGATTCCTCTCTCTTTCTTTTCCACCTCCAGGAGCATCCTATCTCCTCCATCCTCCCCTCCTTCAGGAGCATCCTCTCTCCTCCATCCTCCCCTCCTTCAGGAGCTTCCTTTCTCCTCCATCCTCCCCTCCTTCAGGAGCATCCTCTCTCCTCCATCCTCCCCTCCTTCAGGAGCTTCCTCTCTCTCCTCCATCCTCCCCTCCTTCAGGAGCTTCCTCTCTCTCCTCCCATCCTCCCCTCCTTCAGGAGCATCCTTTCTCCTCCATCCTCCCCTCCTTCAGGAGCTTCCTCTCTCCTCCATCCTCCCCTCCTTCAGGAGCTTCCTCTCTCTCCTCCATCCTCCCCTCCTTCAGGAGCTTCCTCTCTCTCCTCCATCCTCCCCTCCTTCAGGAGCTTCCTCTCTCCTCCATCCTCCCCTCCTTCAGGAGCTTCCTCTCTCCTCCATCCTCCCCTCCTTCAGGAGCTTCCTCTCTCCTCCATCCTCCCCTCCTTCAGGAGCTTCCTCTCTCTCCTCCATCCTCCCCTCCTTCAGGAGCTTCCTCTCTCCTCCATCCTCCCCTCCTTCAGGAGCTTCCTCTCTCCTCCATCCTCCCCTCC
>NC_136709.1:498684-546184 GCF_947650265.1 Symphodus melops
CACTGGAGGGAGGCGGAGAGGGAACCGTTTGTCCAGAAGGGAGAGATATGAATCCCTGTCACACTTATAAAACCAGGAAGAGAGGGCCTGGACAAATGTGTGTAAGTGTGTGCGTGGTTGGGTCGGGAAGGGGAGGTTACAGGCTACACACACAGACACACACACACACACACACACACACACACACACACACACACACACACACACACACTGTCCTATCTCTCGGTGTCTCTGACTCGCTGACCAGGAAATCCACAAGGAAGAGATTAAGACCACAAGCCAGCTAGAGCAGGATGTAATGGCTGTGTATGTATGTGTAATATATGTGTGTGTGTCAAACTGAAGCTTAGCCAGGCATGATCTTGAACTTTTATACAATGCTAGCGGCGAGCACACAAAGACAAGAGAGAGAGCGACACACCTTACAACCCCCGCGAGCCCTCAGAGGAGTCGAGCACGAGCAGCAGACAAACCTCTGTCCTGCATTGTGTTAGCATGCTAATGTTAGTGCTCTTTAGTTAGCTGCTAGCTTCAGTCACCTGTGTCCTGCATTATAGTGTTAACATGCTAACATTAGCACTCTTTAGTTAGCTGCTAGCTTCAGTCACCTGTGTCCTGCATTATGGTGTTAACATGCTAACATTAGCACTCTTTAGTTAGCTGCTAGCTTCAGTCACCTGTGTCCTGCGTTGTAGTGTTAACATGCTAATGTTGGCGCTCTTTAGTTAGCTGCTAGCTTCAGTCACCTGACCCTCCCTCATGGTAGGCAGTCAGGACTCACACACACATTCACACAGGACACACTGACTTGCTCCCAGTAGACCAGTCCCAGTGTTCTGCTGGGCGCACTGGCCACACTGCCCATTGAACAGGAAGCTCAGTCAGTGTGTTTCCATTGAACATGACGTCGGCCCAGCTGCAGGCAGGAAAACAACACACACGTGATCCCAACACACACACACTGTACATATACAATGAAAGAAATGGAAGTGTACAGATTGGGACGCACGCCAGCCGGCCAATCAATGTTCAACTTGAACTCTGGCTTTGGCTGATTTCTCTCCCTTCTGCTGGAGCGCTCGGAGCAGGAGCAGAGCGATGATGAAGAGAAGTGCAGAGAGCGACTGACAGGGACGACTGGAAGAACACAGAGCAGTTCAAATATCCCTCAGTACTTGTCAGTTCTGTTTTAACCTCTTTTTTCAGCCTCCAGGTCCACAGAAGGAGAACAAAAAAATAGTTAAACGCTTGAAAACAAACCGGCTCAGTCCAACAAGACTCTTTCTGTTCCACGGGACGTGACTTCAAAGCAGAAAGAGGCAATAATCAGATTTGTATGAAGCCGGGTTGTTGACACGGCTGCTGAGGAATTCTCCAGCAGAGCTCGGAGTGAAAGTTTCCAAACAGTCTGCTGGGCTTTCCCCGCCTCCTTCACAGCGAAACCAGCTGGACCACAACAAAACCTGGCAGTGTGTCAGCCTTTCAATAGGCTGAAGAGATGCATGGGAAAAACACACCCAATAACTTGTTCTAGATGACACCTGCATGAAGCAGAAAGATAATAAATGAGCCGTGTTATCACTCTTTAAAAAAAAAGTGTTTGATCTGCTCATCCAGCAGCTCGTGCTGCGGCCTCCTCCGTCTCTGATTGGTGACATTAAAGGGGTTAAGATTAGCTCAATCAAGCTGGACAGCAAAACAGGCGCTCTGCCATGATGATGCAACGAAATAAAAATTTAAAAAATTTAAAAAAAAAGGTCAGACGAGCTAAAATCTTTGTGTGAAAGAAATCCTCAGAGAAATCCTCCGAAGACAGAAAAAAAAAGAAAAGAAACAGATATCTGCGGTAGAGCGATGGAGGATTTTTGGGTTGGATATCGATATATAGAAAAGATCAGGAATGCAGGAATCAAACACTCGAGGAAAAGATAAATAATGGAGACAGGATGGTCACCGCTCGACACTCTGCAGCGTGACGATGCTCGTTATGATCCACGCGGCGCCCCTCTGCTGGTGGACTGGACGCTGTTATGGGCTGTCCGATAAATCATCGGGCTCTGATCCAAGTTCGAAAGCCTTTCTGAAATCATCAGAGCCTTCATCAGGGCGGACAGGTCGTGGAATAATAATCTGCTTCTCCTCTTTCACACGTCATCACAAAGAGTTCGAGAGAAGCTCTGATTGGTTACCAACATGAAATGATGTTGTGCGATTACGCAAGCAGAAGAGCGAGGGAAATCAAAAGTTAAAAAAAGGGGCTTCATTAGAGAAACTTGCATTGTTTATTTAAAAAGAAAAAAGAGAGAAACTTCATTCAGTCAAATAGCCGAAAGAAGTTTTCTTTTGAAATGATCAGAGATCGGCGCTGCTCTCCGCCCTGCTCACATTAAACTAAGTGCTGCCAAAGATAACAACCAATGGGACTTCCAAATGCAATCAACATCAAAAAGCCATTTAATCACTCTCTCTCTCTCTCTCTCGCGCTCTCTCTCTCTCCAGCCTTCGCACCAAACTCCATTTGATGTCTCTGGAGAGCAGGTAAACATTTAATAAAACTTCTCTAATCGAGTTCGGCGGCAGAGAGCTGTGTGGCCTCGCTCACTCGCTCGCTCGCCCGCGCGGTCGCAGCTGTCTGCTCGTCGTCTCAGAGAGCCGAGCCGTCCAAAAAGGCTTTTCATATATTCTCTGGAGCTGAACTGCTTTTCTGTGAGCAGACCTGACGAAAACACGCCCTATTGTGCCTCTCACTTTGTTTGGCTTCAGGCCCAGGAGTTGGGAAAAATGAAGTTTCAGGGACACACAGAGAGAGAGAGGAGCGGCGTGCTTACACACTGGATATTCTCATTCACCGGACGTGATAACAAACGTGCCTCACTCGTACCCACGCCTCAATATATGCAGCCTGAACCGGTGCAGACTGGAGCCCGGGGCGTGTCTGCTTTAGCCATTTTAAATAGCAGAATGTCAGCGCTTTTTCTGCAGAACACACATCGAAAAAACCGAGCGAGCTGGTGCCTCACTTTCACTGCTTTGCATATCCTTTGGCCTACTTTTTACAAACAACACAAAGGAGACAGAGAATAAGTGGTTTGTATCTGATGGGAGCCGGAGGTGACTTACTGTGAGCACGTTGGGCATTTTTTTCAATGTGAAATCAGAGAGCACGCTCCTGACTTCTGTTTGCATTAAAAAGGATCTGATGGTGGAACTTTAATCTGTTTTAAAGCAAAAGAAAAAGAAGCTCGGAGCAGCTGCAGGACGATATGACATGTGCCCCCCCGCCTGTGATTCTGAACCCGCCTGTCCCTCACTGAAGCAGGTCTGTAGGAGTTCACCTCGTGTACCGAGTGCGTGGGCAGAGAACGCATCACCGTCTCTCCCCCTCACTGTTCACTCTCTACTTTCTTTTCTTTTATTGCACATCACTTCCCTCTCAGGAGCATTATCAGGTCTCTGCAGCTCTGATCCCTCGCCTCCTTAAAATCTGATTCCAGTCAAATGGAGGTTTTTTTTTTATTCCTGCCGTTGACCTCTGTGAGTGCCGTTCCGGATAACAGCGAGCTTAATGCAGAAAATACAGAGTCGAGATTTGTGCTCGACCTTGTGCAGCCGGGTAATACAACAGTCGGTCTGAAAGCATGATCCCTCTGACTGCTTCATTTTGGAGAAATGTCAGTTCAGGACCTCTCAGTGTGCTGGAAAGGCCACACACACACACACACACACACGAAAAAGCAAACAGAGCGGTGAACCCTCTCGATGATGCACGCCAACAGAAGAAGACGGAGAGTTCTCCTGAAAAGAATCAAACAGGGATCGTTTGGAATCCTTGTGCCGGCTGGTTTCCACATTCCTGAGTCCAAATGCTGGACCACAAATCCCCCCAAAGTGCGGCACCATGACAATCACTGACTCTGCTTCAGTTAGAGACAGGCGTGTTTGTCTCGAGGGGAGATAATCCTTTACTCAGGGTTACAGGATCGGCAGCAGAAGGAAAAGCACACAGTGCAAAATGAAATGATCAATTATAAAAAACAAAGCAGCTGTGAGTGACAGATGTAACACTACTGTGCATATCAGGATGAACATGTTGGTGCACAAACCTGGCAGTGCCTGCAGGAAGACTGTGACCTGTATTCTAATGAGAACATGTTGACAGGTCTGCAACAGGAACGCACTCAAACTGATGACAAGCAGATCTCTTCTTACAGGAAACAGTTCATCTGTTAGACTCTCTTTAAACTCTGACGCTGCACACAGTCAAACACAGGCTGAGTAGTTTCCTCCACATCCACTTTAAGTCATCTTTAGGTCCTGACAGACATTAATAACTCAGGTTCTCTGAGAAAGGAACAAAGTAAATCCATCATCTGTTTCAGTTTGTAAGGCTGTAAAAACTTCAACCAATGTCTGCCACGAGGTACCAATCTGATGAGCCAATCACAGGCCTCCCTGTCTCTCTGATGAACCAATCACAGCCTCCCTGTCTGTCTCCCTGCTCTCTGATGAACCAATCACAGCCTCCCTGTCTCCCTGCTCTCTGATGAACCAATCACAGCCTCCCTGTCTCTCTGATGAACCAATCACAGCCTCCCTGTCTCTCTTCTCTCTGATGAACCAATCACAGGCCTCCCTGTCTCTCTGATGAACCAATCACAGCCTCCCTGTCTCCCTGCTCTCTGATGAACCAATCACAGCCTCCCTGTCTCTCTGATGAACCAATCACAGCCTCCCTGTCTCTCTTCTCTCTGATGAACCAATCACAGCCTCCCTGTCTCTCTGATGAACCAATCACAGCCTCCCTGTCTCTCTTCTCTCTGATGAACCAATCACAGCCTCCCTGCTCTCTGATGAACCAATCACAGCCTCCCTGTCTCTCTGATGAACCAATCACAGCCTCCCTGTCTCCCTGCTCTCTGATGAACCAATCACAGCCTCCCTGCTCTCTGATGAACCAATCACAGCCTCCCTGTCTCCCTGCTCTCTGATGAACCAATCACAGCCTCCCTGTCTCCCTGCTCTCTGATGAACCAATCACAGCCTCCCTGTCTCCCTGCTCTCTGATGAACCAATCACAGCCTCCCTGTCTCCCTCTTTACACCTTGCAGGAGAAGAGCTAAAATCCGCTTCTTGTTGCTCGTGCACGTGAGATAGGGGGCGTGGCTTTAGAGGGCGCACAGGGGGCGTGGCTAGTTATAAAAAATAAAATAAAAACACCAACCGTGCCTTTAAAAAAGTCTGGAGACATCCTGAGTCTAAATCACGATGAGGCCACGAACAGTGTGAGAGCTGCTGAAAGAAGCCAACACAATCTTCTCACTGACACAAATACAGGTCACACACACACACACACACACACACACACACACACACACACACACACACACACACACACACACACACACACACACACACACACACACACACACACACACACACACACACACACACACACACACACACACACACACACACACACACACACACACACACACACACACACACACACACACACACTCCGTCTCACACGTTGCAGAGGAATCACAGTTTTTCCTCTCACACCGTCTGAACGGAAACCAGAGGCACCACAAACAGCCATCATCACCTCGCAGCCTCGCAGACGGCGGCTCATTACATGTGGTTAAAGCTAACACACCAACAGTCTGGCCTCTGTGCTGCAACCACAGAAACACAACTGTGCCCGTCCTGCGGCGGCAGATAAGCTCTCTCTCAGTCCGCATTCATTCACTTTATGTTTCTATGTAGTGAGAGACAACGGATGGACGAGTGAATTCTTCCCGTGGTTTTCACCTTCTGAACACTTTTCTTAAATGATGGGAAATCATTTCTGCTTCTCGGCATAATAAGATGACTGAATCAAGAACAACGACCAGTCCCAGGGTCCAGGAGGCCCAATGGGAGGCCCAATGGGAGGCCCAATGGGAGGCCTGCTGTGACGCTCGCCAGCAGGGGCATCAGTATGTGGTTGGCGTGCGGGTCCAAAGCACAGAGGCCGAGGTTTTCCCAGCCCGTAAAGCTGATGAGTTTTAACCATCAAATTCCCCTGAACAGAAATAAAAAATGAAGTTTTTTATCTTATTGAGCCAATGGGCACGTCCTCCTTTGAACATCTACGAGTCTGAGCGGGAAATAATTACATACGGGGTTCCCCAAGGCTCTTTCCACGGGCCTCTCCTTCTTCATATTGATTACCCGTGACAGGGGTCAACACCACAAGAACATAACATTGAAGGGGCATTTTAATGATTCCCATTGGACTCATCTCGTGTCCTGCTGCCCTGCTCAGAGGTCAGAGGTCAGCAGTCCTGGGAGACCGAAGCGGGGGTGGATCTCTGCAGGCTGAAGGAGGGTCCCGATCACTCCCGACCCCCCCCCCCCCCCCCTCATGGCAGAGCTTCATGTACAGACCATCTCAACCCTCAACAACCTGAGTGACCTCACGCCGCTGTAAAAGCTCTTAAATAGCCTGAAACAAGTTACACAACAGCAGGCTTTTAAAAAAGAGATGTTCTCTCCGTGCACGGGGGGGGGGGGGGGGGGGGGGATTATATTCCAGGAGAGAACGAAGCTGTTAAACCCACCCAACAGACCGTCTGGACTCGAGTTTCACTGCCGATACAGTGCTGTCAGCTGGCAGGCTTCTGTCCACACACACACACACACACACACACACACACACACACACACACACACACACACACACACACACACACACACACACACACACACACACACACACACACACACACACACACACACACACACACACACACACACACACACACACACACACACACACACACACACACACACAGAGCGCTTGGATTAATCCGAAATTTGGTTGGCAGCCACGAACAGGATCAAGTAGATCCAGCTGAATATCAAAACATATTCGGAAGGGATTTTCAGGACGGGGAATTAAACAGAAAGAGAGGAACGAAGCGCCACCTGAAACACGGGGAGACAAACACTGACAGAAGCAGGTTACAGGTTCGATATCTCCGGGCAAACATGGCGGACAAACGAGCGTGTTCAATCCACGCTCCACGTTCCTTCCTTCATACACACGATGAGGAAACGCTGTCCCCTCTAAACACACAGAAAACGAGACCTGTCATTGGATATTTAAAGCGTCTGACCCGGGGGAAAGTGTCTCCGAGGTCATTTCACCTTTTTCTTCTCGGAGCGAGACGTGGAGAAGAGCGGCGGTCCACGCTCGCTCACGTGAAAGTGTTTACAGATTCACGTCAGCGGTCAGAGGGGAAGAGTTTGTGTCAGAAAGACTCGTCTGCTTATTTTAGAGTGGTGAGAAACTCGACACGGGTTGAGGGTTTAAATCCCACCACAGCCAAGTCTGAGCTCCACGGGTGTATAAATACCCATCAGACTGATCCAGGTCTTCACTGAGGAATCTGCCAGACTCTGAGGAAGGCTTTCTTTATGACAGCTGGGTAGAAAGCCAGACAAATACCCAGCATGCATTGGGTCGGAGCTCCACAAGTCCAGGCATCTCATCTCGTGTTAAACCAGTTTAAAATCAACCACGTTGATTCAAACTGATCGGTCAAAGCAGGGGGCAGACGGAGGTTCAGGTCGCGCCCCAAATCTGAAATTAGAGACGGCTAAGAAATGCAAATCCTGAACATGTAGCTTTTTAAAAAAAAAAAAAAGAGTCAAATAAGAGCAGATAAAAATGTTCTCTCTAAACTCGAGTCTCACTTGTCGACTCTTGTCGGGTTGTGAACAAAGACCAGAACACCAAAGAGGAAATGTTACGGCAGCAGATAAGAATCCGGCCCTTGGATCTGATTATCTGTGGTGGAAACAGGATGTTGATTCGTCTTGAGATGCTCGTCCTTGAATTGGTTATTTTTCTGACAGTGCCGTCCTGCTGCAGGCTGACTCCTCCCTCCCGCCTGACTCCTCCCCCCCCCATCCCCTCACTCGTTCAATTACTCATTTGGAAGGACACAAGAGGCGTTTTTCACACCAGATAACCTCGAAGCTTACGCGTGAAAAAAACAAAGCACCTTCTCCTTGTACGCACCTGAACGCACCAGCAGAGCCCAATAAAAGGAACAAAAACAACCAAGCGAGGGCGGGATTGGAGAGAGAGAGAGAGAGAGAGAGAGAGACAAAGTGATGAAACGCCTGACTCACCCGTGCGCTCGATGTAGTCCACGCATTTCTCAATGAAGAGCGGGATTGGTCGATCCGGGGTCACCAGGCTCTGCAGGGGAACGCCAAAGTAGTTGCTCTCCCAGGTTCTCCGAGTTGGGGGATACAGAGGCTTGGGTGGTTTGGAAGATCTCGGCTGTACGGGGGAGGGGGGGGGGGGGAGAAAACAGGAGAATATGAAGGTGGAGGAAAGTAAAAAAAGTTACTCAAGAAAAAAAGGAAGAGGAAGAAAGGAACACAAAAACAGGAAGTGAAAACAGGAAAAAGACGAATTGGTGAACTCAAACAGGAAGTGGATTAAGATACACGATGATGGAAAAACAAAGAGGAGTTGGATAAGAGATGAGAAAGAGTGAAGAAAAGACACGAGGGGAAAGCAGAAAAGGAGGAGGAGGAGGACGATGGGGAGATAGATCAGACAGAGAGTTAGTGGGATGAAGGGCGAGAGAAGAGAGAAATCCACGTGGACGAAGACGACAGAAGACAGACGCTGGGACGAGTAACCCGCTTCTGAGGAGGCTTTGATTTCCCACGCTCCTCAAAGTGTTGTCATGCCTACGGGGGCTGGGGCTGCTCTCTAATTGGACGGGACAGCGACTGAACACCTTCCATTTTGTACCTCGCAGTTCACCTTTCTGCTCCCCTCTCTCTTCATCAAAGACGGTTTGAATGTTCCAACAATGCCCTGCATTCATGTGGCACCGCCGGCTGTTTGCACACGCCTATCTGATGAGTGCCATCCTGCATAAACGTGTGTGTGTGTGTGTGTGTGTGTGTGTGTGTGTGTGTGTGTGTGTGTGTTAGTGCACATTACTGTAAACAGCAGCTCTGCAAAAAAACACAACTCAACGATGCACGTCTGCAAAAAAAAAATGTTTTTCAAAGTGAAAAATTTCCAATAAATAAAATAAAATAAAGTGTTTTTCTTTTTACAAAGTCAGATTAAGTTCAAAGGAAATGTCTTTGACTTGAAAAACTGAAGGTGCCATTTAAGATTCAAGTACGTGTAAGTGGATGTGTATGCATCTTTGATTTGATGCTAACACGCCTGTTTCATGTATGTTTTGGTCTACAGAGAAGCGCTGGTTTTCCCTGCACACACTTTGAGCTTCAGACGAGTTTCTAAGAGAGGTCTGGTAAAAAGGATAAGGAGGGCTCTTATCAGGGCTGCAGCCCCTGTTCTGAGATTAGAGCGACAGAGCCCCGTTGTTTTCAGCATCTTTCATCAAGCTCGGTATTGATTCATTGATTGTGAGGCTGAAAAGGTGGAGAGGCTCATAAACTATCTGAACAATCAGTCAAATGAGTTCATTCTCACCTTGAGGTTTGGACCTCGGACAAGAGGCATCTACAGTTATCTCACTACATGTTCAATGCACTGCAGACTCTTCCGGTCTCTTCGGCTCGATGTTGCACATTTGAGTCGTCTGCTTTCTTTCGAGCGGTTCAGAAAAGAGAGCTGGTTTTAAACTCACCTTCTTCGGTTCCTTTGGCGTCTTGGGCGTCTTCTTTTTCTTCATCTTCTTGTCCTCCTGTTCTGGATCCGACGTGATGGCGGGGTTATCGATGCCGCCCTTCCAAGGGTCCGCCGGGGACAGCAGGGGGTCCTCCTCGCTGCCCCGATGGGCTCTTCCCTTTTTCTTTTTCTGCGTTGCGTGGCCGGACTCCTCCCCGTCGCTGTCAGAGTGGAACCGCCTTTGGTAGGCCTTCGTCTTGCTGAACAGGATTTTGGAGCGATGCTTGTACTTCGACGGCCGCCGCCCGGCCTGAGACTTCCTGTCGAAACCGTTCTCTTCCTCCCCGCCTCCGTGCAGGCTGTGTAAGCCGCCGAAGGAGTTTCGGATTTTGACCAGGCGGCTGTGTGCGTCATCAGGGACGGCATAGATGTCGTCGTTGTGGAAGCCCCTGGACCTCAACAAGGTGTCCACCGGGTCTGCATAGTTGTCTGACCCCTCCACGTCCTCACTGTGCGTCACCGGGCCTCGCTGCATCCTGCGGTTGCTCCGCATGCCGGCCTCGATGGTTTTGAGCAGGTTGGGGTCGAGCTTTTTGACGTTGGGTTTGGGTAGCGCGGGTTTCGGGCGGACAGGCGGAGGCACTTTGTGGTTGCGTTCATGGTCTCCGACTGGAGTGCTGTGAACCGGGTATTCGTTTCCCTCCAGGTCGATGCGGTACTTGGCCCGCTCGCTGGGCGTGGGGAGGAGCTGAACATCGTCACCGATTGGACTGTAAGGCGGGGGCGCCTCGTTGTCGTCGTCAGACTCGGGGTAGTACGTGTTGTAGGCCGGCGAGTGGCTATGCGGCGATGTGGGGAAGACGTCTTCGCTGGCGCCCGTGGTGCACTCCCGCGACGAGCTGTCGAAGAGGAAGGAGCTCTCAATGCTCTGCTTTTTCTCCAGCACCTCGTTGAAGAACGGCGTGAACACCTCGGTCTGCCGGTGATACTGAGACAGCGAGTACAGCGCGGTGAATTTCGCCGCGATCTCGGTGGCGATGTGTTCCCCCTCCGTCATTAACTCCTTGATGGCGTCATTCTCGAAGAAGTCCGCCTGGCTGTCTGTGATTGCGACCATCTGGACCGGGATGACGTCCTGGACTTCAGCCAGGAACGCCCGCAGGGTCGCCATGGAGGCCTTGCGTTTGGCAGAGTACACTAAAATGTAGCCGTGCACCAGCTCGTCTTTGCGAACGCCGATGGCGGTGTGATAGGAGAGGACGGTGACCTGGATCCTCCTCCTGCTGTCCCCGATGATCTTGTCCAGTATCAGCGTGTTGCTCTGACCCGGCTGCCCCGCGCTGCAGCAGTGCGAGTCGAGGAACGGCGAGAGGATGAGGTCGACGCTGAAAGGATCCCAGCACATGGCGCACATGACTATCCTCAGGTCCGTCTCCGACATGTCTTTGATGGAGGGCAGCGGCGCCAAAACATCAAAGCTGTGCTTCAGCCCCTCCAGCACCGCTCGGAGACCTTGCTTGATCTGGAACTCGGTGAACTTGCGAGGAAAGGCTCCGGACGGGATGTCCACAAAGGTGCACTGCAGCTTGTTGGCCAGCTGCTGGCCCTGGTGCCTCAGGATGGGGATGTTTTTGCAAACGCTGTCCCTCTGATTGGCCAGGATGAGAATGAAAGGCAGCGGCTGGGCAAACCGATCTCTCCTGCTCTGCGCTATCTCCGCTCGGATCCTGCCTATGCAGTCCCCGATGCAGTTGAGGGACTCGATGGAGTTGAAGACGCAGAAGCAGCCGTGTGGTTTGAAACTGTTGACCCAGGTGTGGCTGAAGAGGAGCGTGGAGTTGACGTCCACGGGAAGAAGCTCCAGTTCATAGATTTTGCCGTCCAGGGTGTATTCATCGTCTGTGGACTGTGCTCTGATCTCATTGGCTAGTTCCTGTGAGAGACCCTCCCTTCCCAGGAGGCAGAGGTTGATCTTATCAACGTTGGCACTGTTGTAATAGAGATTAGAGCGTCCGTGGTCGAGCTGCACCAGCCTGTTGGCTAAGACCTGCTCCACTTTCATATCCACACAGTTCTGCCCGCTCAGGCACGTCTCCTTTGTGGGATGGTAAACAAATCCAATGTGTTTGAGGAGGAGCGACTCTCGATCCGGGGCGAGTTTCTGCAGCGCTCTGTATCTGGGCTCCTCGTTCAGCACGCTGTGGATTTCGCTCATCTTGTCGCAGCTGGGGGTGGCGTTCAGGTCCAAGTCGTAGAACAACTCGGCGTGCTCAAAGAGCATTTCCTGAAAATCCTCTTTGGCCCGTTCAACTATTTCCTGCTGGTGTCTACAGTAAACATCCCTCCTATCTGATTCTGTGATGTACTTGTAGGCCTCGTCCTCCATGACGAAGCACATGACCTCCTCCCACGGCTGACCCGGACTGATGAAATGGACTCGGTCCAGCGTCTTCTTGAACCTCTCCTTCATCTCCCCGCGCCTCTTCTCGGACAGCAGGTGCTGGACGTGGCTGTGGTAGATCCTCTCGCCGTCGGGCGTGTCCAGCAGGTCAAAGGGTATCCTGCGGTCGCTGATGTCGATGTGGTCGGTCTCGTCCCACGGCGTTTGCTCCAGAATCACAAACCAGTACTGGAAGTCTGGTCGGTTCCGGATGACGCTCTGCGCCTCGGGCCAGGAGAGCGGCTCCACCTCCTCCAGGTTATTCAGGAGGTTGTTGAGGGTTTTGGGGAGCGTCGTCAGGTACTCCTCCCGTCTCCTCTTGATGTGCTCTTGCTTCAGATGACTGATGTGCTTTGTGAACATGTTGCGTGCTTTCCTGGAGCCCTCCAGGGTGATGAAGTCGTCATAGTCCTGCTGGCCTTTCATATTGTTGACCACGGCTTTCCACGTGGTGTGGTAGTCTCTCACCGAGTGAACCATCAGTTTCTCAAATCTGTCCGACACCGAGGCAACAAGCTGCCGTTGGATTTTGTAGGCCTCCAGGTACGGCACAGTCTTTGGCTTCCCCCTCGTTTTATCCAGCTGCTGGATGAGGGCGTTGAAGCACAGCTCTGCGTTGACATTGGAGCGCGCCGACGTCTCAATTAGCAACAGGTTTTTCTTGCTGGCAACAAAAGCCTGCAGGTCCCTCAGGTGCTGGTCCACACACTCATCACATTTCGTGGCGGCGACAACAATAGGCTTCTTGGCCTTGACTATCTGGGAGTAGAGCGAGTTGATGAACTTCATTTGGTCATCAAACTTCCTGTTGCAGCCTTTGCTGACATCGATGCAGAGCAGAAACCCATCGATGTTCAGCTTCCCATCAGGCATCTGTTTCTGGTCAAAGTCCTGCTCCAGGCCCAGCTGATCGGTGCAGATGTACATCAGCTTCTCCGCCGATTGCAGCTTGGTTGCTGCTGCCCGTTTGGTGTAGGGCTGCAGATTTGTACTCCGATGCGGGAGGAACGTCTGGTCATCGATGAACTCGGTTTGTTCAATGACTTGGATTTTACAGTCCAACCCATCGTCCCCTCTATGGGACACGTCGCCCCAGTACAGGAAGTGGTCGTTGTTCACCACCCGGCCGCCAAAGTCTATCGTGCTCAGCACCGAGGTGTGCTCCGAGTAATAACCGTCTGCATCCGGACGCACGTATCTGTTACACAGGCAGGACTTGCCTACGCCGCAATTCCCCTTCTCCTTCTCCGTCCCCGAGAGGCCGACCACACTGACAGCGAACGTCGGGGGGCGCGCATCCTTGTTCTTGGCCATTATATCCCCCCTCTCATCGCTAACTTGGTCACTTCCAGGAAAAAGGGTCGAGAGATCATTCCAGTTCTGCTCGTCAGTGGTGCAGAGGAACTTTCATCCTGATGTCTTCGCCCTCTCCGACTCCTGCTGGCTCGTTCAGCCTCTATCCTGCGTCTTCTTCTAGCTGGGATAGAACAGCCGGCGTCTCCTTGTATCAGCTACCTGCAAGACACAAATTCACAATTAGGCGTCGATAAAAGGCCAAACAAACAAACACACATTAGCATTCATTCATCCTCCGAGTCACAAGCAAACGGGATTAATGTGCGTCTCTCTTTATATCCCTCGAGCAAATCAAACATGTTGATGTGGCGTTACTCAGAGTCAGACGATAAACCACAGGTAAACATCATCACAGACGTGCAGGACGAAAATGATCCGCCATAAATACTAAAACAATAAATACATCAAATCTCTACCGCAGTTTACTCGCTGTGATTTCACTTCCTTTTTGCTTCCTTGTCTGTTGTTTTTATTATTGGTGTTTATTTGCATTGTGTTTTTATTCCAATGTAAAGCGTCCTTGAGTGCTTGTATTATTATTATTATTAAAAGGCTGCTTAAAGAGGTTTCGATTTGACCTCTACGTATCAGAAATGACGTCACTGTCAAAATGTGACGAGTGCGTTTGCACATTTTTATTTTTAACTGCAATATAAAAATTGTATTTTTCAAAAACGACAAACGGCCGAGCGTGGTGGTCGAACTTATGTAAGAGGGAGGGAGAGTAATTCAATCAGAAGATCATGCTCGACAATGTCACTTCTCCCCCTCGCCGAGGAAAAGAAGTGCTTTCAACCAATTTGTGGCGAGGCAGGATGAAAATGGCATGCGACTCGAGCCCTTTGACAGCCGCTGACCTAGAAATGATTCGCCTCGCTGTGAGAATAAAACAGAAAAATAAATCAGTTCACAGATTTGTTATCACTGTTGGCGCATCCCACGGCTACATGATTAGGGCTAAACACATAATCCTGATTATTCGGCGTGCCATTCTCCTCATATGTTTAACCGCTCTTCTTCAGTGTTTGAGGGAGAATTTGTTGTGCTGCTTTCTCTCTGTGTATTCAACATTAACAACCGGGGGAAATGAAATGTTCAACGGTTTATAAATTAGAGATTGCAGAGGCTAATAATGTGTGAAAAATAAATGAGGCAGCTGCATGTGATGACTGAGCCTTTCTGTATCATCTGGGATTGCCACAGTCAAATCAGCATGAACCCTTCCATGACTCGGCGAGAGGCCGATAGCTGCCCGAGAGAACTGCAGTCATTGTTGTGTTTTTACAGTGCGATGGCAATCAGCCAGTGAATTTGCCTGCGTGAGCTGGAACGGCGAGCTGCAGCATGGAGGCATGCTGAGCCTGAGAAACTGCACCTTCGCTTCACTCAGGTTTCCCTCCCCCGACTGTTCACGGAGGCCGAGGCGATGAAGACGTCGCCCGGGTCGGCTGTTTTTGTGCGTTTGTGTGTTGAAAATAAATGTTTGTGTCTCACTAAATTCAGAGCACATTTCACACGGAGCAGGTCTGGAACGCCTGTTATTCCATCTAACTGCACACAGATGTTCTGCTCGCATTTAAAGGATCATATTCCAAGTTGAACACGAAGCTTTTTTCAGTGAACTTCTCAGAGCATCTTATTAAAAAAAAAAAAACACGATGTAAAGATTGTGCGTGGACCAACTCGGACACATCTGCTACAGAACATGTGATTGAGACGCCACAGATTCAACTTTTATCAGGTTGGGAAATTGAGCAATTAAAAATATATTTGCTGGCTTTTATTTTTTAAATAGGTGGTCTGTGCATGTCTTATCAGGCAACATTTTCCACAACGGGGACGCCAAGGAAGCAGCGAGACGTCTGGATCAGTTCCAGTTCTTCAGCAGAGTCAAACAGGGACGACGGCGTCTCCTACAGTTCAGCCTCCTAAAGAGCTTTAATGTGTTTTTTTTTTTTAATGTCTCAGGACCGGAGAGGGAAAATAAACGAACTCATAGATCATGTTTCAGTTTTTGATCCTGGATGTTTGAATGCGTTTCGATCCACAGCCTTCAGTTTAAAAGAGAAGCACACACGGTGATTAAACACCAGGAAGTGTGTGAAGTCAGCTGGTGTAAAGTTGGGAGCCAGGAGCTCCCGGTCTTTCACAAACACACCCCGATCATTAGATGATGTCAGAGAGGAAACAAAGCAGCAGGTCTGTCAGGTTTACTGATGGAAGCGAGCTGCCGTCTGAGCCACACCTGACGGAGGAAGGCAGACGCACAACCTGAGCTACACGAGACGAGCGAGCTAACAACTCCTCCACTTCCTGCTCATCGGCTCTCTGATTGTTCTGTTAGTGGGAGGAACTCATTTACACTGTCGAAGTCTGATTGGCTCCGTTTGATTAACAGCTTAAGATCACAGCTGATCACGTTTAGATCAATAAAAACATGAGCAACTTCCTGATAACTGTCACCTCTGCATTCACCAAGTTACCTCGTCGCTCCCCCCCCCCCCCTCTCAGTCGGCCTATTTTTCCAGCAGATTCGACACATTGAATCGGCTGCGGCGCGGTCAGTGAGGTAAAGCTCTCTGATTGGCTGTTTGAAAGGTTTCATTTCTCTCCAGCTCTCGACGCACCATCAGGAGAGCCTCGTTAGCACGCCGCTGTCGTCGCCGCGCTACCACCCATTTAGTGCGGTTTCTCCTGATCCGTCGACTCCGCCTCCTCTTTTCTTCTTCCACTAAAAAACTTTTTATCAGACATGATTCTCCGTTATCACCAACAACACGAGCGTGTGGAGCTGTTTGAGCTTTATGAGCATCATGTGATATTCTTCTGTCTCCTTACATGTGATGATCCTGCACGCAGGAAGGAGCGCTGGTGGTGTTGCAGACATTCGGCTGTGTTCCTGCAGTCTGAGCTGCCTCTGTGCTGCACTAATGGCTCAAAGTGGCCTTGTGAATCATGATAAGTGTATTCAGTGTGAGGCTGCAGGGGGATTAAGGTATCACTTGGCAGGCTGGTTTTAGAGATGACTAAATGCTGTTAAGCCCTGAAACACAGAAGAACAAGCCGGCACACCTGCTCACGCTGCTTCCTGGTGGACGTTTCAGGTAAAGAAATAAATATAGACACTTAATTCTGCTGCAAACGAGGCGCCGCGGGCTCGTTATGTTTCCACCTAAAGACAAATGTGATCAGGAGAACCAGACGACACAGGAAGAGAGGAATCAAAACCTGCACGCCACATCCAAACGAGCTCGAGCTCTTTGACCAGCGGGAAAATAAACTTCTCATCACAGCGGGAGGAGAAAACGTCAAGTTAAAGGTGGTCTCACATGGAGAGAGAGAGAGAGAGAGAGAGAGAGAGAGGACCGACTCGCCCGCTCTTTGACAGAGCAGCAGGGTTAAAAGCTCCTCAAAGTGTTCAGCACTTATTCAGGTACATAGCTCTCCGCAGCGCCCGACGCTCCACACTGTCGTCACGTTTGTCGTTAGCAACATGCTAACTCATGAGCTACATATACAGGCCGGACGATGCTGCAGCTGCAGAGCGCGTTTACAGTTTGGAAATGTGCACGCTCTCCCAGAAGAGAGATAACCGAACCAGAGCTGCTAACACTAAAGCTCTGCTCTTTTATTTATTCTGAAAAATGTCTCTGCAGACCGACTTCCTGTTCGTGTGTTTTTACAGCGAAGAAAAGTACAAAGCGTCTTCTTGGAACCATAGTGCATCACAAAATCTGATTTAAACGAGGCGGACTCACTAAAAACACTCCAATCTGATGTTTCATTGGTGGAGACTTTGCAGATCGTTAAACCGTCAGAGTTCAGGAGGGGTCGAACCCGGGTCGGTTTCTCCAGAAATAAAGCAATAAAAAACAAAGGTACAGCTCCTTCCAGCGTCAAGTCCAGACCTGAAGCTGAGCGTGCCTTACTTTCCTTTCCAGGTGTGTTGATGCTGTAACCATGAAACTGTTGTTACACATGCTCTCCTGACAGCCAATCAAATCCTCCCGATCTGTTTGTTCACACACACCTCACAGCGAGCCGGGGAGAAAACACGAGTCTTTCTCTTAACGCTCCGTGTGGCGTGCAGACAGTCTGTAGAGACGGTAGAGGTGGCGTTCAGACAGTCTGTAGAGACGGTAGAGGTGGCGTGCAGACAGTCTGTAGAGACGGTAGAGGTGGCGTGCAGACAGTCTGTGGAGATGGTAGAGGTGGCGTGCAGACAGTCTGTGGAGACGGTAGAGGTAGCGTGCAGACAGTCTGTAGAGATGGTAGAGGTGGCGTGCAGACAGTCTGTAGAGGTGGCGTGCAGACAGTCTGTAGAGGTGGCGTGCAGACAGTCTGTAGAGGTGGCGTGCAGACAGTCTGTAGAGACGGCGTGCAGACAGTCTGTAGAGACGGCGTGCAGACAGTCTGTAGAGGCGGCGTGCAGACAGTCTGTAGAGGTGGCGTGCAGACAGTCTGTAGAGGTGGCGTGCAGACAGTCTGTGGAGACGGTAGAGGTGGCGTGCAGACAGTCTGTAGAGACGGTAGAGGTGGCGTGCAGACAGTCTGTAGAGGTGGCGTGCAGACAGTCTGTAGAGGTGGCGTGCAGACAGTCTGTAGAGGTGGCGTGCAGACAGTCTGTAGAGACGGTAGAGGTGGCGTGCAGACAGTCTGTAGAGACGGTAGAGGTGGCGTGCAGACAGTCTGTAGAGACGGTAGAGGTGGCGTGCAGACAGTCTAAGCTCCTCCCACTGGCTCCAGGTGAATTCTCCTGATCATATCCTGCTGCCTCCTCTCAGTCAGCTCAGAAACACTCAGCTGCTGGAGTTCACAGGTGACGCTCACCTGAGAACTGTGAACGAGGCTTCAGTGTGACCGTCTCCATCAACAGTGGCGTTACTCAGAGCGGAGCCAATAACAATAAACACCTCGACGTGTCTACGAGCAGGTGCAGCTGAAGCTCTTCTGACACGTCTGCCCATCATCGATCAATCCCGATAATAAAACTCTGATCAAAGTGAGTCAGCTCATCAAACGGCAACCAGAGCACCAAATCACTCATCATGTTCTTATACCTGCTGCATGTTTTCATCATTCTTCAATCTTCTGTCCCACTGAGTTTGAAGTTGTTATATCAACATCACAGAAGAGTCAAATCAAAGTCACTCTACGAGGACGGGTCAAAAAAGAGAGAGAGAGAGACCGCCTCGTAACCCGAAATCAATCTTTACACTCAAACAGAAGTCATCACTTCAACAACGTGAACCCCGACATGACACCAAGTCGGGGGTGCAGGCCGTCACGGCGTCAGAAACGTAGACTTTGATTGGATCCTGGTAAAAATCAAACAACATCAATAACCGTTTTGTAACCACGGCAACAACAACAGAAGTCCCGGGCAGCAGAGCCTGGCTCACTTCCTGGTTTGTTGACGATGTATTTGTGCATTTTGTTCTTTCATTCCTCGGCGACTGTCTTATGAAGACGCTGTTTTTAAAGCTTTATTCGATCGCTGATCAATAAAGAAGCAGAGACTGTTGACACCCTCAGTCAGAGCACTACACCCGTCTGCACTCAGGGGTCCGGTTCAGCTCAGCTCGGGACACATTTAATGTTTCCACACTATCAAGTTGGGGATGGTACCAAAACAAGACGAGTACCGATCTGACCAATCAGGTTGGAGATAGACAGAGTGCAGTCCGTGTGGTGGAAACAAGCTTTACTTATGGTGAGACAGCTATAATAAAGGACAAACACAAAACACACAGTGTTTAAATGTCCGGTGGATTTGGAGAGAGACATTTCAAGGCTGTTTTACTGTCAGCGTGTAGCTCCGCCCCCAGGGACGACCTCAGAGACGCAGACCTTCGTAGGAATCATTTATCTTTGTTTACTGTGTCACGTTCTTCTTCTTCGTCCACACAATGTCACGCTGCTGTGATTTAGAGATGTGTAAAGGACTGAACCACACCTGACCTCTGACCTCTGGGTGGAAACGGTGCTGTGATCTCGTTCCTTCAGTCTGTTACTGATCCTGACATCAGGGAGCTTTAAGACAAATCTCCAAATCCAAAACTTCTTTTTCTGATTATTGAAAGTCACATGGATGTAAACTAATGACAGGATGCCAGGCTATGGATTCAGACAGGTTCATTTCTGCACAGAGGCAGGAGGATGCTGCTCTGGAGATAAAATCAGGACGATCCCTTTAAACAAAGTGTGGGAAAAGGTCATGCAGAGCTGCAGCAGGACAAACCCACAGACTGACAGATACGGAATAAAAAAAAGTTAATCATCTGTTAATGACAAAACGTGGCCACAACTTGTCATGGCAGCTTTGATTTTTAAGGAGGCTGTTAATAAGGATTAATTTGACCTTACATCCATCCACACTGTTAAAAACAAGGAGGACATAACTTAGAAATTATTAAGAGATATCAATGTTACAGTATCAGAATCAGCTTTCATGGCCAGGTGTGTTTAATATGGTATGCTCTCTCTGTACAAATATGAATAATAATTAATAATTACTGAAAAACACAAGTAATTAAAGACTAATATGTACAAGAAGATCAACATGGACTCTCTGAACTCTGTCGTAAAGGTGTTGGGGGTTTTCCTCTGGATCCAAAGTGTTTTTAAGATTTTATTCCACTTACCTTTTATTAAAATCAACTACCGTAATAATTTAAAAAAAGAAGAAGAAGGGGCGTCACGTTAAATTTGGAACCCTTCGAAAAAAGGGGCACATCCGGGTAATTAGAGTTAGTTTTATGTTAAAATTAAACCAACGGACGTTAATGCGTCAACTCTCCGGAGCTAACACCCGTAACCACACGGTTTGATCCGGCTCCTCCTGAGCGGGGGGGGGCGGGGGGGACCAAACCCGGCCCGGCTCGGCTCGGCCCCGATACAAGAAGGGGAAAGAAAAGATCCCACCTTTCCAAATCCCCGATGAGCTAACTCTAGCCGCGCTAGTGTGTTAGCATCGCATGCCAATAGGGTGAGGATCGTTAGCTCGCTAGCGTTAGCAACAGCGATCCCAGGCTAACATCAAACCCGGGTTACTTTAACAAGACAACGTTCACACAGTCGGGCCACTTTTCCTTTAACCCGTGATAAGCGCTACTGTCGGGGCAAGCAGTAAAAAAAGAGTGCTAGCTGAAGCTAAAGAAGTCCCAAATCCCGGTCCAGATACATTCCCCTACCCACCTATGAACATGGTCGCTCCCAGATCCACATACCACGGAGGAGAGGAGGAGAAAGCATTCCCACATTACAAGGCAAAAAAAAAACTCCTTTTATAATCCACAATCAGCGTCAAAAGGGTCCTCCGACAGGGTCCGGACTCGGCTTTAGTTGTAGGTCTGGTCCGGTGTTAGTCCAGACGGTTCTCCTGGATTTCACGGTATTTCTCGCTCTCTCGCTCTCTCTCTCCCTCTCTCTCTCTCTCTCTCGCTGGTTTGGTTTGAGCTGTAAGCTGAAACCTGCGTCTCTCCTCTCCCTCCCCTCAGCAGCACTGCCAGCTAGTAATGGCGACTCTCTCTCTCTCTCTCTCCCCCTCTCTCTCCCCCTCTCTCTCTCCACTCCCCTCACTCAGAGTCTATGTCGCTCTACCTTTCCATTCAACCTCTCTCTCTCTCTCTTCAGATGTTGGTTCAACTTTAATCACACTAACATGTCAAATGATTTCTAAACGTGCACTGTAGTATATAATATTCATATACTGTTGTCATACTGTTGTTATTACATTATATTTATATTCTATACGTTGCACAGTATATAACTGAATATTGTATCTATTGCACTACATTATATTACACTTTATGACTGTCATATATCAAACTGCTGTTTGCTTCTGAACACACACGTCACTTCAAAGTCAGGGTCGGGCATTTCCTCCAGATACACTTGTTAAGTTTTTGGCTGAAGTTGTCTTTATGTCCTGACAGAAATTAAAATCGAATTTGCTCTGAAAAAAGGAACAAAGAAAATCCGTCATCTGTAGCAGTTTGTAAACACGTAAACACTTTGACCAATCTCTGTTTGACTGTTCGGTTTTTCTATTCTAAACCAATCACAGACTCTCTACTCCATGCACGCTTGAGCCCACACTCACAGCATGAGCTGAAATCCCCTTCTGGACCAATGGCGCTAGTGCGTGTAATTGAGGGGGCGTGGCTTTAGAGAGAGCGGTGAAGAAGGAGCACGAAGAGAATGCTGCTTTCAAAATCATGCTTGTTTTTAGACCTCGCCTTTAAATCATTACTGTGCACTCACCCCATTATGGATATTCTTCTGTATCTTATTCTACTGTTTTTTAAAAATTATATTTATGTTACTGTCTACTGACTTTTTGATTTCTCTTTTGCTGCTGCAACGCCCGAGTTTCCCCCTTTGGGATCTGATCTTTCGATACCACCCAAGTATGAAAACAAAATAACTCTAGGCATCCAACATTGGGCACATTTTAAAATTTTCAGTCATCAAAAGTTACAAGAAAACTCCCGCACAGTGTTTAAATATTAATAATAATAACACCGAATAATATAGCCACGCCCCCTCACATGAACGAGCGCCCGTTCCTCCAGAAGGTGACCTCAGCACGACGTCGTCTCATGTCTCATTCAGCGGTCAGTAAACTCTCAGTATAAACGCCGTCATCAGTGACGAGCTTTGAGTGTGAGCTAGAGCACGAGCAGGGAGACAGGGAGGCTGTGATTGGTTCATCAGAGAGCAGGGAGGCTGTGATTGGTTCATCAGAGAGCATGAAGACAGGGAGGCTGTGATTGGTTCATCAGAGAGCAGGGAGACAGGGAGGCTGTGATTGGTTCATCAGAGAGCAGGAAGACAGGGAGGCTGTGATTGGTTCATCAGAGAGCAGGGAGACAGGGAGGCTGTGATTGGTTCATCAGAGAGCAGGGAGACAGGGAGGCTGTGATTGGTTCATCAGAGAGCAGGGAGACAGGGAGGCTGTGATTGGTTCATCAGAGAGCAGGGAGACAGGGAGGCTGTGATTGGTTCATGAGAGAGCAGGGAGACAGGGAGGCTGTGATTGGTTCATGAGAGAGCAGGGAGGCTGTGATTGGTTCATCAGATTGGTACCTCGTGGCAGACATTGGTTGAAGTTTTTACAGATTTAAAAAACTGAAACAAATGGACTTTCTTTGTTCCTTTTTCAGAGAACCTGAGTTATTCATTTCTTTCAGGACCTAAAGACAATTTCAACCAACGTCTTAAAAAGTGGATCTGGAGGAAAATGGCGCATTTTGTTCAAAATACTTTTGGAAACAGGTCTTAATGAAGATCTGTGTTATCATCATGATGGAGTCTGAGCTTCTCTTCTTTTCCAACTTTTCAAAATAACTGAGCTAAAAACAGCTCAGAGAACACTTTATTTCCAAACTTGATTTTGCGTGAAGGTTTCTTCAGATGTTGCTCTGCGTGTTTCTAAATAAGTCGGCTTAAAAACAGCGTTTCTGTGATGATGCAGGCTGAGTGTTGACAGTAATGAAAAGAAAACCCTGCAGCCTCTCTTAGATAACGGCGGGCCGTGGGTGCACAAAGGAGTCCTCGGTGAAATCTCTCATTTATATTTCAGCTGTTCAGGGCTCGGATCAATATGGGCTGCTGGTTCCAGAGGATTCCCTCGAGTGCTATGCTGTGTTAATGAGGCTCAGAGCTCAGAGAGGAGACTGATGAGAGGAAACAGCCTCTATGGAGACGGGACAGAAAATCTAAAATTAACCAACCGCAAACTGAAATTAAAAGACACATCAATGCACGTTATAAACGTTGAATTTTAAATGTTTGAATTAAAACGCTGCCCTCCTTCCTGAGAGGAAGAAACAGTTGCTGGTCATGTTGTTTGTTCTGATGTTTTTGCTCTAAAATGTGAATAAAACTAAAAGCGCTTCTGCGGCCGAACGAGGACGATTTATCGTCTGGGTCAGAGTTGGAAGCTTTTTGTGGAGCGGCCATCTTGCACCGATGACATCACACATCCCTCTGAGACAAATCCATCAGAGAGGAGGAAACACAGAGAGCCATTAGTGGGACAGAAACCTGCATGGAACGAGGTATGTGGAACAACATCCTAAAATATATAGAAGTCATGCAGGAGAGCGGTGTGTGCGTCTGTGCACATCGTTAAACAAGGATTCTGCCTCCCTCAGGAAGTGGGTTCGATGTTTTTTCACCAACAAAAAGACAAGAGGAAATGTCTTAAATCAGAAGTTTGGGGTTGTGTGATATTTGAGCAGTGTGTGTGTGGTGCAGTCAGCGGCTGCTGAAGGCGCTGCACCATCAGCACCTCCTCATGGAATCTGCAGATTCTCCACTTTCCGTCAGCCTTTCATGTTTCACACCTTTCTGGTTTGTAAAAATCCTGACAGGACAGTTTATATTTCTCTCTCTCTCTCTCCTCAGCGTGCGTTCAGATCTTTTTACGTCTCTCGCGTGCTCGTCCTTCTTTGACCTCTGCTGACGAGGTTCTGACGTGGCGGCGTCTCACGCCAGCACGAGCAGGAAGTTCAGCTGTAGCTCAACGCTCGGGTGGGGAAGGCTTCATTCTGTGACCATTTCGACGTCCCCTGTGGACAAACAACAAACAGATCACCAGCTTACATCACACGGCACTTTGGCAGATTATTCCAGAGAAAAAGCCTGCTGCCAATCGCTCCGGTATTTTTGGCATGTTTCACTTCACGACCTGCTTTGTGACGGACTAAATCTTTCTTTCCTGAAAACTCAAAAAGTATTGAAGTGTGCAGAAACTATCTGTCTTCATTTAGAGACATTTCTCTTTGACTGCCTTCGGTTGCAGCTTCACAAGTTTTTTTGGCCTGAACATAAATCTGCCTGGAAACAGCTTCTCTTCCTCCGTGATGAGCCGTGATGAGGAGGAGAATGTAAAGCACTATACCGCTCAGACGGTGCCTGTCGTCTAACACATTAGCACGGTCATTAGCATTGCAAATGAATCACTCTGCTGAGGTGAGACACATAATGACTCTGGTAAAGGTGCTGTAAATGAAGCTGCAGCTTATCTTCAGTGCACCTGAGCCGTGTGGTGTGGAAGCAGAGCGCTCACAGAGCTAAGAAAGGAAGCGTGTTAAATCTCAGTATTTAAACTGGACGGTCGTATTTTATCATCATCCTTGTTAGCATGTGTGCTCACTCACATGCTCATGAAAGCATGCATATGTGCTGACACTAATGTCGGTTTTACATGCTTAAAAAAGAAAAAAACTTTTTGAGATTTTTCTGCACAGCGCTTCACTCTGCACCACCGCGCAGCCTGCCTAAAAATGTGTGTGTGTGTTTTCAGGCAGCGTCCCACAACAGCAGCTCTCTTCTTTGTCCATATCTTTATTTTTATTATGTATACTTGTTTACATTTTCTCTCCTCTGCTGCGAGGTGCCCTCCCTCAGGATAAATAAAGTTTCATCTTACCGTGAAGCCGAGGGAAAAAAAACAACACTCACTGAGAAAGCATCAGTGACAACAGCATCCTCTATCACACACACACACACACACACACATCGCGGATAAGAAACAGCCCAAGGCCTGCAAACCTTTATTCCTCGTAAAGATCTCTGTGAAACCGTCTGTGAGAGTAAAAACCCCCCCGAGGGAGTGAGAGCTTTGAAAAGACACGAGCTGGGCCCAGCCGACGTCCTGTTTCCCCTCCGGCTCTGAGCGGAGAACGGGGTCAGCTGGTGAGTCAGAAAGTGAAGGCGAGGTAAATGATATCTGATATGTACACAGAGGAAACTCAACCACAGACATATTCACACTGTGCCACTGCTACAGACACGAGCCGACAGCTGATGAACTGTCTTTAAAGGACCATCACATCCATGTCAACAGGTCGCTCTGGTCACCTGTTTGGCTGCTAAGGAGAGGAAGAGGACGGAGACGGAGACGAAGAGAAAACGAGTCGCAGAGTTCATTCCTGCAGATCGGATTCAAAACACACTGAGGCCTCGTCCACACGTAGCCGGGTTTTTGTTCAAACGAATGTCCTGCCCCCTCGGTCTAGAAAATAAAAGTTACGCACACACGACCTTGTTTTTAGAAAAAAAAACTTCATCCACACGTAACCGCAGAAGTGCGTTTTTAAGCACGTTCACACTGTTTCTGAATGTAGACAGGTCGCATATGTGACGTACGAACATATTTTGTTGCAGGCAGTGACGGTTATCGACGTCCACATGCAAACGCATAAACAGAGAATTCGCAAATCTTCACTTTGGTCGGAGGTTTTTAAAAGCTTCATTTTTGATGCTGTAAATCTGTGTCTTCGTGAGGACGAGAGGCCGAAACGTGAGATACGCGGGCTACGTGTGGGCGGGGCCTGAGACGTGTCGTTATGGGTGTCATCGTTTATGTTTCCGGTTTGATACAAATAAATCAATAAATCATCAGGCTGTGGACGCTCGCAGACTCACTGTTCGTTCACGTCGTGCGTCGTCGGCTGTGAGGGCGAGTCACTTCAAAGAGAACGTTGAGAGGACTCGTAACGAACACCACCTGAATGACCTTTGACCTTTATATCAGGAAGTTAAATGTGTGTTCCTGCGTTATAGATGGCCGGGGGGAGCGAGGGAGGGGCGATCGACACAGCTGCCCCTCCAGCTGATCTCTACTCTGCAGACTTTTCTCCAGCAGTGTAAGATGGCAGCAGTAGGATTTTGGCTTCACTTTTGTGAAAGAGTCGGTGGAGATCTGTTGTCCATATTTACAGTCAACATAAAAGTTTCTTTAGACAACCTTCAGGTGAAATCAACAGGCCATGCAGCGTTTAGAGCTTCCTGAGATGGTTTATCTCAATAATGTGGCATGAAGCAATGTCTCATATCTGATGTTTATCCTTCATGGTGTTCCACATAAATACTGGCCTCTGGTCCACCTAACTGCTGGTTTAGAGAGTTTGTTGCCGGGCGGAGGAAGTCACCTGTTGGACAAACTTGTATTTGTTATCATTCAAGCGAGACAGAAAAAAGAACCTGCAGCACATTTCTACATGACTTCATTAGCTTGTGTCTTGACTTCAGGCGTCTCAGTCTGTCCGTCATTCTGTCTCGCTCTGAGCAGAACCATGAAGGAGGTGTGTGTGTGTGTGTGTGTGTGTGTGTGTGTGTGTGTGTGTGTGGGGGGGGGGGGGGGATAATCCTCGGTGCAGGCCTCCTTCAGTCCGCCGGGCCTCACGAAGCGGTCCGAGCCGATCTATTGTGTCTGTGTGTGTGCTCAGCTGTGATCTGAACCCCAGCAGGGTGAAGCAGGAAGCTGTCTGAGTATTTTTATCTCCCTCCCCTCCAACAATACGGAGCTGTGAACGAGCCAAATCCAGCAGGATCTCACGGTGACTCACGCCGAAACCACAAGACTCTTTTTCTCAGCTTTGCAGACGATTGTGACCTTCGTGTTTAATCGTCATTGTTTCTGTCTTCCTCTCTTCAACGCACAGCTTCTTCACCTACATCTTAAACTGCAGATTATGTTGCATGCTTGTGTAACTGGATGCTGCAGGTTTCTTGCTTTATTAGTCCCTGAGGGGAAATTCAAATATTTGGCTGTTATAGAACAGGCCAGAAATAAACACACATGCACAAACAGGATCTTATGTTCTTTCACTGATGGAGAACTGTCAACGTGACGAGCTGCACGCGATCCAGCTCTCCCTGCAGTGAGCGCTTCAGTGTCATGCTCAAGGGAAACGTCAGCAGCAGGGAAAAGAACTGGCACCTCTCCAGCAAACCTGTCGCATACTCCATACAGTAGTTGGACCTGGATCTGGACCAGGACTAAACCAAAAATAGAATCTCAGACAGCGTTGAACAACACAGAGTATAACTTGTAGGTGTTTGCTCAGGCTGCTCCTCTCCAGTCCAAACCTCTGGTCCAGATGTTTGTCCATCCTCACTCAAACAAGGCAACAAGACTTTTGCCTTGTTGATCATTTATACAGAGATAAATGGTTTCTCTTGGTCCAGTGTCGGACTTCTTTGTGTGACTATAGCAGTGTTTTCCCATCAGTGACATCAGCCTCATCAAGGATGATACCAAAGATGGCCGACAGTTTGAAAGCTGTTTGATGGAAAGAGAAGACAAATGAAAGGAAAGTTTCTGATTCTCTTTTTGGTTAAAAGAAAAATCATCAAGTGGACACATTTTGATTCTCATCAGTCCAAACACAGAGTGGGTGTAGTTTCTCTTCAGTTTAATGGACAGACTGATGGATGGACAGATGCATGGACAGACTGATGGATGGATGGACAGACTGATGGATGGATGGATGCATGGACAGGTTGATGGATGGATGGATGCATGGACAGGTTGATGGGAGGATGGATGTATGGACGGGTGGACAGATGCATGGACAGACTGATGGACGGATGTATGGACAGACTGATGGACGGATGGATGGACAGACTGATGGATGGATGGATGGACAGACTGATGGATGGATGGATGGACAGACTGATGGATGAATGGATGGACGGGTGGAATACTAATCCGTGAGAACAAATTGGATTGTGAGATTTTGATGTGAAAGTGTTTGATAAACTGAATCATGAAACCAGTTGGAGGCAGCGAGAGTTCTTCTGTTCAGTCCTTCAGAAATACATCGACCCCCCGTCTGCCTTTAACCATCAGCTAAGCGTCTTAAGTACAAATGCAAAGCTGAACTGTAAACCCTCTCACAGGCCTATACTGATAGAGCATTTCATCAGAGCGGGGTCTGCTGCTCGTAAAAGCTCCCCGTCTTTGATCATGGACCCTGCAGTCATATGCAAAGCAGGCTGGGAAGAAGACGCCACGCTGGCAGCGATGAACGTATAGAGCGAAGAGCGGAGTCGACGCCTTTTCATTTTCAGAGGTCAAATGTTGCCGAGGAGCTTCACAGCGACACGCTGGAGTCGTAAATGACAGCATGTCCTTTTTTAAGATCTCCACCACATCGTTTCTTTTCTTCTATGTTCTGCACAGCCAGATGGGAATGTCCCTGAACTGTAACCATTGTTTTAAAATGGTACCTGAAACAACCCGAATGCCATAAACATGTAAGTTTATCAAATATTCAGAATAATGCATTTCAAAAAGGCTGCTGCAAAACTTGATATTTTAGGCGACTGAAGAAGTCCATGAAATCCTGGAGGGATGGTGAAACGGACAGTTTAATCTGTCAGACATTCAGGTGTGCATTGCAACAGACATTTAGTTGAATGGACTAATATTTGTCCATTCATTCCTGATGAAGTATGTTTATATGCACATGGAGTGTAAGTCCACGTGTTTTAATGCAGTGCTTTGGTAGCATGCAGGATTATTCAGCAGAGCGACGTCCTGCAGTGCTCAGATCTCACAGTGGTTCAGACTCAGATTAGACTCTGTCACATCCTCGTACGAGCCGCAGAGTCGGATGATAATCACGTTAACGCTGAGAGGAAACAGCAGCCACAGCTCGGCTCTGCGTATTCCTGCTGCAAACTTCAAAGTTCACTCTGATGAGTCCTCACATGCAACCTCAGTCTGCAGCGTTCAGTACATCTGCTGTGAGCTAACAACAACACAGAAACCCTCCATTTGTGCACAGCTTGCTTTGACAACGTTTCACTCTTGTCTGCAGATATAAACACCGCTCACGCACATGAAGCAAGATGGACACGCTCACGGTGACCTTTGTGGATATGATGCATTCATCTGCTGGCTGTGAAGGTGGAGTCAACACACACTCGTAGAGGTTTAACAGAACTCTACATGGCGTCCTTTCTGCAGCAGAGAGCAGCTCGCCCCGCCTCACATTACTTACTAAAAGTGTGTGAGTGTGTGTGTACTTTAAGACACTCATTCTGGCCAGTGTTTCATATATTCTGATTTACTTTTATGATGTGATGTTTGTGATGCAGTTTTTCCTCTGAGACTCCAGACTTTATGCATTTTAAAGCATTCTGCTTTTTTGGAATATCCTATTTGGAGTCTTGCAGAATAATAAACATTTTCACCAGCCTGACAAATTACAGAAGTCTTTACTTCCATGCCATCTTAGTTGCAAAGCTGCATTTTTTGTGTGTAATTTGCTTTGAATTCAGCTTCTCTGAAAGCTCTAAGTGTTGATTCCTTTCCACCAGAGGTTTCCTGCAGTTTCAGATATTTAAGCTCATCTTTCTTTTACAAAAAGCATCAAAAATGAAAAATCAACACAGTTCATGCAGGAGTTATTATTCCTGTGGTTTCTGATGTTTTCTTCTGAACAATCCAACCTTACGTTTCCTTTCTTGGTAACTGTTCAGAAGAGATTATAACAATGCAATCTCGTCAAAGCATGACATGACGTTGCACAGATAAAGACTGACGACGACTTCCTGCACAGATATCTGGCTTTGATCGACCATGATGTCACCCAATTTAACGCTGATAAGAGCAATAACATGCACGCCCAGGTCCAAATTCCAACTTATGCGACGTCCCATTGATGTTTACCTTGAACATTAACTCAGCGTGCAAGAATCTGCATTTGTCTGGACACGTTCAGAAGAAAGGAGAGGCACAACTAGAGCTGGAGGAGAGAGAATTGAAAGCAGTTTCATAAAAGGAGTGTGGAAAATTAAAGATATGAGAGGTGACGTACAGCGAGGGAGGGAGAGAGAGAGAGGAAGGGAGGAGGCGTGAGTTTGCATAATTAGGAGAAAAAAGGGTGAGAGACGAGAGAGAGACAGAGAGGGCGAGGCAGCGTTTAAAAATAGAGGAGAGAGAGGACAGAGAGGAGGATGTGTGACTGTGTGCAGCGGTTTCACTTCATCCAGGGAATATTAAATACAGAGGTAGTGTATATGTCCCATGATCCTCCCCGTCTTCAAGGCGGCGTGTTTACGCCATTTTTAACAGGACGAACAAGGTGTGAGGAAGAAGAGATGAACGTGACACTGACGTCAACACACACACATTTAAAAACAAAAACTCAAACAGTGAAGAGGCTGAAAAGTTACGATGAATTAAGAAAACTGTCGTTATTAAAAGGCAACACGATAAAAGTTCCTCTTGTTCATTCTTCAACTTTAAAAGGTGTTTAGCAAAACGTAATGTTACGAAACTTAACGTAACAATGTAACATTACAAAACCTTACCTAGCTAGCTTAAGGTAACAGGCCGCGATCAATGTAACATCGCACAAGCAAATGTATCAAAACACGTTGTAACCTTACGTAACATACAACACAACATGTGGTGACGTAAAATAACAAAATAATAACTGAATAAAAACATAAATTAGCCTCATGTTTCGTATTTTAACAGAAAGTGAGAAAGTTACCTTACGTAACGAAACACCAGTTTCATAACATTACAAAATAATTAAAGAAGAATGAAACACAACTTTATTTAAAATCACATAATCTTAGGTAACAAATGTATTAATGTATCACGTAAAACGTAACATGATGTAACCTTAGTTAACATGTTGTTGCTCATCATAAGATGATGTAACAAAAGAACATGTAACACTTAATGTCATGTAACGTATCACACAACCTAATGTACATAACTGACTGTGTCATCACGCATTGTAAAGTTACGTAACGTAATAAAACATAAACAAAAAAAAATTGTTGTAACATAAGTTAAGGTCATGTGATGTAGCATAGCGTAATGCTACATCGCCTAATGTAACAACACGTTACATAGCGTACGCTCTCTTTACACAATATATCATAATATTACGTAACACATGTTAAATAAAATGATAAAGTGAGATGCACGTAGCTTCACCTGAGCAGAGGGAAAGAGACGCAGAACATTAATTAACATAATGTAACGTAACTCAACATGATTTCATGACATATTTAATATCTGTTTAATGTGTCGCTTTATTTTATTTAAGCAGATACAAATCTAAATATTTATCAAGACTTACTCAGCAGGAGTAAAAACACACTTACAGGAACAGCCAGCTCAGCCAAAACATACGGGAAGAGCCTGAAAGAAAGTGTGTGTGTGTGTGTGTGTGTGTGTGTGTGTGTGCGCGCGCGTGTGTTTGACCAGAGAAGGAGGAAACAGCCTTACAATCGAAACAAAAGCTGTAATGAATCACTTCTCTCTCTCTTTTTTCTCGGCTTTTATTTAGTTTCTTTCTTGTAACCTCTGACCGAGCGGCTCCTTCACGGATCAACAACAAAAACACCCTCTGTGGCGAACGCCGACCCTGCAGCTCCACGCTCAGTTTGACTTCACCATGACTCAGAGGCCTTTCACTAAAGGCCCCGACACACCAGGCAGACTGAAGGCGTCGCCTCATCACATCGCGCTTTTGTCCTGGCCAAAGAGTTGCTCTATTCCACGTACGCTCTGCGCACACGTGAGAGGAAGTCACTTCTCATGCCAGCAAGCGGCGGTAGTCCGTTGTCATGATACGAGAAGACCATTTCCATACAGCTGTCAGTCAACACTTTATTTTAGGAAGCCGCCGACTCGTCTAGAATATTGTCTGATAAAAAGCCAATCAGAGAGATTCCTCTCATCCACTCCCTTGAAAAAGAGGTTTTTAACCTCAATGGGAGTTTTCAAGGTTAAAAAATCGACCGCCGACACAAATTCAGCACGACGACTCCGCCAATAAACGAAGGCCGACATTCTCCTTGGTGTGTCGGGACCTTAAGAGACCTCATGTTTGTCCTTTTCCCGGCAAACATCAGATGGATGGTAACCTTTATTTATCTTTTATATGACTCAGAATCATGTAAAAAACAAAAGTTCAGTTTCACAGTGCGTGCTTTAGTCACATAATTAGTGTCAGAGCAGCGAAGAGGGAAATTGAGGAAGAGAAAGCAGCAGCAATAAACACTTTAAAAAGAAGAAGAAGAAGAAGATGACGCCATCTTTGCTTCACGTGAAAAAAAGAACCAACAGAGCGATGTTTAAAACCAAAACACCTGCGTGAAGCACACGGAACAATTTGTTCCCTGCTGGAGGTGCAAACTGTAAAACCGTCAGACACTAATATTTCATAAAGTGCTGCAGTTCACCTATATCGCCATAGCAACCTCAGCCTGTTTTTAATTGGAGCCCGAGGCCAGTCTGCATCCCTTTCATCTCCTTCGCACACACAGATAGTGGAGACGCACCGTATGTATCGATGCACACTGAAACACACACACACACGCGGTGCGCTCAGAGGCGGCGTCTCCCGGAGGGACGGAGGGATGTTCTATCAGTCGTCGCTCTGATGTTTGAGGTTCAGATGTGGTTCACGAGTGTCAGTCAGCTCGTCTCGCTGTGTTCAGTCTGTCACACTGATCTTACTCCTTCACGCTCGGAGGTTACCTCCAGCCGTGTGTTTATATCAGCACTTCATATTTTAGCTAACACATCTTTTTCACCGCTGGAGCAACCAGAGAGGTCAACCTGTGTGCTCATTGTTTGACTTTCAATAATTTACAGTCTTCAGTGTGAGATATTTTATGGAATAGCCTCAGTACGTCTCTCCTGTGAGTCCTGACTGTCTACAGTGAGGGAGAAGCTGGAGTCCTGCTGGCTGTGTTGTTGTCAGAGCTGTGTTTACATGGACGGGACGGCCGGCTCCTCCCCTTGTGAATAAAAGCTGTTTGAGTCAAGAAGAAGAAGAACATACTCACTGATTATTTGGATGAAGAGTTTTTAGATCATTCTGTGTCAGTTTACATGAAGCTAACAGCTAGCTAAAGAGCGCTAACATTAGCATGCTAACACTACAATGCAGCACACAGGTGGTTGAAGCTATGAGCTAACTAAAGAGCGCTAACATTGTCATGCTAACAGAAGCTCAAGGGCGACACCTACTGGATCAAACAGTCACACATTCCTTCTTTAATGTACAATGAAAGTAAATTAACGACCACAGAAGCTGCAGGTCATCGACGTCATGGCGAGCGTATTATGAACATAATTTTGGAAGAACTGCCGTTAAAGAAAGTAAACTGGGATTCTTTTGAGAGCCGTAAATTATTCAGACACTCTCGTCTGGACGTTTGTCCTGAGGCGTGAGGGACTCAGGCGAGCCGCACAGCTTATTAACCCGAGAACACACACACACACACACACACACACACACACACACACACCTGATAAAACATCAGACGACTGGTGTCTATGTGCTGACCCAAACCACCCTCCATTCACACACACACACACACACACACACACCACAAAAGAGAGGCTCCACAGGCAAAGTGAACACAGTGCTCCATCTTTGCTATCTGTTTCGAACCAGTAGAGCACAAAGCATCATGGGAAATAAGAGGGGGAAGGGTTCTCATGTCCCATTTCCTCCCTTAATCGTGTTAATCAATCGTCAGTATAAAGAATACAGTCAGTTAGTGAAGAGAGAGAGAGTGGAGGAACGTCTGAGCGTTTTCCTCTCTTAGATGGCGACCGTTAAGTGTTAGCATTAGCATTAGCATTAGCAAGTCTGATTAAAAACTGACAACGCACAGAGTTGACGATGTTACGTTTGAGACGATTCAAGCAGAGCAGGTGAGAAGAGGAGAAGCTCCGACGGACCTGCTGCAGCGCACGTCATAAGCTCCGCCTCCTCCATGTTAACAGATGGGACACAGGTCAAACTTTGAAATCAAAATACACATCAGATATTTTTCCCCAAACACTGTTTCTGTCCTTATAGTCAGCTCTTATTATGCTGCTGTTCGTCCGAGAGTTCGTCTTTCTGTGGCGTTTAGATAAAATCAGTTAGTTGATGCGATTAAAGGGCGTTTAAGGTCACGATTGACGGTTTGCTGCAGCGCTGTGTGCACCGGAGGAGGAACAGCGAGAGGAAACATAACGACTTTAAAGGGAGTAATTGAACTTTTAATACCGCTTCAAACGGACACAAACGGTCTGCTGTGGATGTAACCAGCGGAGGGTTTGGAGACGCGGCGTCCATCTTTGCACACGGTCAAGTGAGAGGCAAAGAGGAAGACTCGAAATGATTGGATAAGTATAAGAGAGCTGCAGATGTGACAGGAGAGGTGAGAATGGAAGAGATAAAGGAGATCACACACACACACACACAGTAACACAGTGACACAGCACAATTGGTACCAGCTGCTGCCGTTTATCCGACCGCAAACACTTCAGCAGCGTCATCGTGGTTACCATGTGCCTCTCCAAAGCAACAATCCCAAGGTCAATAATTCCTTAAATTCCAATTGGCTCCTCGCTCCGATGTCGGTGACTCGGGGCCTAATGAGAAGTGTGTGTGTGTGTGTGTGTGTGAGAATAAATGACATAAGCTGTTGAAGTCAAAGTGGAGGCACACAGCCAGCAGGGGGAGCCGGTGTTTTGGTTGATTCATGCGAGTACAGCAGACCGAGCCGTTAGCGTGTGTGTGTGTGTGTGTGTGTGTGTGTGTGTGTGTGTGTGTGTGTGTGTGTGTGTGTGTGTGTGGGGACTGAAGTGAAGTGAGACAGTCAGGTCTACAGAGGATCTCCTGTTTGCGTCACCAGCCGTCACCCCGCCCTCACCCTTCTGTTACTAAGCGCTGCCCGAGTCACCAAGCAACCTCGACAGCTGCTGGGGACGAGCAAACAAAACCAGGACAGCGTGATTTATTAAGTTTAAAGAAGATCTGAAGTTTTCTTTACATGAGCACAGACAGCTTTACAGCTGAAGTTAAATGAGAGCGTTTGTGTTGGAGCGCAGCGACTCTCTGATGGACCCTTCAGGACAGCCGTCATCATGCAGCCCGATGTCGATGCTCTTTAAATGCACCCTTCAGAGGACGCAGTCCCTGAATGAGGACGTCTGTGTGCAGCGTTGAACTCGTAAAGCGTGACGTGCCTGAGAGGCGTGTGGCACACCGTGCAACATCTCAGTGTTCTCCATCCGTCTTGCAGATCTGTGTGCACGCAGTTTGCATTACCAAACTCGACGCACCGCCATCAATGTCCCTGTCTTCAGTGGATGGTTCTGGAGGGAGGCCTGACATCCTGCCTGTCTGTAGAAACACAGTTTAGTCTGGAACACCCTGCTCTGTTATGGTGTCATTTCTCCTCCTCATTAAGCAATGAATGTCAATTATTTTGGAGACATATTTTTACACAGAGACTCTTATCACACTCAAGTCGTCTTCCAAACATTTCTGTCTCCTGCTGTTTACCAATCAGACTCTTCCAAACAGAGCAGAAGACGCACGCAGAGGTCGTTCCTCTTTGTAAAGTCGTCTCTTTTTTCTTTTTCTCTCTGGATGTGGTTTTCATTACAATGAGGGGTTACATTTCATATCCAGTGCAAACACACACACACACACACACACACAGAAAATAGAATCAACAAGCGTCTTAACACTGGAGCTCGAAAAGCCTAATTTGAACAGCATGCAAACTCCCAATGATAAACATGTGACACGCACAAGATTGTTCACATTCACTGCGGTGACACAGACACACACACACATACTGGTGTGTGTGTGTGTACATAGATTGTGTATTAGTTCACTGTACAGCACACTGAGCACGAGCACAAACGATGTGAGCACACGGGCACAGCAGCAGCAGCAGCAGGAGGACGGAACGAGGGAAACGCTGCCGACTGAAGGACAGACGTGATTCAGCTGCAGATTCGACCGACGGACGTTCATCTTTATTCAGGACAAGACGTGAAGCTGCAGGGAGACCTGTAGCGTCATGTCAAATCACCTGTAGAGAGGTCATGATGAGTCCTGCACCGTCAGACACGGGCTTCCCCAGGAGTCTGTCCGGGGTCCTTTGCTTTTGTCACTGTACCGATCCCCATCGGGTCAGACTTCACCCTCTAATATGGTTCAGAGACACCGTCAGTGATGCCATGTGGCGGCCATCTTGAGTCTCTCTCTCTCCTCCGCCGCCTAGGTGCTCGATGGCCCGGCTCTTCTGGACACCTGTGATGTCCGACACATGGTACAGCATGCTCTGCAGGGAACCCTCTGACAGCCGGCTCCAGCGGGCAGATCGGGCAGAACCGTTCCAGCTCCAGATTCACCACCTGTCTGGATGTTTCTGACAGCAGAACTTACAGATGTTAGTAATCTCGTTAAAATCCACTCTGATCTCGAAGGAGTTCAGTTTTTGATCATATTTGCAGGGAGAAGTTTATAAAGTTTTCTTTACATGACCTGAATCAATAATAGATGTTAATGTGGTTTATTATTCATGTTCCTGCTCTCAGCTGTGATGACTCACAGTCAGACAGAGATGGATCCATTAATCACACCTCGCTAATCACTATCTATCTATCTATCTATGCAGTGTATGAGCTCACTCTGTAGGGACTTTGGGTCAGAACAGGAGGGTCCAAGTCCAAGTCCTGGTCTTAACAGAGTCTAGAAATTGGTCTGGTAGCAGTATCTGTGCACTGCTGAGGTGCCCTCGAGCAAGGCAGAACTCCGCTCTTTCATGTGCAGCCCCCACACTCTGATCCACGAGTGCATGTCCACAGGATCCTGTTTGTACACGTGTGTGTGTGTGTGTGTGTGTGTGTGCAACATGCGTGCAACAGCAGAGTGTGGGATTTTTTATTTTACCTTTATCTTTGGGAAACAGCGAAAGACTTTCACACAGAGAACAAACAACAGAGCATAACAAACAGGACATGTTGACACGAGAGGATCCTTAATACTGATTATAAAATCATCCACGCTGAGGATGAAGGAGCAAATACATGGACTTCATTTTTCACCAAAGACAAATCGAGTTTGAAGGATAAAACAGTGAGTGACAGTGTTCAGAGTCTGGAGTGAACATGTGAAGAAGGTGGATCAGGCAGTGTGACTTTATAAAGACAGTGTCTTAGTCTTGCTTAAAGTGGGTTAGAGTGCAACATGAAGGTCTTCCTGTACTGACAGAGACTCATTCAGGCGCTCTGAGTGAACAGCTTCAGTATAAAGGACATTCAGTATGCAAGAGGCGCCCCCTGCTGTTTGTCCATAGCAGTGCACAACACTTGAAAATACTGCTGCATTTGAGGATCGTAGAGAGACACATTTAAATGATGTTTTCTGTGCCATGTTATCCATCCATGTTAAGGATTTGTTTTATGTTATTAAGTCCACAAAGATCCAACAAAAGCTGCTCATAACAAACAGAGGACAAAAGGATGTCCAACGGGAGCGAGCTCACCTGTCCTTGGATGGTCCTCCTAAACACAGATCTCCTTCTGCTCCTCATGTGGAGCAGTGTCTGTCTGTCTCCAGCAGACGTCCCCGGGCCCCGCCCCCTTACACACCTGTGTCCGGCCCACCTGGCTGAAGCAGGTCACATGACCAGGCTGACTGCAAACAGAACACGACAACATGCAGAAACACGATGATTATTTTTAATTGAGCCACCGTTTTAGAGAAATATTTAATTTATCTCCTCACTAAGGTGTCACCTTACAGTGTCGCAACGTCAGGTTGTTCTGACTTGTTCTGATTTTGTGACATCACAAAGTCACAGATGTCTTTATATGGTCAGGCACAGCAACAAGACACTCCCAGAAACAGGGAGCTGCAGAGAGACAGGAAGCTGAAAGTCAGAGGTCGAGCTGAGAGGAGTTTAAAACCTTTGAGGTAAATGGACTTGAGCTTGTATCCACCGCAGGAGCTGGGGATCGAACCCCTGACCTTCAGGTGGAGAAACCGCCTCCCTCTACCACTAAGCCACAGCTTTGTGTTGTCCATTTCAGGTACCAGGTTTTTTTTTTTTAATAAATCGAACCAGAACGGCCCACTTAGCTGAGATGAATTTCTTACGGATGGAAGGACGCCACGTTCTGATCACTGGGGATTCAAACTAGGACGAGGACGAGGGGAAGGTGGAGCTCCAACGTGCGGACGGATGGCTCCACGGTCGAGCACTGCTTCGAGGCGCCGCAGGAGACCCTGACCAATCACTGCTCAACATCGGATCGATGCCTCTAAGATCTTTACGTATCCTAACATGTCTTTGTTATCGGCAGGTCTCGTTATTTTTTATCACAAACTGGAAATCAGTTTTTATTCTTATTAAATTCCTGCAAGTGTAAAAAGTCATGAACTTTTATCTTGATTGTCTGCATAATAAATGTTTTATACAAAACAAGAACTCAGAACTCGGACTCTCTGTCTGTTTTATTAACAGATGCACGTTTGTTTATACTTCTTCCTGTCTGCACACTTTGAGGCCCTTTTCAGCTGTTTCAATAGAGAAACAGTCAAACTGAAAATGATCCTAAACAGTTACACACCTGGACTTTAAGGAGAGAGGTTAAATGAAGAGAACGTGTCCATGTGCACCTCGCACCACCTGCAACCTTTAAACAGCTTTCATCAGCCTGAGTGCTGGGACGGTGTTTATCGCCCCCTGGTGTTAGTGATGAAACCTCACATTTATCAGATCTATCAAACATGGCACAGCAGCATCACTTGGTTCTGACGGGTCATTCACCTGTCAGCGCCTTCACAGAAGAAACTACAGAGAGATCGTCTCTCTGCTCCAGTACAGACGAATCCGAGCACTGGGAAAACAAACATCGAAAAGATGGAAAGGTCAAAGATAATGTAGACAGATGAGTCTTCACACTCATGCACTTCGTATTTAATCCACACGAGGGAGCCAGAGCTCACAGTATGCAGACTCACCCTTCAGAGCTGTAGCTTTCTGTTAGAGGGAGAGAGAGGACAGTCAGACTCGGAGGTCAGACTGACCCTGCTGCAGTAAAACAGCTCCACCTCAGCACCTATCCATCACAGGTTAGCGTTAGCAGACAGTGTCTAAAACAGGCAGGCATCAGGGGGTGGTGACGTTAACGTCCTGCGAGCGACACCTCATCAAAGCCTGCGTGCACAGGACCGTTATGATCTCCATCCACTTTATGAGGCTGCTTCATGTCTTCTCTTCGCCTCTGTCTCTTCTTCACTCTTTAGTTAAAATAATGGATTAACTGTCACCATCGGAGCATCAGACCCTGTCCCTTCCTCCTCCACTTCCATGTCATGTCCTGCTTCCTGACACCCCCCCCGGCCCCCCTGCTGTGAGGTGCATGTGTGAACAAGAGGTCTGTCTGAGATAATAGAGACGCTTTGAAACATTTTCAGGAACGCGTGTGTGACAGGGGCTAATGTGTTTAAAAAACTCATCAGATTATCGTAAATTAACCACGAACAAATTGTGTGTGTGTGTGTGTTTGTCTGGACTCTGTTGAAAGGTGTGTGTGTGCAAGAAACACACACACATGTTCAGAGCCGCAGAAAGGAAGTGAGGAGGAACTTTCATTTGAAAAAGAAACAGACCAAACATCTGGAAGCTCTTTCACCCCTTGACCTACACACACACACACACACACACACACACACACCTACACACACACACACACACACACACACACACACACAACCTCCCCCCTCCATTCCTTCTCCAGGCCTCTCCTCTCTGGAGCGCCGGCGTCTGGAAGGAGTTAAGCAACTACGCTAACACACCCTGAGTGCATTAATATTAAAAAAGAAAAAGAAAATCTCCAGTGAAGTTTCATGAAGCCTGAACATGTCAGGTGTGTTTCAGGGAGTCTGCTCCTGAAGAACCGAAGCGTTTGTTCACACATGCACCTCACAACCTGACGAGGGGGGGGGGGGCGTCAGGGTCTCAGGAGGGCAGACATGACGTAAAAAAGAAGAACACTGAGGAGGCTGACAAAGCAACCAACGAAGAGTTTAACTCTGTGATGACAGTGTTTGTTTTACATCGGTGATCGGCGACGTGTAGTTCGACATATTCTTCATCTCTAACTAAAGAGCGCTAACATTAGCAAGCTAACACCACAATGCAGGATACAGGTGACTGAAGCTACCAGCTAACTAAAGAGCGCTGAGATTAGCATGCTAACAACACAATGCAGGACACAGGTGACTGAAGCTACCAGCTAACTAAAGAGCGCTAATATTAGCATGCTAACAACACAATGCAGGACACAGGTGACTGAAGCTACCAGCTAACTAAAGAGCGCTAAGATTAGCATGCTAACAACACAATGCAGGACACAGGTGACTGAAGCTACCAGCTAACTAAAGAGCGCTAAGATTAGCAAGCTAACACAACAATGCAGGATACAGGTGACTGAAGCTACCAGCTAACTAATGAGCGCTAACATTAGCAAGCTAACACCACAATGCAGGATACAGGTGACTAAAGCTACCAGCTAACTAAAGAGCGCCAACATTAGCATGCTAGCAACATTGCAGCTCAAATAAAAAACTATTTTGTCCGCCGCTTGGGCTTTACTCAACATTGTGAGCGTGAGCGGTGAGGGGTTGGAGGCGTGTCTCTGGAGGAGGGCGGAGGCTTCAGTACGGAGGGGGCGTGGCCTAACAGGAAGTTTGTTTTGGTTTTCATGCTGGAGCTCAAGGGCGACACCTACTGGATCAAACAGTCGCACATTCTTCTTTTTCTTTTTTACTTTAAAGAAACATTATTTAAACATGTCTGAATTAAAAGTCGATAAACAGCAGAACTTTGAGAGTTTCCTCAGAGAGAGAGAGAGAGAGAGAGAGAGAGAGAGAGAGAGAGAGAGAGAGAAAGAGAGACAGAGAGAGAGAGAGAGAATGGTCTCTGGATTCAGTTTCAGATAACCGTCTTTAACTTCGTTGTAGCCTTAATTTACTCTCTTTCTTTCTTTCTTTCTTTCATAAAAGAACTGAAACATGGAGACGACTAGTTCACACAGAGCAGCTTTTTATAAAATATATCTTTGTAAAAAGAAAAAGAACCAGAGTTTGTGTTGAAATCTTCAGGAGACCATTTGATATCATTATTAAATATAAAACATTTAAAATAAAACCCTTCCATGATGTTTTTGTTTTTGTCCCCTGGAAGCAACAGAATAATAATAATCTGGTTTCATTTAAAGTTTCTCTTCTGTTCATTTGTTGGATGACAGGACAAACCGTACCTCCCCCGTGACGTCACACAGGAGAGAGGGGGAGGAGGAGGTGGTGGTGGTGGTGGGGGGGGGGGGTTAAGTCAATGGGCTCAGAGTGGTTTACAAACAGGAGGACCTGAGAGCTGAGGGGATCAGAGGACCTGGAGGATCTGGACCTGAAGGACCTGGAGACGAGTTTTGTTTTTGAAGTTTTCTCCCTGAAATGTTTGGAAGACGGAGATGTTGGTGAAATGATCAGAGGGACACCGGAGGGACAGCAGAGGGACACCGGAGGACTCGCTCATGAAGCCGGAGGCTGCAGAGGAAACATGAGAGACCATTAGAGTCCCGTGAAGTGTGAGGCTGGCTGCAGACTGCTGCAGGATCTTGCAGGATCTCACGGCTCTGCGAGGCTTTTAGAGGATCTGGAGGACTTTGAGGAGGGTTGTTGTCGCTTTGAGGAAAAGTTCTGCGCGGATTTCTTCTTTTTTTTTTTTTTTTTTTTTTAGGGGGTCGATGGAGCCGAGGAAAGCGTCTCCTGTGCGGCTGCTGATCGTCGCTGTGGTCTCGGTGTCAGTGTGCGGCTTTCCAGCGGACAGAAACTCGACAGAGGTAAAAAAAATAAATAATAATAATAATCTAAGATCCCGAATGACGAAAACACACCCGCAGGTCCCGTGTGTGTGTGTGTGTGTGTGTGTGTGTGTGTTGTGTTGTGTTGATGATGTCTTTCACATGCAGAAGATTCAAACTTAATAGAAGTGTATTCTTCCTGACATTAAGCTCACGTGCAGCAAGTTCAGGACAAAGAAGAAGAGATCTGTCACGTCATTAAATCTGATATCAGCCATTAATAAACTCAACACACGCGACAAACAAACAGGTAAACAGTGATGATGCAAAGTAAACAACGGTGTGAAGAAATGAGATGTAATAAAGTGATTTATCCTGATCTCATAATTCTAATATTATTGATCCATCAGACACTTGAGGTGATTTTCAGCTCTGAGATCCAGAAATGTCAGAAGACGAGGATTTAAAGACCTTCCTCTTCCTCTCTCTTCCTCTCTTCTCCTCGTCTTTAAATCCATTCCCTCCGTATGCATGCTCTTCATCTCTACTCTTCATCATCCCCAGAGGCGCTGCTTGTCAACAGGCCAGGCAGGTAACAACTCGGGGGGCCCCAGGACAGTGAGGGGGCCCCCCGAGGGGCTGATAAACTTTCAACCATCGCAGTAGCTCAAAAACGTGCAAATTTTGCAACGACAGTCGGAAACCTCCCGCGAGGGCCCCCGTGCATCCGACAGCACGTACTCTCGTTAGCCTGCGTTAGCATCTCATGTGTTTGTCATTGAACATCACAGAGGAGTTATTGAAGAGCGGTGGTCCGAGGGGCCCACAGGGCGCCACCATCTCGACCCTCTCCTGCCCGTCATGTCTCCTCTCTTGCTCGAGGTCGACGTCCTCTTCTGTCCCGACACAGAAGGTCACGATGTCTCTGCAGTGAGGAGGCTGCAGTGTGTGCGTTCAAGTATGAATCACTTAACGAGGAGAGACTCGTTACCTGCTCTGCCACTCTGTGCTCTCATGGAAGGAAACAGGAAGTGAGCGGGTTAACGTACGAAAACACAAACAGCCTCTTTACTTCTCACCGCCGTGGAGTTCGCAGGAACACGAACAGGGACACAGTTTGTTTCAGAGGGAACATTCATGAAAGTCTCCGGGGAACCTGCAGGAGGAGGAGGAGGAGGAGGAGGAGGAGGAGGCTCTCTCTCTCTCTCTCTCTCTCTCTCTCTCTCTCTCTCTCTCTCTCTCTCTCTCTCTCTCTCTCTCTCTCTCTCTCTCTCTCTCTCTCTCTCTCTCTCTCTCTCTCTCTCTCTCTCTCTCTCTCTCTCTCTCTCTCTCTCTCTCTCTCTCTCTCTCTCTCTCTCTCTCTCTCTCTCTCTCTGCAGCCACATGTGGCGAAGGGCGTCAAATTCTTCAGCCAGTTCAAGTTTAAGTTGTGTGCTTTTATTGTGGAAGAGGCTGCGTGGGATGGACACTCTCCAATGTCCTGCGTGTGTGTGTGTGTGATGAGCCTTCACCTTTCAGTTAAACACACTTCTCCGTACACACACACACACACACACACTTATTTTCAGAGTGCGTGTGTTGTGTGATAATTGTGTGCATGTGCTGGATTCTTTTCCCCCTGTGGGTTTTTTTATGGCGTGACATGAGCCTTTAACGTTCAGCTGATATACATTATATACGCACGCACGCACGCACGCACGCACGCACGCACGCACGCACGCACGCACGCACGCACGCACGCACGCACGCACGCACGCACGCACACACACACACACACACACACACACACACACACACACACACACACACACACACACACACACACACACACACACACACACACACACACACACACACACACACACACACACACGAGCTGTCACTGCTGAGCTCAGTATCAGATACTCTCCATTTTTTAAACATGCAGTGACATCATGAGAGCTGTACTTTCAATGCTCGGCTCAATATCCGACTATATCAGCTACACACACACACACACGCACACACACACACACACACACGCACACACACACGCACGCACACACACACACACACGCACACACACACACACACACACACGCACACACACACACACACACACACACACACACACACCGCACACACACACACACACGCACGCACACACACACACGCACACACACACACACGCACACACACACACACACGCACACACACACGCACGCACACACACACACACACGCACACACACACACACGCACACACACACACACACACACACACACACACGCACACACACACGCACGCACACACACACACACACACGCACACACACACGCACACACACACACACACGCACACACACACACACGCACACACACACGCACACACACACACGCACACACACACACACACACACACACACACACACGCACACACACACACACACACAGTGTAAACCGTGATGTAACCTTCTCTCTGCTGACAGTAAACTCGTGTTTTTTTAGACTCTCTCCTTCGAGCCTCCTGCAGGAGTCCTTCTCGTCCTCGTCTCCTCCCTCTGATGACACAGAGAAGTTTTAACAAGCGTCCCTGAACGTTTCAGAAGCAGAGCGTCAAACATGTTCAGGAGTGTCTGTGTCGAACGACGTTCAGTTTTCACTCTTATTTACTTTTTACGATTTACACCGTGCACGCTTGGGATGAAATATTCAGGAAAACTCACAGCAAGCGTGCAGACGGGAGCGTTTGTGTCAGGCAGCCGTTCAACTCAGACGCTTCTCCTACATCTTCGACCGCCACCTCTGCGTCGTTCTTCTTACGTCGTGTCTCAACCTCCTTAGACTCCGACTCCGCCCCCCCCCCCCCGTGCCACCTGGATGGTACCGGCTGTGAGGTGTCAGATCTCAGACCTGCCTCAGACGGCCTCGACTGAAATCTGATTGGCCACCCCGAAAATCCTTATAGGCTGAGTCCTATTTTGCAGGGCTCGTTACCATGGTAACGATACAGATAGTGTGGATTAAAAGGTGTAGTGAATCTGTTCATTGATGCAACCAGTTAACCAGAGTGTGTGTGTGTGTGTGTGTGTGTGTGTGTGTGTGTGTGTTTAACTACGTTAGACAGTCTGAGAGAATTGTCTTGACGAATGAAGAGACGTCTGGACAGATTAAATCAAGGTCGTCTGACCGAGCGCTCCCCTCTTAACCTTCTAAATTGATCCAAACTCGACCCTGCACATTCTCAGGATGACACAGATTTCTCTGCCGGTCCGAAGAAGGGTGATAATTCTCCCCTCTTCTCGGATAACCGTTGTGGCGACGCGCGGCTGTCGAACAAATGAACTGTTATCATTTGTATTCAGTTTCAGCAGCGACACGCAGCAGCTCTTCTTCTCATCTTTAACGTGAGCACTCGGAGCAGGAAGGACTTCCTCGCCGCTCGCTTCGCTAAAACAGGAAATAAATGCTCAACGCTCCTGACAGCGTTAGCGCTGAGCTACATGTGCAAACACATTTTCACAGCAACCCAACCCTGAAAATGTTCCTGCAAAAATCATCCGCATGCAGTCGGGATAAGCCGATGTCAGACGGAAATGATCAGGAAAATTCACTGTGAGCGAGGAGGCAAGCGGGCGAGCGAGGCGGGGTGATGGCGTTTATATCCTGAGACTAGCGCTCACGCTCACTACATGTTGCAGCGTCAGGCTCTGTTCCTTCCTTCACCACTTCCATGTCATTCTGTAAATGTCATGTCAAATTTCCTCCTAAGATCCCCCCTCCACCTTCACCCCCCCTCCCCCCTTCACCCCCCTCCTCCCCCCTTCACCCCCCTTTACCCCCCCTCATCTGTCTCCAGCCGTGAGCTTCACGTGTTAACGACCAACTCAGGAAGACTTCAGGAGCCGTCAGTCTGAAGCATCTTAGAAACTGTCAGGAGTACATATGTGAAAGAGGCTAAAGACTTTTTAAGAGTGCAGTCATGGTTAAAAAATGTTAACCCCCCCTCCCCCCCCCTCTCCCGTCTGGAAACATCTTTTCCCTTCTCAGATGACAGAAGGGAGTCGTCATGGCAACGACCTCCAGACTCTCCAGGACCTCCAGCAGGAGAATTTGCTGCAGACTCTGCCTGCTGCTCCGTCGCCTCCCGGGTCCCGGCTCCGCTGGTCCCTGCGCCATCAGCAGGGTTTCCTCCCCCCACCGGAACCCGAGGAACTCTTCATCCTGGACCTGAGGAACTTTCCAGAACTGGCAAACGCAGACGTGGGCTCCCAGAACCCCAACATCCAGGTAGGACGTAATGCTGCGAGCTCGGCGTCTCTGGAGGTGTGTTCAGGTCTTCTCAGAGCAGGAAGGGGTCAGTGCAGGTGTTTTAGGTTAAACCATCTCTCACTGGAGGGGGGTGTCACAGAGTCCTCTTCATCACTCTCTCTCTCTCTCTCGGTCTCAAGACTGCTCGCCTCGCCGAACAGCTGGTTTGAGTCAGAGCAGCGTCTTAAGTTTCCACATGCAGGACCTCAAACAGCAGGGCGCTCCACACAGTCCTTGAAGCTCAGACATCTCCTCAGCGTCGAGAGAAAGAGGAGAGAGGTGAAAATAAAACACACATGAGAGTCGAATATTAAAGGCCGAGAGGTCAAGTTTCAAGGAAGGCCGTGTCGGTGTCTCGGGAATTCACAGAGACAGAGAGACAGAAATCAGAGGCTCAGCAGAGACTAAACGATGTCAAATTTAAAACATGTCCAAGGACTACAACAGTGAGGGACGGACTACAACAGCGAGGGATGGACTACAACAGCTAGGGACGGACTACAACAGTTAGGGACGGACTACAACAGTGAGGGACGGACTACAACAGCGAGGGACGGACTACAACAGCTAGGGACGGACTACAACAGTTAGGGACGGACTACAACAGTGAGGGACGGACTACAACAGCGAGGGACGGACTACAACAGCTAGGGACGGACTACAACAGTTAGGGACGGACTACAACAGTGAGGGACGGACTACAACAGCGAGGGATGGACTACAACAGCTAGGGACGGACTACAACAGTTAGGGACGGACTACAACAGTGAGGGACGGACTACAACAGTGAGGGACGGACTACAACAGCTAGGGACGGACTACAACAGTAGTCGGACGGACTACAACAGTAGTCGGACGGACTGTAGCTAGGGACGGACTACAACAGTTAGGGACGGACTACAACAGCTAGGGACGGACTACAACAGCTAGGGACGGACTACAACAGTTAGGGACGGACTACAACAGCTAGGGACGGACTACAACAGCGATGGACGGACTACAACAGCTAGGGACGGACTACAACAGTTAGGGACGGACTACAACAGCTAGGGACGGACTACAACAGCGATGGACGGACTACAACAGCTAGGGACGGACTACAACAGTTAGGGACGGACTACAACAGTGAGGGACGGACTACAACAGCGAGGGACGGACTACAACAGTTAGGGACGGACTACAACAGTAGTCGGACGGACTGTAGCTAGGGACGGACTACAACAGCTAGGGACGGACTACAACAGTTAGGGACGGACTACAACAGCGAGGGATGGACTACAACAGCTAGGGACGGACTACAACAGTTAGGGACGGAC
>NC_136709.1:548684-572498 GCF_947650265.1 Symphodus melops
TGTGTTTACGTGGACACCAGTGTGTGCAGGTCTGATGTGTTTGTGTATGTGTGTGTGTGCAGGTCTGATGTGTTTGTGTATGTGTGTGTGTGCAGGTCTGGTGTGTGTGTGTGTGTGTGTGTAGGTCTGATGTGTGTGTGTGTGTGTGTGTGTGTGTGTTTACGTGGACACCAGTGTGTGCAGGTCTGGTGTGTGTGTGTGCAGGTCTGATGTGTGTGTGTGTGTGTGTGTGTGTGTGTGTGTGTGTGTGTGTAGGTCTGATGTGTGTGTGTGTGTGTGTGTGTTTACGTGGACACCAGTGTGTGCAGGTCTGGTGTGTGTGTGTGCAGGTCTGATGTGTGTGTGTGTGTGTGTGTGCAGGTCTGATGTGTGTGTGTGTGTGTGTGTGTGTGTGTGTGTGTGTGTGCAGGTCTGATGTGTGTGTGTACGTGTGTGTGTGTGTGTGTGTGTGTGTGCAGGTCTGATGTGTGTGTGTACGTGTGTGTGTGTGTGTGTGTGTGTGTGTGTGTGTGTGTGTGTACGTGTGTGTGTGTGTGTGTGTGTGTGTGTGTGTACGTGTGTGTGTGTGTGTGTGTGTGTACGTGTGTGTGTGTGTGTGTGTGTGTGTGTGTGTGTGTGTGTGTGTGTGTGTGTGTGTGTGTGTACACCAGTGTGTGCATATCAGTTCATCTCTCCGCTCCACCATCATCTCCGTCTCTCTGCTGCACAATAAACTCTTTCATAAAGTTTTAATCTGATCTTTAAATAAACAGACGGCAGTGACATCACTTTGTGTGACCATATAAGGACTTCTTGTGACAGTGTGTCTCACCATGAACCTGTAGAATATAACAGTGTGTGTGTTTGTGTCAGCTCACCATCGAGGTGGTGGACGACCCCCAGACCGAGGTGGAGATGGATCTGGCCAAAGAAAACCAGCGAAACGACTGGTCGGCCTCGTCGTCGGAGTGGGCCAGCAGCCACAGCAAGCTGTTCTGGCCTCTGTTCTGGGAGTACCCGGATCAGCTGGAAAACAGGAGGGCCGGTGTGGAGGACCAGGTCGGGGACTACAGCTACGACCCTGAAGAGCCCATCCTGAGTGGAGTCGGGGGGGACTTGGGGGGTCACTGGAACAAGGACTGGGATGCAAAGGAAAACTATGGTAGGAATATCAAAAACATACACACACTCCTTCCAGAGAGTGGGGGGGGGGGGTCTCAGGAGGCCGGGGGGGGGGGGGGGAGTGAGGTCTCAGGAGGCCGGACATGATTTTAAAAGAAAAACACAGAAAGGCCCATTTTTTATACTTCAGGACGTTTTGTGAAAAATACAGAAAAATATCCAAAAGAAAAAATGAAGAACTTCTTCTTCCTCTTCCTCCCGTCGTGCTTCCCCTCTGGCTGAGCGCAGCCTCTCCTTCCTGCTGCTGTCGTTTAAACACAGAGCAGCGTGTCTCACAGGTCCCACGCTGTCGTTACTCGCCTCTTTACTCGCATAGCTCACATGCACCAGCTGGGTGAGGAATTCACCGCCCACTTCAAAGCTCGCCACGTTTTCACCGCAAACTTTAAAGTGCTGTCGATCGGACTTTCATTCTCTTCGCTTTTTTTTCTCCCCGTTTCTTCTTGTTTTTCCTTCCAGAGTTCGAGGAGGACTGGAGCGACTGGGCTCCCTGCAGCGCCACCTGTGGACACGGCACGCAGAAGCGCACTCGGTCCTGCGGCTACGCGTGCACCGCCACCGAGTCGCGGTCATGTGACCTGGAGAGCTGCGCGGGTAAGAGTCCGTCTGGGATCACAGGAAGAGACGAAACTCACGTCAACTTCAGAGAGTTTAACAGGAAGTGTTTGTTTAATATGTGTGCGTGTGTTCATGCGTGTGTGTGTGTTCATGCGTGTGTGTGTGTGTTCATGCGTGTGTGTGTGTGTGTGTGTGTGTGTGTGTGTGTGTGTGTGTGTGTGTGTGTGTGTGTGTGTGTGTGTGTGTGTGTGTGGTCATACAGACTCTGTTCTCTCAGCGACTGAACATCCGAGTGTCCAGACGACCAACAGCTCAGACTCTCTGGAAACAAGTATGACGACTGTTTACACCACACGTGCGTCAAACATACCTTCATGTGTAACACGTATGTAACACGTATGTAACACGTATGTGACATGTAAAGAAGCGTCTAAGATGCCTCTTTGTCGTCTCGCTCCAGATGTGGACAGCTGTGAGAAGTGGCTGAGCTGTAAGAACACCTTCCTGCAGAAGTACCTGCACCAGGTGCTGACGGAGTTACCCAGCTGCCCCTGCTCTTACCCCTCCGAGGCCGTTTACAGCGCCGTCAACATCGCCGACGCCCACCTGAGGAAGACGTACCGCTGGAGGGACGCCAGCGGCGCCAAGGAGCGCCTGGACATCTACAAGCCCTCGGCCCGCTTCTGCATCCGCTCCATGCTGTCCTACCACAGCACCACGCTGGCCGCGCAGCACTGTTGCTACGACGACCAGATGAGACTGATCACGCGGGGGAAAGGCGCCGGAGCCCCGAACCTGATCAGCACCGAGTTCTCCCCCGAGCTGCACTACAAGGTGGACGTGCTGCCCTGGATCCTCTGCAAGGGCGACTGGACCCTGTTCCACTCAGTGAGGCCGCCCAACAACGGGCTGGACTGCACGCCAAACCCCCCCGACGCCGAGTTTCAGACCGAACTGAGGGAAGCCAGAGAGTACTGATGACGGGCGGCGAGGGGGGCGGAGCTTTCAAAGTTTATTTTTCTGAATCTTTCAGTCGAACGTTTTTTACAGAAACTTCAGTTTGAACGTCAAATAATGTGAAGAGAACACACACACACACACACACACACACACACACACACACACACACACACACACACACACACACACACACACACACACACACACACACACACACACACACACACACACACACACACACACACACACACACACACACACACACACACACACACACACACACACACACACACACACACACACACACACACCTCTACTGCTGAACATTTATCAAAGTTTATACAAAGACTGTTTAGAGCAACATACAGAACGGTTAATGTTGCTGCTACTGTGTGTGTGTGTGTTTGCGTGTGTGTGTGTGTGTGTTTGCGTGTGTGTGTGTGTGTGTTTGCATGTGTGTGTGTGTTTGCATGCGTGTGTGTGTGTGTGTGTGTGAATGTTTATTTATTGGTCGCTGAACCTTTTAAATGTAAATGTTTTGACTTTAACAGTATAAATAATAAACTCCTGTATTTTTTACATTTCTTAAATCTGAATGTTTCCGTTTGATCACTTCTCGTTACTATGGTAACAACCTGAGCTCCTGAGTGTGTGTGTGTAACCTGCGAGTGTGTGTGTGTGTGTGTGTGTGTGTGTGTGTGGATAAATCAAAGCAGATGGTTAAGTAGAAGGCGAGGCGGTAAGGAGGAAACAGTGTTTGCGTGGTTAAAACAAACGCTCGCCGCTGGCTCCGTTATTTATGACGACTTGAAGCTGGATTAAACTTCAGTGAGCGTCTCTGTTTGACTCCTGGCAGCGTCTGACGCTTTAACCTTTAAATAAAACGTGATCCGCACAGAAGTGTGTGTGTGCGTGTTGATGTTCATCGCGTGTAATACGATCCGACCCGCTGCAATAAAACAACCAGATTAAAAACAGATTCAAGGTTTTCAAAAGAAAGAAAAACAGGTTTCAGTCGGTGTGTTAATCCCACTCATGGAGGCGGGGCTTGTTGTTACACTTTAAAGTACATGACAGCATCAGTATCATATAAAACTCATGTATTATTAACATGTATCTATTTGTGGCGGTGTTACTCGACTGAATGATGGCGAGTAAAAACAGCCTGCTCGCTGCTTCAGGGGAAAAGTTGGCGAACGATCGGAACTTTTTTTTACGAATAATCTTTCAGGCTTTTTTACGAGCTTGGAAAACTCCGGATGGGAAGAGGATGACCTGACCTCTGACCTTCTTATTTATTTACTTTATTTAACCAGGTTGGTCCCATTGAGATTAAAAACATCTTTTCCAAGGGAGACCTGGCCGAGACAGGCAGCAGCAAAGAAACGCACAGAGTTACAGACGGAGACACAAAGAGACAAAGAGACACAAAGAGACACAAAGAGACACAAAGAGACACAAAGAGACAAAGAGACACAAAGAGACACAAAGAGACACAAAGAGACACAAGGTACAGTTCCCAAAAACATCATGGAATAAAATAGAGCCATCTGAGAATCCAAAGCTGGGCTAAAACAATTACCACGTATAGAGTCCGCTTCCAAGTCTTTCATTCTAGATTTAAAAACATTGAAGGACACCGGCTCCTTCAGCTTTAAGTCGTCCAGGCCCGAAGGTGCCGAACACCCAGAGGCTCTTTTCCCAAGTTCAGTCGGAGCGTTTGGGACAGAGAGCATAAAAAGGTTCTGTCTGGTACAGAACAGTTCTGTCTCTGCATGATAAACACACAGAGACAACCAAGAATGGCCTTTTAAATAAAGGTGTACCAGTGTAAGAGCCGACAGGTCGCCAAGGCACGCCATCCAACCCGGGAGTCAGAGCCTGAAGGATGCATGCTGGGTAGTATCAACCATATGAAGACGACAAAAACAGATCTCCATCGTCTGAAACCGTTTTTCACATGAAAAGAAAAACTCAATTTGTTTCTAAAACAGAAACCTGATCGAACACCTTCTCTACCTGCACGGAGGTAAACTGAAGATCAGGGATCACCTCCTAAAACAAGAAGCACGTCTGCTCCAACCTGTGCACACGAGCCAATCATATCCTGTCAAATCCACAGAACCCAAGGAAAGGGTTAAACGTTTCCTGAACTCCACGGCGTGCAGCTGTTTGTGTATTTCAAAGAGTCGTGATGCAGTGACGCCTCTCAGAGCGAAGGAGCAGACTCATCCCTGCAGAGAGTCGCAGGTTCATGAACTGTCAAACTTCACATCAGGAAAACAACTCAGCCCGTCCATCAGTAAAGTGTGCCGGGGGCTCGACACTTCATCCACATGTGTGGAGACGGACTGGAGCCGAGAAGCCTGACAAGGATCCCCCTCCCCTCTTCCAGCTCCGTGCAGAGGAAAAGAGCAGAGTGAGACCCAGAGTGTGTTCTCGGTGTGTGTGTGTGTGTGTGTGTGAGAGGAGAGGAGGCCCGGCTCCACGCAGCAGAGGTGTGTGTGTGTGACAGTTTGTCGCCTCTGATTCTCCCCTGGTTGGGACTTCAAAGTTTCAGCAGGAGGACAAAGGTTTAATGATACAGACACAGCATCTGTTTGCTCTGAAAACAAGGCATTGTGGGAACACAGGCGAGGGGGCGGGTGTGTGTTTGCTTTACTTCCTGCAGGGAGATAAAAGAAGAGAGAGTCGGTCAGGAGGTTAAATGACAGGAGACGTCCTCATAAAGACATAAAATCAGCCGCTGTGTGTCTCAGATTTGATCCGGACTCGAGCACATTGTTTCTGAGGAAACACAAAACACAAACGGAGTGTATAAATCAGAGATAAGGCGTGGAGTGAAATCCTCAGATCCTGAAGGAAGAGTTTATTTAAAGGTTCAAAGCTTTGACCTTTTTTAACCTCTGAGATAAACAGATGTTTACCTTCATTTACTGAGTTTTATGAACCTCATCGTGTGGACCATTCCTTCTGTCCAGACGACTGAGCTGACGTCGTAAAACCCTGTTTTCTTAAGAGGTTATCACTGAGCACACACACACACACACACACACACACACACACACACACACAACATTCAGCCTTACATCAGAGACAAACGTTAACATGTGAGGTCTTTAAAATGTCTCAGCGAGGAGCAGAAGGAGGACGAAGGAAAGAGGAAGTGAATATGAGACAGTAGCTTATGGAGGAATATATCTTTGCATAATCAATCAATAGGCCTCTGTTTTGTTCAATTAAATCAACACTAAATGACGTCATCGTCCACAGTCCTGTTTCTGTGTTTTTTGTTACAAACAGATGAAAATCAAACTTGATGAACATTTCATGTGAACGTTAAAACTCAGGAGCAGCTGTGTGTCTTTAATTATTCATACCAGCATGTATTAGACATCTGTTTCCTCTCGTGTTCTCTGATTACAGAGACTGACACCAGCTGAGCTGCAGAGATGACCTGGAGATGTGACCACGCTGCCCCCTGCTGGCGACTCTGAGTCAGTGCAGCGATGAGGCTCTGATCTGTCTGTTTCCTGTGTTAAATAAAATAAATATTTTTAACATGACGGATTAATTTGACTTGTTTTCTCTGATGATGTCTCAGGTAATTCTTTTACTCACCTGGATTTAATATCCCGTTAAAAACCACTTTGTTTCACAGACAACCACCAGGTGTCAGTATGGAGCTGCTGTGCGGTTCAGTCAGGACTAAACGTGTACCCGTGTGCTCACCTTTAGCACAGGGGAGTAAAGTAGGTTACAGTTCACCTACTACTCTGCTCTCAATCAAACATTAAACCATACAAAAACATTTCCCACAAGGCCCCAGCGAGGATCGAACTCGCGACCCCTGGTTTACAAGACCAGTGCTCTAACCACTGAGCTATGGAGCCTGACGGCATTCCCCGCGCGCTCTCCCCTCCTTTATAGGTATACCTGTCTCTGTTCTTGTCCGGTTTTTAAGCAATCTATCTCAGACATCTCAGGTCAGTTCAGTGATAAAATCGCTTAAATACTTGTTCAGACATGTATCGTCTAATTCAAACAAGAGTTAGGGGATTTGCTTCCGTGTGAGCATCTGTTTTGGTAAAATCAAGACATACATAATCGTGCTTTGTCAAATACATTTTCTCAAAAATTCACAGTCTATGAATTAAACATGTTAAAATAAAGTTTCCCTGGAGCCGGTTTAATGCGGGACTCGAACCCTCCTCCTCTTGGTTACCGAGTCGTCTCCCTCTCAGGTGTTTGGAAACGACTTCGTCTGTTCTGATCTATTGACTCACTTCTAGGGAGCAGGAGGTCAGGGGTCAGGGGTCAGAGGTCAGGGGGTCAGCAGAGACTATAAAATCTTTTATTAAAATCACCTATCAAAGCGATAGTAACAAATACATTCACACACCCACCAGTGATCGATTGACAAAACATTCATCATGTGAGGAAGTATACAGTGACATTGGAATGTGATTCTGTGATAAAACACTAAATCACTGAGATGATCTTCATGCAAAGTGCAAAAAAGACATTCAATTAAACATTCAAGTCTACAGAAACCCATTTAAAAATATTTGTATATAAACATTAAGCTAAAATACTACTGTATTAGAGATGATCAATACATTCAGCTGATTGTTTGAATAAACCCGTGTGTTGTATTATTATAAGAGGCTGTCAGCAGTAATTAGCTAATCGCAATTAATAACAAGTCTGAAATCCTGATTAATCGCACGTCGTTTCATCCATTTAAGACTCCGACACACCGAGCAGACGCCAAAGAACTTCGCCGTCGATGGCGTCGCCTCACCTCGCCTTTTTTCTGAGCAAATAATTTCCACCAAAACACCGTAAAGACGACAGCTGGGGGCCAAACGCCACACGCAGGCGTTAAATGGAAATACCTCTCCAGGCCAGCAGGCGGCGGTAGTCCGTTGTCATGATACGAGAAGACCAATTTCACACCGCCGTCGATCGCCGCTCGTATTATTGGAACTTCTGATCAATTTGTTTTTTTAAATGCGAAACACTGGAATTTCAAACATGCAGTTAAAAGCCATTAACTTTTAAAATTGAGCGATTAATCGTATTTAAAAGTGTTAATGGTTTGACAGCCCTTATTATTATTTATTCTGTGTTCATATGGTGATGTCACAACCGTCTGTTTTTGGCGGTGTTAGATTTAGACGCCATGTTTTTAAAGATTATTCCTGACGTCCTTCAGACGTATATAACAAAGTCCGAGTTTCCACAGATCACTCCGGCGTCTTCGTAGTGGGCGCAGTTGTGTGCGGCCACGCCCGCGTGTTTGCAGTCGAGCAGGGTGGCCTCGCTCCCCTGACACTGAACGTCGTCCAGGAGGATCCGCAGGTCCCGCCCCTCCCCGAACTCTGAGTTTTTCGCTGCTTTCAGGGCGAACTTGAAGCCCAGCTGTCTGCAGACCACCGCCGCGTTGTTGGTGGTCCAAAGGTCGTCGCACACAGTGCCCCACTCGCCATCCACAAACACCTCCACCCGTCCTCTGTCGCTCCGCCCCTCCTCGTCTCCCGCCAACCTCACCGCTCCGTCCTGGAACTCCACGCGACCCTCAGCCCTGGATTTGCCCTTCTTGCGGCGACCCTTCCTTCTCGAGTGTCGGCTGGGTTTGGAGGTGCTGGTGACGGGCGGAGCCGTGGTCAGGTCCGATCCCAACTCCCCGAGTTGGTCTATGAGCTCCTGGATCCAATCATATGACTGAGTGGGCGGAGCCTCTGTCCGATGCCTGTTTGGAGACTCCTCGCCAATCAACGCTATCGATAAACACCAAAAAAAAAAAAACAGCTTTTAATCAACGCTAATGACACTTCATCATATTCAGACGGCGACTCACTCTCTTGAGGGACAAACTTGATGAGCTTGCTCTTCACTCTGATTGGCTGAGGGTCGTAGTGACAGTGTCGCGGTGGAGCTCGTCTGAAACAAAGCGATAAAAACCGACTCAGAGAAAGAAAAAAAACGATTTATAATATCAGTAGTTAAAGACAAATAACCTCAAAGATATCATTTAATTATCAGCTATAACAGGGGGGGTCCAAAGGGCGGCCCGGGGGCCATTTGTGGCCCTTGAGGGGATTTTTTGCAGCCCCCGACTTTAATAGAAGAATCATAAGATTTTGTCCCGAGGCCTCATTCAGATGACATATTGTGTTATTTTTCTTGTTCATGTCAGCGAGGCCTGAAAGATTTTCATCAAATATAAAATGTTCAGTTTAATAATTTATGTCTTTATCTTTCTTTTTTAACAACTTTGATTATTTTCAACATTTTTTTATTAACTATGAAAATTAACGTTTGCATGTTTTTTTTTTCTTTCAAATAAGCGGGCTGTTGTTTAACCATTTAATAAGCTGAGCTAAATACAGAAAGTTTTTACATGAAAGTAACTGTTACAGACTCGAGTCAGAGAAAAACTAATAAAATAAAAAACAGATGAAGAATGAAAAAAATTTAAATATTTAATTTCCTCTTATTTAAGTGTTTTTATTGTGAATCTTTTGATTCTGATCTACAAATGAAAATAGAAATAGTTTCTCACTGTAATGATTTATTGTGTATTTAGGTTAATTTTGAAGAGAAGTCAAATTACAAAAAGCTATTTACAACATTATTTTAAATATATTTAAAGCCTGTGGTTCGCCACTGGTCTATGAGTTGTTGATGAATAATCACCTGGACGGGTCGACGACTTTATAAACGACTCCTGAAGGTGAGGTGGCGCTCGGGATTCCAGTGGACATGAAGTACAGCTCACCTGGAGGACGTCAAAGAATGACATCACAGGAAGAGGAGGGACTGACGTCCTGACACTGTGTGTGTGTGTGTGTGTGTGTGTGTGTGTGTGTGTGTGTGTGTGTGTGTGTGTGTGTGTGTGTGTGTGTGTACCAGCCTCGTCCTCGGCGAAGGAGATGATGTACTGCTGGTAGTTGTTGATGAGTCCGGGGAAGGCGCAGGTGAGACCCCTCCCCATGCAGATCTCATTATACCTCCACCGACCTGACACCCTGTCCTCCTGCAGACTCATCAAGCGCCTGCAACACACACACACACACGCACGCGCACACGCACACGCACACGCACACACACACACACACACACACACACACACACACACACACACACACAGTTTTTTGTCTACAGATACAAAGCTCGTTGCTGTTTAGCGTCTGTGAAGCAGCTCACCCGCTCATGAAATCTCCGAAGATGTACATGGCGTTCAGGTTGGGGTACTCGCAGCCTCGGTACACGTAGCCTCCGGTCACGGACTTCCCCATCTTGTGAGGATACGCGTAGATCGGCAGCACGTCGTCTGCAAACACAGCATGCCGTCAGAAGGCTTAGAGACCAGATCTGTGACCTTCATCACCATCAAGAACCAGCGCTATCGTAGGATTGGCTGCTTGTGATTGGCGATCTGGAGCAGTGAACGTGTCGCCGTGTAGCGTTTGGTGAAACGAGCGTCCGGCGCCGCACGTGACGTGACTCACCCAGCGAGCTGTTGGCGCACAGCTTCTTGTCGTAGCAGGAGAATCCCTCCTTGGCCCTCCAGCCGTAGTTTCGTCCCCTCTCGATGATGTCGATCTCTTCGAACTTGTTCTGACCCACGTCCCCGCAGAAGATCCGACCTTTGCCCTCTTTGGTCCTCGGGTCCCCCCGGTCCACGGAGCACCTCCACATGTTCCGGACGCCGTACGCGTAGATCTCAGGACGAGCCCCGCGCTCGTGTATGAAGGGATTGTCGGGAGGAATTCTGTACAGCGGACCTCTTTCGTTGTCGTCCACGTCGATACGAAGAACTTTCCCCAACAGCGCCGACCTGTTCGTTCATCGTTCATCGATTAAAAACAAACTTTCACTTCAGTCACATCCGTTAAAAGACCTCTCACCTGTTCTGGGCGTTCCCGTATTTCCCAAACGGATCTCCGGCCATCCCTCCGTCCCCGGTGAAAATGTACAAGAAGCCGTCGTCTGCGAAGAGAAGCTGTCCTCCGTTATGGTTTGAGGCCGGTTCGTCAATCTCCAGGATGACCCTGAACGCATCGCAGGACAGGAAGTGAGCATGGAGAGAGCGTCGACAGCAGATCGACCAGAAGACGAATGAGAGTGAAGACAGAACGAGGACAGACAAAACATGGAGGCCGGTTTCATGTCCAGATCGTCTCGTAGGCCGGCCTCAGAAACAGGAAGTGGCTCGGGATCACAAAAAGGACGTCGTTCAGAAAAGAAAATTTTGGACCGATGGTGAACAAAAAAGAAAGGTAACAAAGGAGCAGAACTTCACAGAGTACGGACCCGTCTCACGTACCTCTCAGAGGTGTGATCCACCTGGTTCATGTCGTTGGCGGACACGCGGAACTCGCTGATCCGGATCCGTTCGTCGAACCCGACCTCCACGGAGTAATACACGTACAGCTTCCCGTTGAACTTGTGCTTCGGGTGGAAGGTGAGTCCGAGGAATCCTCTCTCGTCTCCCTCCCAGGACGACGTCAGGACCGCCTTTGTGATGTTCAGAAACGGTTTCTCCAGTCTGGACCGGTCCGGCAGGTAAGTCCACACCAGCCCCACCTGCTCGGCCACAAAGAAGCGGTGCGTGCCGTCGTTGGCGTGCACCATGGCGAGGGGGTTCTTCAGCCCGTTGGCGACTTCCTCTAGACAGAGCTGCAGGCAGCCGTCAGAGTCGGACTGGACCCGGCCCAGGTTCTGGGTCAGTCTGTTGTTACTGAGGAGGTGAGGGTAGCAGTAGTCGGGATCGTCCAGCTCCAGGTGTCGACAGAGACGCGTCTCGTCGTCTTTGAGTCGAGAGACGACCGGGTCGTCGGAGAGCAGGGGGAGGGCGGAGCTGCACTTCCTCCAGAACATGGAGCAGTAGTCCGGACAGAGGCCAGGGATGGTTCTGGTCGGGGTGCTCGGGTCCTCTGCGTCAAACAGGTGAGCCGCAAATGGAGAACACTCCTTCACAAGAGAAGAGAGAAAGATGAGAGGAGGCGGAGTGATGAAGACGAGGAGAGACAGGAAGAGATGCAGAGGAGGAGGAGGAGTATTAAATATTAAACCTCCAAAAGTCTCTGAAGTAAAGACCTGTACTTGTTGCCATGGCGACTGGCAGTGAAGTGTTTTTTGTTTTTTTTAACATTTCAAATCTTCTGCTTCTGTTTCACAGAAAATGTCCTTCACTTTATTATCTGTGTGTGTGCGTGTGTGAGTGTGTGTGTGTTTGCTGGGTCAGGTGTGGACCTCGGTCGACCTTTGCCCTCGTGCCTACCTGACAGAGCAGGTCCTGGACGTAGCTCGCGCAGGTCGCGTACCCGTGGTAGTCGAACTGATCCATGATGACGTAATACTTCTTCATCAGCTGCTGGTCTCTGTCGAAGTCACAGCAGCCGAAGTCTCGGTACATGACGCAAAACGTCACCTCTCCGAGCGGTCTGAACGGGGGTTTGAAGTCCAGACACTGAGGGTGGGACCGAACCGGACCCGAACACGTCACCAGGACCCCCAGGATCCACATCAGACCCGCGGCAGGAACAGAACCCCGCTCCATGATGGCGCTGATCAGGAGCAGCTTCCTGTCTGCACTTTGACTCCGATCATCTGTCTGTCCTCTGACGTGTGATCCGTCCTGCCCCCCCCCCCTGCACCGATTCCTCAGAGCATCGACTCCTCCGTGCACCGAGTCCTCCGTGCACCGAGTCCTCGGAAGGTCCGTGTGCGTCAGGACTGAGCGCTGCAGGCCGGTACCATCTGTCCGGATCAGCTGCTGACCCGGTTAATCTGCAGCCAGAGAGAGAGAGAGAAAGAAAGAGAGAGAGCGAAGCTGCAGAGACAGTGTGTGTGAGGGGAGTGCGTGTGCGCGTGCGTGTGTAATGATTCCCCGACAGTTTCTTTATAAACTCGTTTTTTCATTCAGTCGGACGGATTCGTCTCAGACAGCGCGGTGCATTGTGGGTATGCTGGCTCTTCAGTTATTGTAGTGTTTTTGTTATGAAACTAAGAACTTTGGTAACTAATGAATGTTGAGAAAATGTGTCTTCTCCTGTTGTCCGGCAGGTGGCGCCCTGTGGCAGGATGTGATGCATCATTGGTTAGAGAGTTTTCTACATTCAGACTTTCATCTGTTTGTTTGTGAAACTTTTGTGTGCACTTTTACTTTAAATTTAATAAACAAGCCAACTCTTTTGTTTTGCAGATACAAAAACAAAAGAGACTTTAAAGAAAACATTATCCATCTTTTCAAACAGCGCCCCCTGCTGTCTGAATGAAACATCAGTGTTTCTGAGCTTTGGTCCAAATCTAACATGAAACCTGTAGAAACCAGCTCTCTCTCTGAGAACGCTCCGTTTTGGTGTGTGTGTCTCTTTAAATGCAACAAGAACCTGAAGTGACCTCAATAACTGAACGTCCTCCTCAGGTGCGACTTCTTAATCAGGTTTTTTATTTTACAGTAAAAAAAAAAAAAAAGGAAGTAAACATTGAAATCAGGATCAACACAGACGGTTTCTTCACCTCCTTCAGATTCACTTGTATTTACATTCATGCCGTTATACACCAGTTTAAAACCCATTAGAAACAAAGTAAATCGGTGTAATAACATTGCAAACCAGTTTAACACCATGAAATAACCCATTTTAACCAGTTTGATAACATAATAAAGCAGCCTGCACCAGTTCAACTGATGTCAAATAGTTAAAGACGCAGTTTGACACCAAATTAAACAGTTTAAACTAGACCATGAAATGACCAGTTTGATCCCATCATAAACCAGTTTAAAACTTGTATTAAATCAGTTTGACACAATGAAGTCACCTGTTTTCACCTGCGTCGCCTCACGGACCAGTTTGAACCAGTTTAACACCATCATTCACAGTTTGCACCAGTTCAAGACGGCAACAAACCAGTCTAATAATAAACCAGTCTAATAATAAACCAGTCTAATAATAAACCAGTCTAACCAGTTTAGTTCTTTGGACTGTGTGAAACCGATCTAAAACTTGTTGACATAAAAACAGATTTAACAAATAAAACATGAACCAGTTTATATTTACAGGCTGATCAGTGTTTGTTATTGATCTCTGATTGGTTTATTGATGGCTTTCTATATTCCTGATTGGACTGTGCATATATGGATTATTGATCTGATTGGTTTATTGATAGGTTACTAGTCACTGATTGGTTTATTGATGGATGATAGGTTACTGGTCACTGATTGGTTTATTGATGGCTTACTGGTCACTGATTGGTTTATTGATAGATGATGGGTTACTGATCTCTGATTGGTTTATTGATAGATGATGGGTTACTGATCTCTGATTGGACTTTTTAAAAATGGATTTTTGATCTCTGATTGGATTAGGATGTGTGACTGGATTATTGATTTGATTGACGGATGATTGGATATATCTGATCCCAGGTCATTTCAACTTGTTGAGTCCTTGTGGTTCTCATCTCATCCAGGTCCTTTGGTTCTGTCCGCTGGGTGGTGGTGGGGGCATCCCGGGTGGCATGGGAGGGGGCAGCTGATGTCCTGCGTTAGGAGGAGGGTGGTACACCCCACCCAGGCTAGGAGGCATCCCCATGACAGAGGGGGGCGGAGCCATCAGGTAGCTGTAGACTGACAGAGGAGGGGCGTTGTAGGCCGTGGCGCCCGGGGGGTAATGGTGATAGTTCATGGGGGGCACACAGGCCTGATGTACGGAGGTGTTCATCATGGACTGGATGGTCTGGTAGCCCTCACTGGACAACAGAGAGCTGGAGGGAGGGGGCAGGTCTTGAGGTGGGGGAGGGGGAGGAGGGGGACAGTGGGGTAAAGGAGGGGGTGGTGGTTTAGAGGGGGGGTCAGGGGCTGGAGGGTAGGAGGAGGGGGGTTTTAGATCTGTGGGAAAGAAAAAAAAAAACAAACACTCACTCTGATGTTTAATTCCAGACATTTTGTGGACCTGGTTTAGTGGGCGGAGCCAAATATATGACAGCTGTTTGTTGTCGTGTATTCTCCACATGCTGCTTGCTGGTACGGGTCGGTAATTTGTGGTTCTTTCCCGACCTTAGTCGATGGAAACGCCACCAAATGCGTGCCGTACGGAGATGACCCGTCTGATTACGTTTAAACAGAGCGAGCAGCCTACGTGCAAGCTAACGTGCCGACTCACACGCCACGTCGGTTCTGCAGCAGCGTTACTTTTTTCCTCGGTTCATGTTCTCCAAATGTCCACTCGAGGATGTACGGCTCGAGAGTGGAGAAAAGTCTGAGGACTGTCGGTACGGTTTGGTCCGATTAAGCCCGATCCCGTTTGTGTTTCCACAGCCAGCCGTGTCCTACTTGGTAGGCGGCGTGTCAGCCGGATGACGATAGCCGCTATGTAAATAGCATCACATGATAGCAGCTAACCGCTAACAGCTAACCGCTAACTAATACATTCAACAAAGGAGAAAAACGCTACACAAACAAAACCAACGAAGAAGACATCCAGTAGTTCATCTCCTCTGTCACTGTCATGTGACTCTTTATTACAAGAACTCAATCCAGCTTTGTTTCAGAGAAGGCTGTGAGCGGCGAGGACAAATACACACGGAAACAATCAGCTGTGTTACACTCAACGCTTTAAACACGGCGGGGTTTGGTTTGCTGACGTAACACAGGAAGTGACGATTCTTTCAACCAATCAGAGGACTGCAGTGTTTAGCTCCAGCTTCTCGGGTCGGCTCGATATTCTTGGCTTCCCAACGGAAGGGTCCCAAAAAGTGGGACGGTACGGATCGATTATTTGGGAATATTTCCCGCGATTAGTCTATGGAAACGCTGCAAAATGCACGCCGTGCCGAGACGAACCGAGCCGGACCGGACCGCTCGGTGGAAACGGGGCTTTAGTGGTCATGGAGCACGTGAGTGAACCCACTCACCTGTGATCATAGGAACAGGAGCAGGAGGAGGAGGAGGAGGTGGAGGAGGAGGAGGAGGCGGCACCTCTGGATTAGGGAGCTCTGGAAAACAAAAGCACGGTTTGAAAAGGTGTTTTTAAGTTTACAGAAGTTTTGAGTCCCTCTGTGTGTTTTTATGTTTGTTATGTTGAGCAGAAAGTTGAACTCACTGATGACTTTGTTGTCTTCTTTGGGCGACGGCTGAGAATAAAACACAAATAACACTTAGAATATATAAACCACACAGACTCTATGTGAGAGATATAATAGCCTTCATGTGTTTTCACATATGACGCCTGAGTGTCGTCACTCATCTGTTCCTGCAGGGGGCGCTGGAGGCTCATCAGCAGCAGCCGCCCTGCTGGAAATGATGTCTCAGGCTAACTCTGAGTCAAGCTAACGACAGGCTGAGAGCTGGAGCTGAGGCGGGTTTTGAGCCTCCTGTGGGTCAAACAGCGGTCTACTCACCTGTGCAGGTCGAGGGGGTCGAGGGCTGGTCTGGGGGGACGTCTTCTTGGTGGGGGGAGGGACTGAGGCGGACAGGATGGAGGGGGGGAGAGGGGTTTCTCCAGCACCCATCCCTCCATCGGGAATCTGCTGCTTGGCCTGGGAGTACAAATCAAGGATCTGATGGCAGATATCTGAACGGAGGAGGAGAGCAGAGTGTCAGATAATCTGATGTTGGATATCAGATCAGATTAATAATCCTGGTAATCGAAAGTTTTAACCCTCCAGTCGGGATTACTTTGGAACAACCGATGGAAGTTTACGATACCTTCTAGAACCTCCACGGGTACGTCGTGGACAAACTGCTCCCACCAGCGGCGGTTGGTCTGTTTGGCGGTCCACTCCTGGAGGTCGAATTTGGAGAGACGACCTGCCAGGTACATGACGGCTACGGCGATAATCTGAGGCTCCCACTGCAGGGCCACCATGGTGTACAGACTGGAAGAGATTCATTATTATGGTTACTGTGGCGTTTCATTAAATAGCTCATATAATCTGAGGTGTGGGATCTCACCTGTCGTTGACGAAGGTCCAGGCCATCTGAACCAGTTTCTGCACCTTGGTCTTCTCACCTGTTGGGACAGAAAACGTTTGTTTACTCTCTCCGTGTTGGCTCAGCGCTCTGACGTCTGCTTTGGTTTAACACTGAGACAGGTGCAGGAACCTTTCAGCTGCTTGGCGTAGCGCAGCAGGAACTGGTATGGATGCTCCACCTGGAGGTCAAACTTAATGGTCTGCAGCAGAATGCGCTCCAACACCATCACCTCCTCCTGTGAGACACACACACACACACACACACACACGCTGCAGTTACAAGCAGCCAAACGTGTGGTTGACATGCCCGTGCAGAATTTGAAGCCAGCATCACGATTTCTTTCAAACATTTGAGAACAGAGACTGAAATGTCCAAATGGACAGACTTCGTTCTCAGCACAGACAGCACGAGTCGAGCTCTGATACAAACCTTTGGATCGTCTCCAAACTGAGCGAACTGGACGTCGTTGAGCAAACCGCGGGCCGTCTTTATGATGTCTTTGCACTTCTTTGGAGTCTCCTCCACTTTACCTGCCAGGAAGAGGCAGCATCCTCCTGTAACCTGCAGACACAGCTCAGGGTTAAAAACACAACCTGCAGACAGTGCTCAGGGTTTAATACAACAACCTGCAGACACAGCTCAGGGTTTAATACAACAACCTGCAGACACAGCTCAGGGTTTAAAACAACAACCTGCAGACACAGCTCAGGGTTTAAAACAACAACCTGCAGACACAGCTCAGGGTTTAATACAACAACCTGCAGACACAGCTCAGGGTTTAAAACGCAACCTGCAGACACAGCTCAGGGTTTAAAACACAACCTGCAGACACAGCTCAGGGTTTAAAACACAACCTGCAGACACAGCTCAGGGTTTAATACAACAACCTACAGACACAGCTCAGGGTTTAATACAACAACCTGCAGACACAGCTCAGGGTTTAATACAACAATCTGCAGACACAGCTCAGGGTTTAAAACAACAACCTGCAGACACAGCTCAGGGTTTAATACAACAACCTGCAGACACAGCTCATGATTTAATACAACAACCTGCAGACACAGCTCAGGGTTTAAAACAACCTGCAGACACAGCTCAGGGTTTAAAACGCAACCTGCAGACACAGCTCAGGGTTTAAAACGCAACCTGCAGACACAGCTCAGGGTTTAATACAACAACCTGCAGACAGTGCTCATGGTTTAATACAACAACCTGCAGACAGTGCTCATGGTTTAATACAACAACCTGTAGACAGTGCTCAGGGTTTAATACAACAACCTGCAGACAGTGCTCAGGGTTTAATACAACAACCTGCAGACAGTGCTCAGGGTTTAATACAACAACCTGCAGACAGTGCTCAGGGTTTAACACAACAACCTGCAGACACTGCTCAGGGTTTAACACAACAACCTGCAGACACAGCTCAGGGTTAAACACAACAACCTGCAGACACAGCTCAGGGTTTAACACAACAACCTGCAGACACAGCTCAGGGTTTAACACAACAACCTGCAGACACAACTCAGGGTTTAACACAACAACCGGCAGACACAGCTCAGGGTTAAACACGCAACCTGCAGACACAGCTCGGAGTTTAAAACACAACCTGCAGACACAGATCAGGGTTTAAGACACAACCTGCAGACAGTGCTCAGGGTTTAATACAACAACCTGCAGACACAGCTCAGGGTTTAAAACGCAACCTGCAGACACAACTCAGGGTTTAATACAACAACCTGCAGACAGTGCTCAGGGTTTAATACAACAACCTGCAGACAGTGCTCAGGGTTTAATACAACAACCTGCAGACACAGCTCAGGGTTAAACACAACAACCTGCAGACACAGCTCAGAGTTAAACACAACAACCTGCAGACACAGCTCAGGGTTTAATACACAACCTGCAGACACAGCTCAGGGTTTAATACAACAACCTGCAGACACAGCTCAGGGTTTAACACAACAACCTGCAGACACAACTCAGGGTATAACACAACAACCGGCAGACACAGCTCAGGGTTAAACACGCAACCTGCAGACACAGCTCGGAGTTTAAAACACAACCTGCAGACACAGATCAGGGTTTAAGACACAACCTGCAGACAGTGCTCAGGGTTTAATACAACAACCTGCAGACACAGCTCAGGGTTTAAAACGCAACCTGCAGACACAACTCAGGGTTTAATACAACAACCTGCAGACAGTGCTCAGGGTTTAATACAACAACCTGCAGACAGTGCTCAGGGTTTAATACAACAACCTGCAGACACAGCTCAGGGTTAAACACAACAACCTGCAGACACAGCTCAGAGTTAAACACAACAACCTGCAGACACAGCTCAGGGTTTAATACACAACCTGCAGACACAGCTCAGGGTTTAATACAACAACCTGCAGACACAGCTCAGGCTTTAACACAACAACCTGCAGACACAGCTCATGATTTAATACAACAACCTGCAGACACAGCTCAGGGTTTAATACACAACCTGCAGACACAGCTCAGGGTTGAATACAACAACCTGCAGACACAGCTCAGGGTTTAACACAACAACCTGCAGACACAGCTCAGGGTTTAACACAACAACCTGCAGACACAGCTCATGATTTAATACAACAACCGGCAGACACAGCTCAGGGTTAAACACGCAACCTGCAGACACAGCTCAGGGTTTAAAACGCAACCTGCAGACACAGCTCAGGGTTTAAAACGCAACCTGCAGACACAGCTCGGAGTTTAAAACACAACCTGCAGACACAGATCAGGGTTTAAGACACAACCTGCAGACACAGCTCAGGGTTTAATACAACAACCTGCAGACACGGCTCAGGGTTAAACACACAACCTGCAGACACGGCTCAGGGTTAAACACAACAAACAACCTGCAGACACAGCTCAGAGTTTAACAAACAACCTTCAGACACAGCTCAGGGTTGAACACACAACCTGCAGACACAGCTCAGGGTTAAACACACAACCTGAAGACACAGCTCAGGGTTAAACGCACAACCTGAAGACACAGCTCAGGGTTAAACGCACAACCTGCAGACACAGCTCAGGGTTAAACGCACAACCTGCAGACACAGCTCAGGGTTTAAAACAACAACCTGCAGACACAGTTCAAGGTTTAACAAACAACCTGCAGACACAGCTCAGGGTTGAACACACAACCGGCAGACAGCTCAGGGTTAAACACACAACCTGCAGACACAGCTCAGGGTTAAACACAAGACCTGCAGACACAGCTCAGGGATGAACACAACCTGTAGACACAGCTCAGGGTTAAACACACAACCTGCAGACACAGCTCAGGGTTAAACACACAACCTGCAGACACAGCTCAGGGTTAAACACACAACCTGCAGACACAGCTCAGGGTTAAACACAAGACCTGCAGACACAGCTCAGGGTTGAAAACAATCTGTATGTTTTAATTTAAATATGACACAGATGAAGAGGACTTTATACTCACATATCTGGGAAACTGTTTGAATGAGTGAAACATGTAGAAACGATGGAAGTAAACGATGCCTGTCGCCAGAGTGTCATAGTGTCTGTAGCAGCTGAAGTGAAGGTCAATAACCTATTTATTTCATACATCCTAATTAAACCAATAACATGTTTATTGCTAGTTTATAAATCTTAATTGGATCAATAACTTATTTTTATTGTATATGTGTTAATTAGACCAACAACATGTTTGTTTTTATTTAAACAATCTTAATTAGATCAATGACCTGTTTATGTATCTTAGATTTATTCTTGTTATATTTCAAATATTCAAGGATACAGGCCGAGTCTCGTCCCCGCGTCGAAGATGAACCGGGCCCCCTCTCGGCGGTACCGGGCCTCGGTGGCGGGATCCAGACCCTCAGCCTGGGACGGAGTGTGGACCAGGTCCTTCTTGTCCCAGTACCAGCATGGTTTGATGTGGTCCAGACCGGCCGGATCCTTCCGGTCCCAGTACAGCAGGGGTCTGAGGAGCTCCAGGGTGTTCTGGCACCGATTCGTCCTGCGGGGGAGCAGGACCTGAAGCTCGAGGAGGATTCTGTAGTTCCGACTTTAGGAAAACTACATTTACCTGCACCGACCAGAGATGCTAGCAGCTAACGTTGCTAATATACTTAGATAATAAAAAAATCAAACCAGTTGGTTTAAATCATCTGCTCCCACGTGAAGCCGGAAGTATTTAACGTAATTTAAAACAAATTAATCTCAACTATAAAAGAGTTAAACATCCTGTTTTAACGCTGCTAGCTGTACACGCTACATCCATCCAAACAAAGAGCACCAAACACCGCCGCACACGCTGCGCGTGATTGACTTTTACCTCATCCAATCACTGAGCAGCAAACATTGCCATATATGGTAATACTAAGCTTTCTAAAAGTAAATGGCCAATCACAAACCGCGCGGGGATGGCTTGCTGTTTACACACACTTGTGCTGCATTCACGTGCTGCTCGGGTGATCCATGTTTACAAGTTGTAAAGTCGTTCTTCCGACTTCAGGGGGTGGTCACGTGATTTCAGTTCGGAAAGTCTGAATGTTGTGATAAAGAGCACAAAAAAGAAGACCTGCTAAACGTTTTATTTCAGCAAACAGGTGATTTGAAATAGGTAAAATAATGTTCTAATAATATGTTCATTATTATTATTTTTGCTCGTTATTGTTTTTTTCATCATTATTATTATTATTATTTTGTTATTCATTAACGTTAGAAATAAAACAAAAAACAATCGTACATTTTACAACTCGGAAGTTCAAATTTCCGACGTGTCCGACACCACTTTAATGCATCATCAACGCCATGCTCTGCTGGGCGTGCCGTCCAGTAACCAATCAGAACGCCAAAATCCAGCGCTCCTGTCTGCGAGTGTATCTCCTTTGCCGTCCAATCAGAGGCCGCGCTGAGTCACGTTAGGTTTCAGCGTAGAAACAGAGAAGTGCTTCTGTCACTTAATAAGGTAAGTGTTAAAACCGAAAAAAACCGCTTTATTATCAACTTTTAAAAAGTTCTCACCTGCTTCGTCAGGTTGTTTCGCGCTGATATGCGCATGCTCTGTACACGCGGATGCACGTGAACAGCTCGGGCCCGCTCGTGAGCTAATGCAGCAGATTAGCTCCCTTTAAAAACTGATCCTTTACCACCTGACAGATTAGCAGCTAACAGCTAGCATGGGCTCGCGCTGCAGAGATGAATGAGCTGAAGGGGCGCGTGCATCCTCTCTGCTAGGAAGCTAATGCTAGCTGCTGGCCTGCTGGGACAGCCTGCTGGTTACAAGGGAGGCTAACTGAGCGCTGCTGATGTTCCCTTAAGCAAGGCACTGACCCTCTCCACCAGCTCCCTCACACACCACACACACACTGACGTGTCCACCTGTATGTGTGTTTCAGCCTGTGTGTGTGTGTGTGTAGCTTGTTTAATAAAACTTTATGTATCGTATCGTACTGTGTGAAGCTCATTATTTGGTGTTTTTATTGGGGGTGTCCTGATCCAATATCGATATTTATATCGGATAAAAAAAAAGTTTGTATGATTCGTACTGATATTGTATCAGATCGATATCGGCCGATACTCAATACTCGATATCGGAAGTGAAAAAGTTGTATCAGGACATCTCTGGTTTTAGTACATTTAGTATTTATGTTCAATGTTTGGTTTCAGAGTACAGCTGCTGCTGAGTTTCACTGAACAGCTGAGACACACACGTCTCTATACCCCCTCACAGCTGTGTGTGTGTGTGTGTGTGTGTGTGTGTGTATGTGTGTATAGCCTCATGCGTAACACTCAGACTTCCTCTGCATAATGAACCCTGAGGCTGCCAGGTCAGACCTTTAACTGGGATAATGGAGGACAGATTTTAAACTGGGATAATGGAGGACAGATTTTAAACAGGGATAATGGAGGTCAGATTTTAAACTGGGATAATGGAGGTCAGATTTTAAACTGGGATAATGGAGGTCAGATTTTAAACTAGGATAATGGAGGCCAGATTTTAAACTGGGATAATGGAGGTCAGATTTTAAACGGGGATAATGGAGGTCAGATTTTAAACTGGGATAATGGAGCTCAGATTTTAAACTGGGATAATGGAGGTCAGATTTTAAACGGGGATAATGGAGGACAGATTTTAAACTAGGATAATGGAGGTCAGATTTTAAACTGGGATAATGGAGGTCAGATTTTAAACTGGGATAATGGAGGTCAGATTTTAAACGGGGACAATGGAGGTCAGATTTTAAACGGGGATAATGGAGGTCAGATTTTAAACTGGGATAATGAAGGTCAGATTTTAAACTGGGATAATGGAGGTCAGATTTTAAACTGGGATAATGGAGGTCAGATTTTAAACTGGGATAATGGAGGTCAGATTTTAAACTGGGATAATGGAGGCCAGATTTTAAACTGGGATAATGGAGGCCAGATTTTAAACTGGGATAATGGAGGCCAGATTTTAAACTGGGATAATGGAGGTCAGATTTTCAACTGGGATAATGGCGCTGTAGGTGTGCTCAGGGTCCTTTGCCTGTGTTTGCATGACAATGTAGCTCGCTGTGATTGGCTGTCAGAGAGAGGTTAATGTCTCCTGATGAGCCAGGACCACGCAGCATCCAGACTGCGGAATAATCTCACAACAGATCGCTGTTTTTTTCTCTCCAGCTGGTTGACAAAGAGCATCATGGGTAAAAAGAGTCGAGTCAAGACTCAGAAGTCTGGATCGGGAGGAGCCAGCGCCGCCGTTTCTCCCAAAGAGATGATGAACCTGATCTCTGAGCTGCTGCAGAGTAAGTTCACCTGTGACCTCACACCTGGCGCTCCTTTTTGTTCACGGTGACTTTAAAGTGCCACAGGCGTTCATGTTTGTGCATGTGTTTCCCAGAATGCAGCAGTGCAGCCTCTGCTGGTAAAGAGTGGGAGGAGTACGTCCAGATCCGAGGCCTGGTGGAGAAGATCCGCAAGAAACAGAAAGGTGAGAAGAAGAAAGTTGAGGAGACGCAGGCTGATGACGTGTTTGACTGTGTGTTCTGGGTTCAGGCCTGTCGGTGGTGTTCGACGGCAGCAGAGAGGAGTACTTCTCAGACCTGATGGCGTGGGCTCAGGAGAACGGAGGACCCTCTGAGGGATTCTGCGTCTCAGACTTTGGATCG
>NC_136709.1:575198-587698 GCF_947650265.1 Symphodus melops
GACTGTCCATCACCATGGCGTCCATGTCCATCAGCCAATCCCAGAGCTCCTGGTATTCGGCCTCGAACTCCTGCAGACTGGAGAGAGGAGATGATGAGTTCATGTGTGGGTTTGTATTCATCTTCCACTTTCTGATGGTCGTTTTGTCGTGCACGAATCGAGGATGTGTTTTTTCACATCTCACACTTTCCTCCTCTTGTGAGGACTGAGCTACTTCTCCCTCACTCGCTCATCCCGTCCTCTCTCTCTCTCTCTCTCCACCTCCTCTTACTCTTCCTTACCTGTCCCCTCCTCCCTCCTCCCTTGTCCTCTCACCTCCTCCTCCTCCTCCTCGACGCCGGATCACATCAAATATGTATGCTGCTGGAACAGGGGCCGATTGCTCAAACACACACATTACTGTCAGCCGTTTTGTTAAGGTGTGTGTGTGTGTGTGTGTGTGTGTGTGTGTGTGTGTGTGTGTGTGTGTGTGTGTGTGTTTATTATTTATATATTCCCTGGTTTTAGGTCTCGGCGGGGATCGCCAACATGTTTCTCAACATTAGTGGTGAAATTGTTTGGAATTCTCCGGTCGCCGGCGCCGACAGTTTGACAGCTCTGTCAGGCCCACGGCGTTTCCACGACAACACACACACACACACACGCACGCACACACACACACACACACACACACACACACACACAAGGGAAGACTGCGGCCTATGAACACACACACTTTAAAAACAACGACTCCAATTCATGAAACAAGCAAAACACACGCCCACTGAGAATCACAAACACACACAGTTACCCAGAATGCAACACAGCGACACACACACACACACACACACACACACACACACACACACACGGACGCACACACACACACTCAGCTGACGTACAATCAAAACAGAGAGTCTAAACTATGAATGAAATTAGAGAAACGGATCTCCGTGTTTGATGAAGCTGCAGAACTCAACAGAAACGTGATGCTGGTGCATCAACGTGGCCCCGCCCACCTCTTCCTCACCCCGCCCTCCTCTTCCTCACCTCGCCCTCCTCTTCCTCACCTCCTCTTCCTCACCCCGCCCTCCTCTTCCTCACCTCGCCCTCCTCTTCCTCACCTCCTCTTCCTCACCCCGCCCTCCTCTTCCTCACCTCGCCCTCCTCTTCCTCACCTCCTCTTCCTCACCCCGCCCTCCTCTTCCTCACCTCGCCCTCCTCTTCCTCACCTCCTCTTCCTCACCCCGCCCTCCTCTTCCTCACCTCGCCCTCCTCTTCCTCACCTCACCTTCCTCTTCCTCACCCTCCTCTTCCTCACCTCACCTTCCTCTTCTTCCCCACATCACCTCGCCCTCCTCTTCCTCACCTCACCCTCCTCTTCCTCCCCACATCACCTTTCCCTCCTCTTCCTCACCTCGCCCTCCTCTTCCTCCCCACATCACCTTGCCCTCCTCTTCCTCACCGTGCCCTCCTCTTCCTCACCTCGCCCTCCTCTTCCTCACCTCACCCTCCTCTTCCTCACCTTGCCCTCCTCTTCCTCCCCACATCCCCTCGCCCTCCTCTTCCTCCCCACATCACCTCGCCCTCCTCTTCCTCCCCACATCACCTCGCCCTCCTCTTCCTCACCTTGCCCTCCTCTTCCTCCCCACATCCCCTCGCCCTCCTCTTCCTCACCTTGCCCTCCTCTTCCTCCCCACATCACCTCGCCCTCCTCTTCCTCCCCACATCACCTCGCCCTCCTCTTCCTCCCACATCCCCTCCTCTTCCTCCCCACATCCCTCGCCCTCCTCTTCCTCCCACATCCCCTCGCCCTCCTCTTCCTCCCCACATCACCTCGCCCTCCTCTTCCTCCCACATCACCCCGCCCTCCTCTTCCTCCCCACATCACCTCGCCCTCCTCTTCCTCCCACATCACCCCGCCCTCCTCTTCCTCCCCACATCACCTCGCCCTCCTCTTCCTCACCTTGCCCTCCTCTTCCTCCCCACATCACCTCGCCCTCCTCTTCCTCCCCACATCACCTCGCCCTCCTCTTCCTCACCTCGCCCTCCTCTTCCTCCCCACATCCCCTCGCCCTCCTCTTCCTCACCTCGCCCTCCTCTTCCTCCCCACATCCCCTCGCCCTCCTCTTCCTCACCTCGCCCTCCTCTTCTGACTGTAATAAAAACTCGACGGAGAAGAAGAAAGCACCGGGAAGCGCGCGCTGCCTCCTTCCCCCGAGGCGGCGTTCCTCATTATGCGTGGAGCAGCGCGGCCCTTTACCGCCTCAGACAGATGAAGAAGATACAACACTCGCACAGATTGTTTTCTCTTGTCGTTTGTCGTTTTCCTCTCTCTCTCCCTCGTCTCCGTCTTGTTCACACTAATGTTAACTAAACGCTTTGTAAAACAGGATCTCTCGGGGAGGGGGGGCGGCGGGCGGCACGCACACGTGGAAGACGAGGAAACAGACAAATCGGAGAGGAAGGAGCGACGTGGCGGCACTTCAGGGCTGCGTTCAACACCGGGACAGTTACACAGCGTTTGAAGTGTCAGGATCGCTTTCCGTCACGCGGCGCTGACGGAGCACGTGGGAGTGCGGCGGAGAGCCGTTCTGACATTTAGTCACTGGAGGAAATGAGCATTAAAGGAATGTATTATTCATTCCTACCTCGTCACACTGGAGCGAATAAAACACACCGGGTGTCATGCGGATCTCCTCTTCTTATTCACAGCATTCACAAAGTTCTTGTATGTTTTCGGGTCTCGCTGTGTTTTTGTGTGTGACACCGACGTCAGCAGCTTTAATTGCTCCTGCAGCTGGATGGGCTTTCTGAGCATGCCCAGTACTTCAGCCTTCATGTGAGACTTTTGAAATAAAGTTGATGAAGAATGCACATTTTTAAAAAAACAAAGTATTGAATAAAACGTCCTTTCAGTGTAGACTTTGGGGGCTGAGCTGCTGTAGACTTTGGGGGCTGCATGCTGAGCTGCTGTAGACTTTGGGGGCTGCATGCTGAGCTGCGGTAGACTTTGGGGGCTGAGCTGCTGTAGACTTTGGGGGCTGCATGCTGAGCTGCTGTAGACTTTGGGGGCTGAGCTGCTGTAGACTTTGGGGGCTGAGCTGCTGTAGACTTTGGGGGCTGCATGCTGAGCTGCTGTAGACTTTGGGGGCTGCATGCTGAGCTGCTGTAGACTTTGGGGGCTGCATGCTGAGCTGCTGTAGACTTTGGGGGCTGAGCTGCTGTACACTTTGGGGGCTGCATGCTGAGCTGCTGTAGACTTTGGGGGCGGAGCTGCTGTAGACTTTGGGGGCTGCATGCTGAGCTGCTGTAGACTTTGGGGGCTGCACGCTGAGCTGCTGTAGACTTTGGGGGCTGCACGCTGAGCTGCTGTAGACTTTGGGGGCTGCACGCTGAGCTGCTGTAGACTTTGGGGGCTGCACGCTGAGCTGCTGTAGACTTTGGGGGCTGCATGCTGAGCTGCTGTAGACTTTGGGGGCTGCACGCTGAGCTGCTGTAGACTTTGGGGGCTGCACGCTGAGCTGCTGTAGACTTTGGGGGCTGCACGCTGAGCTGCTGTAGACTTTGGGGGCTGAGCTGCTGTAGACTTTGGGGGCTGAGCTGCTGTAGACTTTGGGGGCTGAGCTGCTGTAGACTTTGGGGGCTGAGCTGCTGTAGACTTTGGGGGCTGAGCTGCTGTAGACTTTGGGGGCTGCATGCTGAGCTCCTTGGCTCTCTCTATTCTTCGAATCATCGACATGATGCTCTTTGAACTCCGACAGAGGAGGTTAACTCAGAGTGGACGACTGACCATAAATGTGCCGTTGTTGTTGTTGTTGTTCTACGTCACACAAAGTCGAGACAATCATCAGGTGTTGATGCAGCTGTTACTTTGTGCTTATTTTAGTGATATTATTATCTTGCATCCGCCCGCTTCAAACTCGCTACATTTTATTTAGTATTTTTTTAAGAACAGGTTCAGGACTTGGCGTCTCGGTGTTGCTGTAAAATAAAATTTAAAAAAAAAAAAGTGTTTTCGTTCATGCTGAATGGATGGATTCACCATCGTCCTCGCTGCCGCTGTGACAGCAGCTGTTTTAATTCATCATCCACAGAGCAGGAGGGAGAGGAGAGGAGATGCTCCCTTTGTACATTTTGTCTTTATATTTGACACTTTTCAAATTCTGTTTAATATATTGGTAATTAATTCTCATGTTTTATTTTGTTTATGTACTCGTTGTTTTAGCCTTGTTTTTTCTTTTGCACCAACAAACCAAGACAAAGATGAGGTCGAGAGACAGGCGGGAGAGGAAGCAGAAGAGGAGGGAAGAGAGAAAGACAAGGGGACAAGGGAGGAAGGAGAGGAAGAAAGGGAAAGGACAGAGGAGGGTGGGAGGAGAAGGTTAGAGATTGAGGGAGGGAGGGAGGGAGGGAGGGAGGGAGGGAGGGACAAGACAAATTGAAGAAGAAGAAAAAAGAAGAGGGAGGAAAGGGGTGGAGAGGAAATAAGAAATTTGAGAGGAGAAAAAAAAGGAGAGATCAGTAAGAGAAGGAGGGCGATGAGGATGAAGAGACGTGTCAGAGGGAAGACAAGAGCGAGAGAGAGAGAGAGGAGGAAGTAGGAAAAGTTAAAAGGAGGAAGTGGAGGCAGAGGAGGAAAGCTGGAGCAGGAAGAGGGGGATGAGATGATGGAGTGAAAGGTTGAATGAGTCGTATCGGCAGGCGTCACCTTTCAGTCAGACACTCGCTCCGATTTATGAGGTGATTCTCACACACTCCTCTTTTTTTTTTTCTTCGTTTTTTTTTTCTAATGGATTCATCCGACGGAGACGTGAAAGCAGCACGGCGCCCCCTGCTGACTGCCACGCACTCATTGGACGTACTCGCCCTGACGAGTGTTTCATCCCTTCACTCAGCTCGGTCTGAAATCAAGGAAACATCCAAACTCCAACAGGAAGAGCTGTTTCCCCTCTGCTGCTTTTATTTGTCTCAGCGTTTGTTTAGAATAAAGATGTTTGTGTGAGATCAGTAAATAATTCAGTCTGACCTTCATTTTCTTCACAAGTGAACCAAAACCACAAATCTCAACTGAGCTCCAATCACAGCAAGGAAAGACACGCAGCATCCAATTAACACAGACTCATCCCACACACCGCTGCACACACACACCGCTGCACACACACACACACACACACACACACACCGCTGCACACACGCACACACACACACACACCGCTGCACACACACACACACACACACACACACACACACACACACACACACACACACACACACACACACACACACACACACACAGAGTACACACAGACTGAGAATATATATACACACAAACACACACACAGACTGAGCATACACACACACAGAGCATAAACACACACACACACACACACACACATACACTGGGTTGATATATGAATAACCAATTAGTGACCAACATATCGAATGTAAATGAGAGAAAAATTACACTGCAGCCACAGAGGAGGAAAAACACAAACTAACTAAATGAGTGTTTCATTTACGCGTGTGTGTGTGTGTGTCTGTGTGTGTGTCTGTGTGTGTCTGTGTGTGTGTGTGTGTGTGTGTGTGTGTTTAATTCTTAGGCCTCTCATATTTATTTTATTTGGACCACATGGAGGACACAACATCCTTCATGTAACGACACTCAGAGTCTGCAGAACAAAACACACCACAGACTCCATTTTTCATCTGCATACACTCCACAATGAGTGTGTGTGTGTGTGTGTGTGTGTGTGTGTGTGTGTGTGTGTGTGTGTGTGTGTGTGTGTGTGTGTGTGTGTGTGTGTGTGTGTGTGTGTGTGTGTGTGTGTGTGTGTGTGTGTGTGTGTGTGTGTGTGAGAGAGTGATAACCACAGAGGGAGGCTCCTCAAAGCCCGGGATGAAGCGCCGACAGGAAGCGTGACCAAAGATGCTGCTCGCCCAGCCGAGCCTGGACACAGCAGATTACTGTTAACGCTCACACTGTGTGTGTGTGTGTGTGTGTGTGTGTGTGTGTGTGTGTGTGTGTGTGTGTGTGTGTGTGTGTGTCACATGTCGCTGTGTTGTCGGTCTCTTTGTCAGCTCTCATTTGGTCTCTTCTATGTAACATGATGCTGTTCTGTTATTCATTGATGCTGTTTGACTCTTCTGCACACAGGAAGCAGTTTCAACTCTGAGGGGTTTTCTTCGTGTGCGGAGGACGTGGCGCTCTGGCGGGCGGTTTGGATCTGACCTGTGGCTCCTTTCCTGCATGTCGTTCAACTCTCGCTCGCTCTCTCGCTAAGGTAAAAGTCCAAAATAAAATAAAAACAAACAAAATGAAAAAACCCTATTTTTTTCTCTCTTCAGTTGATATTTTCGTGTTAACGTGGCGTGATCGCTGTTCTCGGCTTTAATTTACTGACTGCTCTCATCGCACGCCACCAGTGACACAGACACGAATGGACGCCACACTCGCTCTTTGAAACTCTTACAGCTCACGCACAGATCTGAAAGTTGGCTGCTTTTCTGCCGTGTCGTGTGTTTACCTGTTGTTCCTGGCCAGCTGGCTGTAGCTCCTCCTGCTGGTCGGCGAGGGATACTGCAAGTTGCCGAGTTTGATAGCCATCTGCTCCAGGGCGGCTCGCTGGGCTTCACACTGACTGGACATCAGCTCGGCCTGGAAGACAAAGAGCAGTCACATGACCAACTCTTCGTAAGACAGGACCAGACATCGACTCACGAACAGACTGACTGAGTTCAATCACAACATCAAAGACGTGAAGCGCGAGTCGACGTCTCACTCGACTTCGAAACCAGCTGATTCTAAATGTTTCCTTCAGTCACATTCTGCAGCTCGCCATGAAATGTAGACATGTTCATGTTTCGTCATCGTCAGGCCCTTCATGTCCTCTCAGAGTGAACAGAGGTGTGTGTGTGTGTGTGTGTGTGTGTGAAAGACAGAGAATGGGATCATGTCCCTGTGAGTGTGATTAGCTGTTTATTGCAGATGAATGAGATTCGGCTCTTCTATATATTTGACGGACGTGCCCTTTAAAGCCCTGTGAGCGGCCAACAAGCCACTAGACACACACTCAACGCTTATCCTGCGCTCTCATCTCCTCTGACACACACACACACACACACACACACACACACACACACTTGCAGCAGGTATGAACATGTATATGCATATCATTTTACAGACACACACTTCAACAGATCCCGCTCACACTCACACAGACTCTCTCTCACACACACACACACACACACACACACTTAGCTTAGTTTGCTTTTCTCTGGCACAAATTACCTCTCATACACACAAATACACACACCAAACATACACACGCGCACACACACACCCATACACATCAGGCGAGCTCAAATGTTCAAAAGAGCTACACACACAAAACTCGACTCTGAATTGCTCCACACACACTAAATAAACTCACACATCAACACAAATTGCTGCGGTTTCTCACAAATGATCCTTCTCTCTCACTCACACACACACACACACACACACACACACACACACACACTGCAGCTAGTCGCACTCAGTATCCAGACACAATCATATAGAAGCACTCAGAGCGCCGCTCAGATGTAATTGCATACAAACTATATGGAGATGAGGCTTCAATTGAACCAATGAAGGCAGAGTGTGTACAAACACACACACACACACACATGACCGCCTGCTTTTCCCTCGCTCCGTAACAATCTGAATAAAGTGTCGTCGCGTGGCGTTCGCCGTCCGATCTACTTAGCGGACTCGGCGGAAGGATCTGGAAAGGTCATCCAATCTGCGGAAGGCAGAGCGGCTCAATCAGAGAGCTAATAAACAAACAGGCGATACACAATCAACAGCGCCAGCGTCTGTACCACTGTGTTCAGGTGTGTGTGTGTGTGTGTGTGTGTGTGTGTGTGTGTGTGTGTGTGTGTGTGTGTGTGTGTGTGTGTGTGTGTGTGTGTGTGTGTGTGTGTGTGTGTGTGTGTGTGTGTGTGTGTGTGTGTGTGTGTGTGTGTGCCACGCTACTACAGAAAAGAAAGTAACTGGAAGCTCTCAGAGAAAATTTTTCTCACTTTGCCTAAATGTCCCTTCACTTTCCTTCATTACGTCTCTCCGCTTCGCTCGCGGCGGCGCTCGCGGCCTGTTTGCTGCCTGGTTGGTCGGTCAGTGAGTCAGAAAATCAGTCAAGATGTTCATTAGCTGGTTAGATTGTTCTTTTCTGCGCTAATTTGTTCCTTCGTCTGCAGCTTATTACTCTGAATCCAGGCTCCGAGGTGCATTTGAATATCCACTGATTTAAGAAAAATTCATCAAGCAACCTCCTCCCACGTAAACCGAGGTGGGCGTGACCTTTCAGGGCACCTGCCCAGTGATCACATGATCAATCACATGTAGCTGAAAGTGGAGCAGCCAATCAGAGAGGAGGATTTAACCCTTGCCCTTTAGGTTAAGACTAAATCGTTTTTAAAGGATTTTTAAGTTACATTTTCTCAATCCGTGGAGAATTTTTAGTTGTACAAAGATGTGATTTAAAGATGGATTATTTAGAGATTCTACCCAAAAATATCTAAATTAAAGGTCAAACATTATTTAAACTCCTCTTCATCATGTTCCTCTGACTCTAACATGTCTGTCTACAAACCCTCCAATGATGAGAGAAGTCCATCCTCTCCGTCTTCTGCCTGCTCAAACAGGCCGTTTGGAGAGTTTCCCTTCATGACATCACAAAGGGCAGTAGCCCCTCCCCCAGGTGGGTGACACTCCCACAGCTAGGTGTTTGTTCTGCCCTCTGAGTCTGCCTTCTCACCGTAAACAATAGGACATGGAGCCAGAAAGCAGCGAGTACACCCGAGCCCTTCCAGAGAGGGGGCGTGGTCAGACACAGCTCATTTACATATTTAAAGCTACAGACGCAGAAACAGCCTGTTCTGAGCAGGGCTGAAATAGAGGGGTTTATAGACATGATCAAATCCCTCTTCTCGGGTTGCCATCTGGTCATTACCGACATGTCGCTGGTCTCGATGTAACTTTTTGAAGTCTCGTCTCTGAATTGAAGGCATTTTAATTCAGTTTGAATTCAGTCACTCATTTCACAACTCTGCAGCAAACGCACTGTTATGGTTGTAATTGTCATTTTCATATCCAACAGCTGACTGAAACCATCATGAGAGACACACACACACACACACACACACACACACACACACACACACACACACACACACACACACACACACACACACACACACACACACACACACACACACACACAGAAACACATCGAAGCAATTTCTGTTGGATGCCTTGAGGACACCGGACTGGAACACAGTGACTGTTAAAAACACACACAAACTGAAACTCTGACACACACACACACACACACACTGACACACTGTAACACACACACTGTGACGCACACACACACACACACACAGGATGATGAGTTGGGTCGCTTCCCAGTCTGAAGGATCTTCAAGGATTTCTGTCAGAAATTATTTCTCTTCAAACCAGACTCATGGCTCCATCTGTTAGTGTGTGTGTGTATGTGTGTGTGTGTGTGTGTGTGTGTCAGAGTGTGTGTGTGTGTGTCTCATTGTGTCTTCTGAACTGTAAACTGGATATTAACAACAGTGATGTCATATTTCTCGGAGTCACGGCTACAAGTTGAACACGCATGAGATAAGCGCTGTCCGTGGTGCTGATCCTGAACACGCTCTTTGTCAAAGGTCGCCTCTGGCATAAACATCCGAATTATTTAAAAAATAAACACAGCTGTTGAGGACGTTATGTTCACTCCCTCTCTCTGTGCACATCCTTTAACTGCATCTGTCCATCTTAGTGACTAACCAGCCCCCCCCCCCCCCCCCCTTTATCTTGTCCTCATCATTCTTCATGCATCTTATCCCATCTCGAGGTTTGGGCAGACAGCTGTTAATCATGAGTCCAGATTTCAGACTGTTCTTGCCACTGTAACTCTGCTAAATGTTGCTCATGATGGATTAACGCCTCGGCTTCTGTAAAATAACAGAAAGGTCCGTTAGCTGCTCTGTTTGTGAAAGTGTCTCATGTCTAACAGATCCTCCTTTATGTCTAACAGATCCTCCTTCATGTCAGATCAAACAGATCCTCCTTCATGACTAACAGATCCTCCTTCATGACTCACAGATCCTCCTTCATGATTAACAGATCCTCCTTCATGACTAACAGATCCTCCTTCATGTCTAACAGATCCTCCTTCATGACTAACAGATCCTCCTTCATGACTAACAGATCCTCCTTCATGACTAACAGATCCTCCTTCATGACTAACAGATCCTCCTTCATGACTAACAGATCCTCCTTCATGACTCACAGATCCTCCTTCATGACTAACAGATCCTCCTTCATGTCTAACAGATCCTCCTTCATGACTAACAGATCCTCCTTCATGTCAGATCAAACAGATCCTCCTTCATGTCTAACAGATCCTCCTTCATGACTAACAGATCCTCCTTCATGACTAACAGATCCTCCTTCATGACTAACAGATCCTCCTTCATGACTAACAGATCCTCCTTCATGTCGAACAGATCCTCCTTCATGACTAACAGATCCTCCTTCATGACTAACAGATCCTCCTTCATGACTAACAGATCCTCCTTCATGACTAACAGATCCTCCTTCATGTCAGATCAAACAGATCCTCCTTCATGACTAACAAATCCTCCTTCATGACTAACAGATCCTCCTTCATGTCGAACAGATCCTCCTTTATGACTCACAGATCCTCCTTCATGTCGAACAGATCCTCCTTTATGACTAACAGATCCTCCTTCATGTCGAACAGATCCTCCTTCATGACTAACAGATCCTCCTTCATGACTAACAGATCCTCCTTTATGACTAACAGATCCTCCTTCATGTCTAACAGATCCTCCTTCATGTCTAACAGATCCTCCTTCATGACTCACAGATCCTCCTTCATGACTAACAGATCCTCCTTCATGACTAACAGATCCTCCTTCATGTCTAACAGATCCTCCTTCATGTCAGATCAAACAGATCCTCCTTCATGACTAACAGATCCTCCTTCATGTCGAACAGATCCTCCTTCATGTCTAACAGATCCTCCTTCATGACTAACAGATCCTCCTTCATGACTAACAGATCCTCCTTCATGACTAACAGATCCTCCTTCGTGTCTAACAGATCCTCCTTCATGTCTAACAGATCCTCCTTCATGTCTAACAGATCCTCCTTCATGTCAGATCAAACAGATCCTCCTTCATGACTAACAGATCCTCATTCATGTCGAACGGATCCTCCTTCATGTCTAACAGATCCTCCTTCATGACTAACAGATCCTCCTTCATGTCGAACAGATCCTCCTTCATGTCTAACAGATCCTCCTTCATGTCGAACAGATCCTCCTTCATGACTAACAGATCCTCCTTCATGACTAACAGATCCTCCTTCATGTCTAACAGATCCTCCTTCATGTCTAACAGATCCTCCTTCATGTCGAACAGATCCTCCTTCATGTCGAACAGATCCTCCTTCATGTCTAACAGATCCTCCTTCATGTCGAACAGATCCTTCTTCATGTCAGATCAAACAGATCCTCCTTCATGACTAACAGATCCTCCTTCATGACTAACAGATCCTCCTTCATGTCTAACAGATCCTCCTTCATGTCTAACAGATCCTCCTTCATGTCTAACAGATCCTCCTTCATGTCAGATCAAACAGATCCTCCTTCATGACTAACAGATCCTCCTTCATGTCGAACAGATCCTCCTTCATGTCTAACAGATCCTCCTTCATGTCGAACAGATCCTCCTTCATGTCGAACAGATCCTCCTTCATGACTAACAGATCCTCCTTCATGACTAACAGATCCTCCTTCATGTCGAACAGATCCTCCTTCATGTCAGATCAAACAGATCCTCCTTCATGACTAACAGATCCTCCTTCATGTCAAACAGATCCTCCTTCATGACTCACAGATCCTCCTTCATGTCTAATAGATCCTCCTTCATGACTCACAGATCCTCCTTCATGTCAGATCAAACAGATCCTCCTTCATGACTAACAGATCCTCCTTCATGTCAAACAGATCCTCCTTCATGACTCACAGATCCTCCTTCATGACTCACAGATCCTCCTTCATGACTCACAGATCCTCCTTCATGACTCACAGATCCTCCTTCATGACTAACAGATCCTCCTTCATGACTCACAGATCCTCCTTCATGACTCACAGATCCTCCTTCATGTCAGATCAAACAGATCCTCCTTCATGACTAACAGATCCTCATTCATGTCGAACGGATCCTCCTTCATGACTAACAGATCCTCCTTCATGTCTAACAGATCCTCCTTCATGTCGAACAGATCCTCCTTCATGTCTAACAGATCCTCCTTCATGTCGAACAGATCCTCCTTCATGTCGAACAGATCCTTCTTCATGTCAGATCAAACAGATCCTCCTTCATGTCTAACAGATCCTCCTTCATGTCTAACAGATCCTCCTTCATGTCAGATCAAA
>NC_136709.1:597698-600198 GCF_947650265.1 Symphodus melops
CACACACACACACACACTCCGCTCTCTGTGATCCAGGCAGAGGTTAGTGATATGGCGTGGTCAGTGGTGCGTACAGCAGCCAGTGGATTAGCGGAGGGGGGAGATGATGAAGTGCAGAATAAATACTAAATAAACACCCTCTGCTCGCGCTCCACATACAGTAACATCGCTCGGGCGCTGGCGGCCATTTCTCATCGGCCATTTTGTGTCCTTCTCCACCGCCCCCCCACCCCCACCCTGAACCTGCTCCCTTTCCTCAAACCGGACTCATTTTACTGGAGGAGGTCATGAAATTGTAATCGACCACCGGCGGCGTTTGTAATTTTTAATCCGCCGTTGATCTGCCTCGGCTGTGGAGGGGAGTTTGAAATATTCAGAGGGGTCGGGTGTTGAAGAGTCTGCGGCGTGTGTCAGAGAGGTTTCAGGTTTCCACCGCGGCGGCGTCAGAGTCCTGCTTGAAGCGCCCCAGAGGAAGACGCCAAAGATGAGAAACAGAAAAGAAAAAACTGCAGAAACATCGAAAACAGCAGCTGTGGAGGTGAAATCACGACGACCACGCACTGAACAGCTACGCAGTCTCTGAAGCATCAAGCTAACAGACGGAACTACAGATTCAACCATCCAGACGTCACTTATTAGTTTGTTTACATGTCGAACCTGGATTCTGACCTTTTGACCTTCACCATCTTGGTTTTATAGGAGCCTGCAGTGACAAACATCGAAGTTGAACAATCTTTGACTGATTGGTTAGCTGGCTAACAACAGAGTCGTCTGCTAGCGGTGTTAGCCAACCGGTGTTAGCCAACCGGTGTTAGCTTATGTTCGCCTGCTCAGAGTTTGTTGTAAAAAGTAGAGTCCACTCTCTGAAATCTACATTTTTTTAACATTTCATGGTTGTCCTCCAATATCAACGTTTCAGGAACACAATTCTGATTTAAAAGGACTGAAGTCGTCGTTTGATGAATCACGCAACAAAACTTTTGATAAACAGACTCCGCTAATAATTTTTACAAAGAAAGAAAAGAGCTTGAGAGACCCAAACTGTTTTTGTATCACGCTTTAAACATGTTTATTTTAACATAGAGCTCTATGGAGACTGACTCACTGCAGGAGACAGACTCTAGTGGACACTGGAGGAACTGCAGCTGAAAAGTTGGACATTTTAACATAGAGCTCTATGGAGACTGACTCACTGCAGGAGACAGACTCTAGTGGACACTGGAGGAACTGCAGCTGTAAAGTTGGACATTTTAACATAGAGCTCTATGGAGACTGACTCACTGCAGGAGACAGACTCTAGTGGACACTGGAGGAACTGCAGCTGAAAAGTTGGACATTTTAAAATGGGGGCTGACTCGCTTGCCAACTCACTACTAGCTGTAAAGCTAACGTTACGTAAGCGATGCAGGTCTCACGACTCTGCGTGGCGTTCGTTTGAAACTTTCATCACGCCAAAACAAACGCCACCGCTCTTCTATGTTACCTGACCTCTGTGTTTTCAAGTGTCATACTTACTACGGCCACAAGGGGACGCCAGGGCTACTTTTTAAATTGGTGTGTTAAAACTTTTGTAACATTTATTTAATCTCTGCATGTGTATTAAAGTATTTCAAATCGAATGACAAAAAAAAGTAAAATAAACAAATGTTTTCTGACAACCAAAGCAGACAAACTTTTATAGATCCTCGTTTTAAAACATCTTCCTTAATGTTACCTCCCTCCCTTTCTCCCTCTTTTTCTTATTCCCCCTCTCCCTCTCTCTCTCTTGCACCCTCTCTCTCTCTCTCTCTTGCACCCTCTCTCTCCCTCTCTTGCATCCTCTCGCTCGCTCGCTCTCTCTCTCTCTCTCTCTCTTGCACCCTCTCTCTCTCTCTCTCTCTCTTGCACCCTCTCTCTCTCTCTCTCTTGCACCCTCTCTCTCCCTCTCGCTCGCTCTCTCTCTCTCTCATTGTAATCAGCAGCCCTTACAGCCAATCTGCTGGCCATAAAGCTGTCTGCAGCCCGATGATGTACGACTCGCAGAATTACCTTATCTGTCTCTGATTTACTGTGCCTCACAGGTAGAGAGACAAAAACAGCCTCCACACCTCCATCTATCCATCCCTCCATCCCCCCTTTTACACCCTCCACCTCCCCCTTTTTTCACTCCTCAACCTTGTTTTTATCACTCTTCCATCAAACACCCCCCCCTCACCTTCCTCTCGTCTGCAGCTTCTTCCTTCTCTTTCACACTCCCCAAAACCTTCCTCCTCTTGTTTTCATCCCCTCTTCATCGCTGTCTCATCCATCTCTCGTCTTCGTCTTTTCCCACCCTTCATCCCTCCTTCTCCCCCTCTCTCCGAGCTCATCCCTCGCTCCTCGTCCAGCCTCCCTGCGTCGCTCTCTTCCTCCTTTTTTTGCTTCTTTTAAATGTTGATTTCTGCCGCGCGTTCTCGTCGAAGCGGAGCGCCTGTTTTGTCTCTCTGCAAACGTTGAAGTTAAACGGAGGCTCATCCCGCCG
>NC_136709.1:605198-612173 GCF_947650265.1 Symphodus melops
GCAGGTGGAGTGAAGGTTTGTTTGTTTGTTTGTTTGTTTGTTTGTTTGTTTGTTGACCTCATGATGAAATCTGAAAACACAACAAACATCTGAATCATTCAAAACCAGAAAGAAACTGCTGTCACCAAACACATCCATTCATCTTTCCAGTGTGTGTGTGTGTGTGTGTGTGTGTGTGTGTGTGTGTGTGTGTGTGTGTGTGTGTGTGTGTGTGTGTGTGTGGTAGCAGACTCAGTCCAATCCCCTGTAATGTGACAGACAAATCCCACTAAGCTGTTAAATATTACACTGCTTTCACACTCGTATTAAACACCTTTCTCCCGCTCCTGCACGCTCGCTCTTTCTGCGTTCACTCACCGTGCCAACACACACACACACACACACACACACACACACACACACACACACACACACACACACACACACTCAACCTTTACCTTCATCTTCAATATGCAAAAAAACCACTACAGATGTCTCTTCAAAATCTTCACACATGCACAACAAATCCTTAAAATGCAGTACCAAAGTCACATAACACAATAATCTCATCACACACACACAAATCCCCTCACAGTGTGTGTGTGTGTGTGTGTGTGTGTGTGTGTGTGTCCCCTAATCCCCGGTGCTGGCCATCTTGTCAGAGCGTTATATTTGCTGGTATCAGTGTATCTTCTCCTCGCTGCCTAATCCCACCACCTCAGCTCTGATATTTCCTGACATTTACATGAATCGCCCCTCTCGCTCCAGACGGACGGACAGAGAGACGGACGGATTGAAGGGGGGGGGGGCTTTATGAATACAAATAAATACAAGGTTTAAACTGAAGGAGAAGTATAGAGGATGGATGGACAGATGGATGGATGGATGGATGGACAGATGGATGATGGATGGACAGATGGATGATGGATGGACGGATGGAGAGATGGATGATGGGTGGATGGATGGAGAGATGGATGATGGGTGGACAGATGGATGGATGATGGATGGATGATGGATGGACGGATGGATGATGGACAGATGGATGATGGACAGATGGATGATGGATGGATGGATGGAGAGATGGATGGATGACAGATGGATGATGGATGGATGGATGGAGAGATGGATGGATGACAGATGGATGGATGATGGATGGATGGATGATGGACAGATGGATGATGGATGGATGGATGATGGACAGATGGATGGATGGATGGAGAGATGGATGGATGACAGATGGATGGATGATGGATGGATGATGGATGGATGGATGATGGACAGATGGATGATGGATGGATGGATGATGGACAGATGGATGATGGACAGATGGACAGATGAATGGTGGTTGGACAGATGGACAGATGGACAGATGGATGGATGGATGATGGATGGATGGATGGACAGATGGATGGATGATGGATGGATGGATGGACAGATGGATGGATGGATGATGGATGGATGGATGGACAGATGGATGGACAGATGGATGATGGATGGATGGATGATGGACAGATGGATGGATGGATGGAGAGATGGATGGATGACAGATGGATGGATGATGGATGGATGGATGATGGACAGATGGATGATGGATGGATGGATGGAGAGATGGATGGATGACAGATGGATGGATGATGGACAGATGGATGATGGACAGATGGACAGATGAATGGTGGTTGGACAGATGGACAGATGGATGGATGGATGATGGATGGATGGATGGACAGATGGATGGATGATGGATGGATGGATGGACAGATGGATGGATGGATGATGGATGGATGGATGGACAGATGGATGGACAGATGGATGATGGACAGATGGATGATGGACAGATGGACAGATGAATGGTGGTTGGACAGATGGACAGATGGACAGATGGATGGATGATGGATGGATGATGGACAGATGGACAGATGAATGGTGGTTGGACAGATGGACAGATGGACAGATGGATGGATGATGGATGGATGATGGACAGATGGACAGATGAATGGTGGTTGGACAGTTGGACAGATGGACAGATGGACAGATGGATGGATGGATGATGGACAGATGGATGATGGACAGATGGACAGATGGACAGATGGATGGATGGATGATGGACAGATGGACAGATGGACAGATGGATGGATGGATGATGGACAGATGGATGATGGACAGATGGACAGATGGATGGATGATGGATGGATGATGGATGTAGTTTAAAGTGAAGTCTTCTACATTCTGCACACAGACGAGCAGCCTGCTGCAGAGACACACTCACGTTCACGGAGACGCATGCTAACTAGCTACGAGCCGGCTGTGAAATATGTCATTTTCCTCTCTGCTCTTAATTGCACTAAAAATGAAGATTAAGAGGATGAATTATTGATACGAGTTGGTATTTAATCTTTTGTAATGAATCGTGGATTCGCTGCTTATAAATATTGTACGAGGTTTCATAATTTGATACATTTATTCCAATTTGCCCTTTATTTTGCCCTTTAGTCAAGGTTACGTTCATTTAAACACACACACACACACACACACACACACACACACACACGTGTGGTGTTTACCTTTCGCCCTTGGTCATTCTTTCGTCTTTTTTTTTTTTTCTTACCAAAGACAAACAAACACATAAACATGATGACATTGATTGACCTTGCAGCCCCCCCCCCCCCTCGGTGGCAGTAATTAGGCCATGCCTCTGATTGTCATTAAAGAGCACGAGCAGATAATGAACACACAGTTAAACCACGTTCAGCAGTTTTTATTGCTCACTTCCTCCTCAGCAGCGTGGACGAGGCTGCACGGAGACATGGAGACGGCGTGCTGCATGTTCCACGCTAAAACCCGAGTTCAGTTTATTTAAATCAGGGACAGACCAGCAGCAGAGCCTGGCTGGACTGGTTTGGCCTGGTTCTGGACTTGATTTGGACTGGTTTAAAAGGGCTGCAGACCTGTGGTGGACTTGTTGGGACCTGCTGACTTGAACGCTGTGATTTGAGTTGGACGGGAGACTTGGCCTCGCCGTGACTGCAGCAGACGTTTGCTGCGGTTGCCTCTGAAAACACTGGGAGCCATTTTGGCTGTGTTGTTCTCCTGCAGACGGAGGAACGCGCAGGTTCTCTGTGTTTCGCTGTTGGTTTGGGTTCATTGTTCGGCTGCCCAGAACAAACATGATGTGAATAATTGAAAATATCACAGAAGTTTGAGCAGCATCACAGAAATAATTCAGCAGGTTCACATCTCAGCTCGCTGTTTGGAGAGTTTTCCACGGATCAAAGCTTTAAGTGCAGAGGGAGACGCACACACATAATGAACGGACTGTTAATGTGCTGCGGCCAGGCAGCTAATGGACACACACACACACACACACACACACACACACACACACACACACACACACACACACACACACACACACACACACACACACACACACACACACACACACACACACACACACACACACACACACACACACACACACACACACACACACACACACACACACACACACACACAGGTAGCAGCTAATGGCTGTCACCGTTGACTGATCACAGTGATCAGGCTGCTGCAGCTCTAATTGCAACTAAACAACCAGAGTCAGGTCTGTAAGAGGAGGAGGAGGAGGAGGAGGAGGAGGAGGAAGATGATGAGGAGAAGAAAGAGGAGGAGGAGGAAGATGATGAGGAGAAGAAAGAGGAGGAGGAGGAAGATGATGAGGAGGATGAGGAAAAGAAAGAGGAGGAGGAAGAGGATAAAGAAGAGGAAGAGGAGAAGAAAGAGGAGGAAGAGGAGAAGGATGAGGAGAATAAAGAGGAGGAGGAGGAGGAGGAAGAGGATAAAGAAGAGGAAGAGGAGAAGAAAGAGGAGGAAGAGGAGAAGGATGAGGAGAATAAAGAGGAGGAGGAGGAGGAGGAAGAGGATAAAGAAGAGGAGAAGAAAGAGGAGAAAGAGGATGATGAGGATGATGAGGAGGGAGAAGATGAGGAGGAGAAGAAAGAGGAGGAGGAGGAAGAGGATAAAGAAGAGGAAGAGGAGGAGGAGGAGGAGGATGATCAGGAGGAACAAGATGATGAGGAGGATGAGGACAAGAAAGAGGAGGAGGAAGAGAATAAAGAAGAGGATGAGGAGAAGAAAGAGGAGGAGGAGGAGGAAGAGGAAAAACAGGAGGATGAGAAGGAGGAGGAGAAGGATGAGGAAGAGGAGGAAAGGAGGAAGGGAAGGGAGCAGAGAGGGACTGAAGAACCAAAACTGCCGTCAATTCTGCAGCTTCAACAGCCAACAGTCAGAGCTCGCCATGGCTCCGAGACACGTCACGGGACAACGACGGGTGTGTGTGTGTGTGTGTGTGTGTGTGTGTGTGTGTGTGTGTGTGTGTGTGTGAGTGTGTGTGTGTGTGTGTGTGTGTGTGTGTGTGTGTGTGTGTGTGTGTGCATACGATCATGAAGACGATGATTCAGGTCGCCTCAGACGGACAGATTTTTAAAGTCCTCCATTCATCAGTTTATCCCCGCAAGCACAACAAACTTAGAGAGCACAGCTGACTCATGGATACACACACACACACACACACACACACACAGATGTAATGAGATGTGAATGACAGCATTGTTGCAGTGAGAGAGCCAGAAAGGGAGATTACATCTAATTAACCAAGTCCAGCCAATTAACCAGCAACCAATTAGAACAGAGAAACCAATCAGGGTGCTAATTGGCATCCAACACAAACAATACATACAAGTTTACAAAGTCACCGACTGTGTGTGAGTGTGTGTGTGTGTGTGTGTGTGTGTGTGTGTGTGCGTGTGAGTGTGAGTGTGAGTGTGAGTGTGTGAGTGTGTGTGTGTGTGTGTGTGAGTGTGTGTGTGTGTGAGCAGCGAGGGATATCGGGGATCATCAGAGAGGAAATGGAAGGATAGAAACCAAACAAACAAAAACAGATGAACCGAGAGATTCAAAGCAAAACAAAGAATGGAAACCGACATTAACATTCTTACCTGGAGGGTGTCAGCCGGGCACGGAGCCTGCCAATTGGCCGACGGGTCTCCGAAGGCGTGGAAGGGCTCGTAGGAATGGCTGGTGTAGAGGAGGCGGGCCTGGATGCAGCGGAGGGTGCGGAGCATCCAGCCATGTTGGCGCCGTATCTGCCGCTGGAGCTGATCCCATTGGCTGGACACCATATGGAGGATTTCCTTCAGACCTGGAGGGCGACAGACATCGGGATGAACCGGAGAGAAGAGAGAGAGAGAGAGAGAGAGAGAGAGAGAGAGAGAGAGAGAGAGAGAGAGGAAAACTTCACTCGTGTCCTGTGGCTGTACGTGCACGCCGCGGCTCCACGTGCTCGATGCAGCCTCACCCTGCATCACAAACTGTAGCATCCTCTACCATCAGTGTGTGAGATGCACGCACACACACACACACACACACACACACACACACACACACAGAATTATTCAGGAGCTAATGTCACTCTGTGTTTGCTCTGTATTGGTTTTCACATGTGATGGACACTTTACAGTTCACTCCTCTCGTTGCTCGTCGTGATTATCCGATTATCGCTTCTTCCAACATGTCAGCTCTTTTCCCTCCTCTCTTTCTTCCCGACTCTGGCTGCAAAGATTTTGGGAAAATATAAAATGATGTTGAATGTTTCTCTCCCTGCCCGCTGGCTTTTTTCTATCTCCACGTCTCCATCTCACTCTTTGTCTTTATCTCCCTCCGCCTCTCTCTCGGCTACATTCATATGAGTTCTCCTCTCTGAAGGTCACTCTGTTAATCCAAATATTAATAATGAATGGAACAGAGTCAGAGCTGGGTTATGGCTACCTGTGTGTGTGTGTGTGTGTGTGTGTGTGTGTGAGAACAAACCTGATTGGTGGGAGGTGATGACAGCGAGCAGCGCTCTGCCTTCCTCCATGATGCTCTCCTTCAGAGCGCTGTGACTGTCCACGTTCAGCTTGAAACTCTGAAACATACAAAAGATCATCGTCAGCTTCAGTTCAGAAGAAATTTAATCACACGAGCAGGAGTGACGTCCCCCGTGTGCTCCTGCAGGGGGCGCTGGAGTCCCCCGTGTGCTCCTGCAGGGGGCGCTGGAGTCCCCCGTGTGCTCCTGCAGGGGGCGCTGGAGTCCCCCGTGTGCTCCTGCAGGGGGCGCTGGAGTCCCCTGTGTGCTCCTGCAGGGGGCGCTGGAGTCCCGTTGGCGTTGGCTGGAAATGCTGTCTCAGGCTAACTTTGAGTCAAGCTAACGACAGGCTGAGAGATGGAGCTGAGGCCACGCCCACCTGTCAATCAGCTCAGCTACACGCCTTATTGTGAATAACTCTGATCCTTCATCCAATCAAAACTGCTGAGTCATGAAAACATTCCCCCCCGTACAGTGTGTGTGGATGGAGACATGAGCTAATCACACCTATTTGGTTTTTTGAAGCAGGCTGTAAACATGTTCATGTCTGCTGTAAAAACAGGCTGTTTGAATGGGTGTGTATGTGACTTCCTGTGCTGCTGCAGCCAGCCTCTAGTGGACACTCCAGGTACTGCAGCCAGCCTCTAGTGGACACTCCAGGTACTGCAGCCAGCCTCTAGTGGACAGTCCAGGTACTGCAGCCAGCCTCTAGTGGACAGTCCAGGTACTGCAGCCAGCCTCTAGTGGACAGTCCAGGTACTGCAGCCAGCCTCTAGTGGACAGTCCAGGAACTGCAGGAGTTTAAACCTAGCATCTGCTTAATCGTGGGTAGCTAATTGGTCGTCGTCAGGTCCCGGGTTTGAATATACAGACGCACAGGTTTAATTCTGACAGGATCTGATTGTATTTACACTTTAAAAATAAGAAGACATCTGATGGAAAGAATTGATGCTGACTGGCTTTTAAAAAGCAGCTCTGAGTGTGTCAGCTGAGACAGAAGGAGGGAGGAGGAAACATTCGTGTGGTTATCGTGAACAGGAAAAAGAAAGAAACTGCTGTTTGAATAAAAAGGAGAACAAAGATGGACGGATGAAACA
>NC_136709.1:614873-622373 GCF_947650265.1 Symphodus melops
CCATATATGGGCGCGGGCCGTCGCATGCTGCAGTGAGACAACCAGGTTTTAAATTCTGCACTCTTGTCCTGATCCAAATCAGCCAATCAGAGGGCCAGGTGACCGACAGGAAGACACGGACAGATCTCACACGGACATGTTCTCCATCGTTCGGGATATTGACTTTGATTCGCAGACATATGGAGAGCTTGAAGACAGGAAGTTAGACGGAGAGGAGGAGGCGACGACGCTTGATGGATCTAGACTGCCATCTACTGGCTGACAGGTGAAGAGATGAATACTGACAGAGCTTCCTTCTGCACCTGGAAGGATGTGTGAAGCATCAGATCGTGCATCCATCCCTCCGTTAAACCCCGCCCCCCCCCCCCCCCCCCCCCCCCCCGCTTCTGCTCCCGTACACCCGGGTGTCCCGTCGCTGGCGTGCACTCTCCCTGCTGCTGGCTACATGAGGTCGTTATCCAACCTGTGCACGGCTTCACGTGATAACGAAGCGACAGGCGGACTCGAACATACTCTGCACAACGGAGAACGACGCGGGGAACGTGGCGATGGCGTGTACCGGCGTGTTCGTGCCTCTCGTACCTCTTCAAAGCGTGCCGGGGTCAAGAAAGCTGGGAGCGCTCGCACTCGTCAAACGAACCGGGTGTTCAGGGTGAAGTGTCGTGTGAGGGCGCTCTCGGCCTGCGTTTCTTGAGCGTCCGCCGGGAGGTTGGGGGTTCGATCCCCGGCTCCTGCAGCCACATGTTCGATGCGTCTTTGGTGCAAGAAGAGCGAGGAGCGTTCTGTAGTTCAACTTTAACATCGAGCGCCGTTTTGAAATCCGTCTCTCAAACGAGCGAGGACGAAGGTGCACGCCCGCTCTCTGCAGCCAATGTTTACATCTTCATCGCTCGCTGTAATGATCAGTGTGTGTGTGTGTGTGTGTGTGTGTGTGTGTGTGTGTGTGTGCACAGCATACATGTTAGTTTGTGCGGTCAAACCTTGACCGATTGAGCGGCAGTATGTTAATTATAACCATGAACCTAAAAAAAAAAAAAAAACATCGATATGATTCTATCCATCTCTGGGTCGCTCGTTATGGAAGAGAGAAGACAGGAGGAAGGAGGGGGGAAGGCAAGGAGAGAAGGAATGATAAGATAAGGAAAAGAAAAGGAAAGGAGAGACAGAAAGGAAAGAAAAGGGAGAGGTAGGGAAGGAAAGGAAAGGAGAGAAGGAAAGGAAAGAAAAGGGAGAGGTAGGGAAGGAAAGGAAAGGAGAGAAGGAAAGGAAAGAAAAGGGAGAGGTAGGGAAGGAAAGGAAAGGAGAGAAGGAAAGGAAAGAAAAGGGAGAGGTAGGGAAGGAAAGGAAAGGAGAGAAGGAAAGGAAGGATTAAAAGTTTCGAGGGAAGATAGGAAAAAGGGGTGAAGAATGGAAGGAAGCAGGGGTGAGGGAAGGAGAGAAGGAAAGATAAAATAAGGAATGGGAGAGGTAGGAAGGATACAGAAAGGAAGGAAAGAGAGAAAAGAAGAAGTGAAGGAGAGGAAGCGGAGAAACGCGGAGCAGGAGGAAGAAGACGAGGAGGATGTAGGCGTGAACAGGAGCGGCGTCGGCGCTGGATATCGACCAGCGTGCACTGGGCTGCTTACAGCTGCTTTGATGTCTCTAAACCAGTGAGCATCCCGAGGGGCAGAAAGGCCTGCTGGGAGCCGAAACGCCTGATCTGATGGTCCGCCGCCTGGATAAGCGCTCTGATATCTGCTTCATCTCTTCCTCCTGTGGTTCGGCTCTTCACCGCCGGATAATTACCGCTCGCCTGACGGGGCTTTCTGAAGGACGACGCTGATAGATTCAGACTCAAACTCCGGCAGACGATGTTTGCCTTCCATGATTAATATGTTACAGGCAACGGGGGCTGATGTTTATGGGCCCAGAGCGCGAGGAAAAACACCATATAGGGAAAGAAGCGGCAGGAAGTGAGAGCAGCAAAGGTTGCTCAGGTTTGTGTTCAATTATCCTCGCCCAGAAGACCGACGAAATCCCCTGACGTCAGTGTTCGACCAGAGGCTGTACAACAAATTCTCTGTGTATAAAGTGAATTAAAGGCAGCCACCAGGGGGCGCCTCAGACAGCTGAGGGGTCTCCCAGGGATGAAATCAGGGAGTGAGTCGAGTAGCTAAAGTCGATGCTACCGCTCTCTGGTTTGAACATTTCCCGTCTCTCTTCAGCTGCCCAATCCAATAAAAGCAAAATATCCAAAAAGTCTATTTTGTGACCTTTAAATTATAAAATACATGAAAAGGGAATTGAACACAATCGCTCTGCGTGTTTCTCTCCTGGCAAAGATTTCACCAAAAAAAATGTGGTTTCAAATTTCCAAATAAAAATAAAAATGTTCTAAGCTTCCCCCTCCAGTTCTTCCAGTCCCTCCCAGTACAGTTCAGTGTTTTGGTGTGAGATGTTCACGTAGCCACCGGGGCTAACAACGAAAAAAAGGACGATTTATTTAAAATGTGCTCTTTTGATATTTCGTGTTAAGACGTTTGAGTCGCCTTGTTGCTGAAATAAACTTCAAAAGAGGAGAACTTGAGTTAATGAGAATTTATCACAGATTATAATAATGGACCATCACCCGTGTGTCCCTGCAGGGGGCGCTGGAGTCCCCCGTGTGTCCCTGCAGGGGGCGCTGGAGTCCCATGGATGCTGTCTCAGGCTAACTTTGAGTCAAGCTAACGGCAGGCTGAGAGCTGGAGCTGAGGCCACGCCCACCTGTCAATCAGCTCAGCTACACGCCTTATTGTGAATAACTCTGATCCTTCATCCAATCAAAACTGCTGAGTCATGAAAACATTCCCCCCGTACAGTGTGTGTGGATGGAGACATGAGCTAATCACACCTATTTGGTTTTTTGAAGCAGGCTGTAAACATGTTCATGTCTGCTGTAAAAACAGGCTGTTTGAATGGGTGTGTATGTGACTTCCTGTGCTGCTGTAGCCAGCCTCTAGTGGACACTCCAGGTACTGCAGCCAGCCTCTAGTGGACACTCCAGGTACTGCATCGTCTCTGTGTTTCCACACTAGTTACTGCTTGAAGTTTGTTTTCTCTGGACCTGTCCACGTTGTTTATAAGTTTTTATCTATGGAGAGAGAAAAACACTCCTCCTCCTCCTCTCTCTTATTTTCCTATCTTCTCGTCTTCTCTGCTGCCGGTGGGCGTCCCTGCCCGCCCCCTGCCGGGCCAATCAGACGAGTGTTGATCTGAGTTTGTTGTCTGTCTGACTCCCACTGCTCGCAGATAGGCCGGCGTGCCGCAGAGCCGCCGCACACACACTGAGGAGCAGACAGCACATACGACGTGATCGCATGAAGTGTAGGACACTTATCCAACTCGTCGGCTCGTTCGCCGTCTGGGTTGCTTTCGTCTTCTGCGGTTTGCGGGGAGTCGTATCCCGTACAGAGCAATTAAGAAACCCGGGCTTCCCGTGCGTGTGCGTTCCCTGCGTCGCTCTCATAAACTTTCACAGGAGAAGCCGCAGGTTTACGTGACGTGGACAGAAATGATTAGAGCAGCATGGCAAATGATGAGGAGGTCGAGGTCAAGATAACGGCGTCCAGACTGAGAGTGTGGAGGAGAAAAGTCTCGGATGAAATATTCATGTCGGACAGCAGAGGCAGCGTGAAGAACGAACAAACAGAGAAGAAGAAGAAACTAGACAAACATTATTATAAGACAGCAGCGGTCAGGGCGCGATGACGTCACGGTTTTAAAGATACAGAGCGTCACAAAACCAGCTGCTTGAAATGATCCCATCTTCATCTTCAATCCTGCAGCCAAAGGAAAAACCCAAAACGATGAACAAAACCAACCAACGAACATCCCGACAAACTGAGCTGCTTTAAAATCCACATCATCAAAGTCGACACTTAAAGGTGCGGTACGAGTGATTCTGCCTTTTTTGGGCTCTTTGAAAAGAAATTCCATTATTTTGCATTTCAAAATGAAAAAAATAGTAAGGCTTTTATTTTTTAAATGTCTTAATTCTAAGAATACTTTACTTGCTGTGTGCTTTTATTTTGAAATTAAGGAAGGCCCTTCTGGTAGATGAGAAATTAGGGTATGAAATGAAAAGACCAAGCGTTTTACATTTTAAAGTTGTCGGCCGGGGTCGTCCAGGCTGGCGTGAGTTTCCGCTGAGGGATTTGTTTCACTTCCTGTTGCTGTTTCACTTCCTGTTGCTGTCTGTCATCTTTTAGTCAAATAAATCTCAAACTTGATCAGCAACAAACAAATGCAGAACCTCATTCTGTACGAATGCGAGCTATTGAATTAGCCTTGAGCTAACATTGACCTGACGTCTCCAGCTCCTCCCACAACTCCAAATATGGTCACGTCTGTCGCCAGAAAAGCAAGATGGCGACGATCTTTAGCCTCAACGTGATCAAAGATCAAAGTGATCTTCAGTATTTGAGTCTGACGTTCTTTACATGTTTTTTTATTCTGACTGTAATCACGTCCCCGCTCGTCTGAGGACCACCACGTCCGAGTTCAGACCTGCTGGACGGATTATTTTCCGCTCTGCTCCCGGAGTCGGCTCACTACCCGCTTTGCCCCCCCCCCCGTACTCAGACGAGACTCGGCGCGCAGAGACAGAATGTCATCCTCCTCGCCGAGACGCCGCTTCTCCTCTCTTCACTTCCTCAATTAGGCGGCTCATCCATCGCCATGATTACATGCTGCTAATTAAGCAGCTAATCAGCTAATTAGCCGGGAGCAGAGAGGAATGACGAGTGTGTGTGAGTGTGTGTGTGTGTGTGTGTGTGTGTGTGTGTGTGTGTGTGTGTGTGTGTGTGTGCGGTTAGCTCGAGGTGTCATGTGTGACACAGCAGAGCGCACGTTCATGTTTTTAAAGGTTTCATTTTGTATTTCAGGGAGAACGTTTCCTCTCTGCTGTTAAAAATAAAAACTAAACAAACTAATCAAAGTCTGGATTTCACACTTGGCCGTTGTTCGAAGGCTCGAGGGGGGGGGGGTTAAAACCCGCCTCAGCTCCAGCTCCCTGCCCATGGGACTCCAGCGCCCCCTGAAGGAACACATGGGGGACTCCAGCGCCCCCTGTAGGAACACACAGGGGACGACACGGGAGTCTGGTCCGGACCGAGGTCTGATCCGGTCTGATCCTGCGATGAGGACTTCAGCCTCCGTACGAGGGGACTCCAGGACCTCCAGGTTCACTCAGGTAAAACAAGTTTCATAACTTCTGCGTCGCCCGCCCAGCTTTAGATTCCCGTCATGGACTTTCGTGTTTGTCTGGACGCCTTTCCAAAACACGGATCAAAACATTTCGACCACACGTAAAAGCGCGGGGAGGAAGACGGAGCAGGCGGGGACGGCGCTGACATTTCATCCGTCAAATCGCCGTTAAGTGTGAATATTAATGTGCACTGTTTGAGTCCATGTGAAGGACCGAGTGTAATGAGGGGATCAAACTCACGACCTCCTGAGGTCACTGATCCCTCGCCCCCCCCCTTTAATTCACAGATTGATCGCTGCGTATCCAAACCATCCTCACAGATAATCCCATTACAGCGCTCAGATTCTGTCAGTGGGCTCCTGACCCGGCTAACACCAGATAAGACCGACACGCTGAACTCCATTGATCCCTCGTGGGGGGTGGGGGGGGGGGCAGAGTAAGACATCGCTGGTGGACTACAAGGTGTTGAGAATTAAGACCATAAAGCAGGAACAGTGAAATAAAGCTGAATGAAATCAAAGCTGTCGGCGAGTGCAGATCAGCTTCTTTATAGCGCTAATTAAAAGGAGCGACGGCGAGGAGAACGGATCCCCAGAGCTATTGACATTTTGCCATATTCAATATGACAGATATGACTGATTAGTTCACCGGGCAGCCTCATCAATAATCTGCCTGCCAATCAAACGTGACCTTTCGCAGAGAGGTGATGAATTAACGGGGCCACAGGACGATCCGATACCAGCCCTCCAATCCATCAAGACGGCTGCAGCAGTGGGTGGGGGTGGGGGGGTGGGGGGGGGTGTCCACTTGTCGTTCTTTCGTCAGATTTAAGGTTTATAAAATGGTTCCTGTGGTTCTTCTGCAGATTAACGCAGGTACAGGAGATTCAGGCGACACGCGTGACCTCTGCGCTACAACACGCTCGACTCTCCTGATGCGTTCGGACACAAAGCTGCTAAGCTAAGTCGTAAACGGACAGATCGTCCAGACACGTCTTGTTTTTGTTTTTAGGGCCGGGACTTTAACATGATTATGATTAATTCAACAAGAAAATAACACGTTAAATTTTTTTAAACCATGTAATCACAGTTTGCCTCGTAAACAGCGCGGAACTGTTTGTCATTGCTACATGCTAGCTTCGCGCTAACTTCGCCACAAGTACAAACAAGAAGCGTTTGCAGCCGAAACTCAACCGAATGACCAAAATTAGTAATTCAACGTCTGATAAACAAATTCACTCGTTAAACTGATCGCTCTGAACTGTAGACCACTATCAGTGGTAGAAGATAAGGGATTAGAAAATGTGCTAAAGCTAGCAACGTGTGCTCCAACTTTCCAGATGCTGTGCAGAAAAACTATTTCAAACAAGATCCAACAACTTTATGAAACTGAGAAGTAAGATTGCTGTTTTTGTCTTTACATCACTTCTAGACTCCGGAGACTTCCTGCTTATCGGACGCCACAACTGAAGAAGAAGTGATGACCCTTCGATGAATTCAAATGAAACGTGTCACAGCCGCTAAGAGATGTAAAAAACACAACAGAGAGAAAGAAGAGGAGACCGCTCGCACCTCGATCTTCCTCCAGACATCAGCGTCCCTGTCCTGGCTCTGAATGTCCACCAGCAGCTGCTGCACCAGGGACGCTCCTCCACGCACGTCCACCAGGGGCGCCATCAGCTGCGGGCAGCGCTCTGCAGACCTCGGTCCCTCCTCCTCTTCAGACTGCAGGTCGCTCAACGGACCTGACTCGATGCTTTCGTCCAGCGAGGGAGCGACATCGCTGGAGGAGGCGGGGCTAAAGCGGCTGACCAGGTGACGTCTGTACGGAAGCTGAAGGGAGGCGAGCAGAAGGACGCCGTGAATCAAACGCACGCCGACGACCCGAAACATGTGACATAAAGGTGAAACTGTAAGATACCAGAGGTGGAAGATGAAGGGGAATGTCGTCCCCGCTCTCCTCTACGTCCCAGTCTTGGTTGGGCTCCGTCAGATCCCAGTCGTCCACATCCTGCAAAGCCTCGTGGGCGGAGTCACAGCTGTCAGGCCTCTGCAGGACGACAACAACAACAGCATGTCACGCTAACACGTGTGAGATCACGCAGCACAAAGAGGAAGTTCAGTGATGACTAACCAGCGGGACGGACTGAGTCAGACTCTCCAGTTTCATGGCGAGCATCTCCGTCTTCCTGAGCTGAGCGGGGAGCGCCAGGAACTCTTCGGACCCGTACCAGTGCTCTCTGTCGGGGCTGTCTTTACACGACACCTGGGCCG
>NC_136709.1:627373-635326 GCF_947650265.1 Symphodus melops
GGGGGAGGGGGGAGCGCCAGAACATGCTCCAACCTTCACAGCTACAACGCAACAACGATTCTCGCCATAACTGGCCTTAAAGCAACAACTACACCCCGAGTGTTGATGTCTGATTCAGTCAAACGTCTCCTGTCACCTCCTCTTCTTAAAATGAAATTACCGGTAGCCTCTTTTATTTTGGTAACGTTAGCGACCTCAGCGGGTCCAGTGACCTGCCCATGCAAAGAGTCAGGACGCCAGGAAGAGGACGGAGCTGGCTCTGACATTTGGCCCCCAACAAGAACTTTTTTAAAAGTGGGTTCCAGATCGGTTCCAGCAGACGGGCCTGGCGTCCCGCCCTCTCGGCCCCTCGGTCCACCAATGAGCCGGGTTCTGCTCCAGGTGTCGGACCGCTGAGGGACGTCTCTCCTGCTCATGGTGGATTAAAGATGATAACAGAAGATGAGAGGATGCAGACTGGAGATGTACAGTCCGATCTCTGCGCTCTCATTGGCTGGAGGAAACACACAAGCTCCACCCACAAATGTCCCGAGTCGACCAAAACAAACCAGAACAGTAAAATCCAGTGAGAGGACAGAGTCTCTGCAGACACAGTCACACATGTACGGAGGCCCAGAAGGGACAAAAGGAGCAGCTTCACTTCAGGAGAAGACTTTTATTTTGAAGGAGCAGACTTTTATTTTTGAAGGAGACAGCTGCTGACTCCATCTTTAAGTATGAAAGGACTCAGTGAAGTTATGAACTGAGGTTCAATCCTGTTGTGACCTCATTTAACTCATCTCACACCCTTTTAACCTTCCACCATCACACGCTTGACTCTGATTGGCTGCGCTCGAGAGACACTTTCAAGCCAGAAAAAAAAAAAAAACATACATGCAAATATTAAGTTTGAATCTGCTGATCATAAAGCGAGCCAGTCTGTCTCAGAGGATTATCATTACGTCTGCATCAGCTTTAACACCACACGGTCTCTATCCCTGCACGCCGTCACACCGCCACAGACACGAGCGGCTCACTTCCTGTTTCTTACCTTCCTTAAAGTCGGACGATTGTCGGATCGAATAATCAATCTGGTGACTTTCACTGAAGAAAAGAAGTTTGTCTCAGAGCAGCGAGAGTCCAGAGCTCTGAACACACCACGACGGATACCATGTGGGGAATGGTGACCAACTGACACTCACTCCTGCTGGGTGTGTGTGTGTGTGTGTGTGTGTGTGTATGTGTGTGTGTGAGTGAGTGAGTGTGTGTGTGAGTGAGTGTGAGTGTGTGTGTGGTGACCTGCTTCTTTGCTTCTTACAGGGGGGGGTGTTGGGAGAGAGGAGGTGTGACAACAGTTGGGAGGTTATTTTGGGAGCGACCTCACCCACCCCCCTAAACACACACACACACACACACACACACACACACACACACACACACACTCTCTCTCTCTCTCTCTCTCTGCTTTCCCTCTCTCTCTCTCTCTCTCTCTCTTTAACAAACACAAACACACTCTGACCTTTGACCCTACATGTGTTTTCACCTGAACATACAGTAAATATATTAATAATATAATAATAAAGGTCGAGGCCTTGAAGTCAGACACGTTTACAGGAAGTGGAAATAAAAGAGGGAGCAGGTGGTGACTCGCTCGACCGTGGAAACCAGAACGCTTCTGACCGACGAGCCCGTCAAACCCTGGTGTGAACAACACGACTGCTCAGAGAGCGAGGACATCAACCCAGACCGGCAGGAAGAGATCTGTGCGTTCCTGAAATGAACCAATCAGAGAGCATCTTCCTCGCACATCATCTCAGCTCGCAAACGACCGCCGTGTGAACACAGACCGACCTCGAGGTCATTATGCAACAAGCTGCTCCGTGATTCAGACCAGAGCAAACGATCCAGAGGCGAGAGAACGACCTCAGACACTGTTCTTTCGTCCAATCAGCTCGCACACAGCTGCTTGCAGAGGTGAACGACCTCCATGAATCTCAGTCACTTCCTGTTGTGTGTCGGAGGTTTTTTAACGACATCTGACGGCGAGTTGAAGAGTTGGGCCGAGTTTAGTTCGAACTTTCCTTCCTTCCTCACCTCCTCTGTCCTTCCTCCCTCCCTCCTTGTCCCATGAACATCTATCCCTCCGTGCCCAGAATTCCTGGCGTGGCGGCGACGTTGACATCAGGAGACAGAAATATCCCGACAGCTGGCAGACGGCTGAGCTGCTTCTGGACTGTCTTTTTTATTTTTATAAATAAAGATCTGTGGCTTTGAATCAGCGACGCCCCTCTTCATGTTTCAGAGCTGCAGGATTACAACATCCAGTGAACTTTAAACTGTGATGGACGAGCTCTGATCTGCAGGCGTGTTCACTTCGCCTGCACGCCTTGGAGGTTAAAAAAAAAAAAAGGAAGAAGAAGAAGGGGGCGGAGTTTAAAGAGAAGAAACACAGACAGATACCCACGTGTGGTCTGAGTTAGGAACAATCACAGATTTATAAATGTCTCCTCACGCAGTGTGTGTGTGTGTGTGTGTGTGTGTGTGTGTGTGTGTCGCTGCTCGCCGTGTGGAACGCCGTTCTTCAGGCTGACAGTTTATTAATCACTCTTCTGTTTTTATATTCCTGCTCTGAACTTTGCTTTTATGTACGAGCTGTTCCCCAGCACCTGTGTGTGTGTGTGTGTGTGTGTGTGTGTGTGTGTGTGTGTGTGTGTGTGTGTGTGTGTGTGTGTGTGTGTTTTGATACCAGCAGCCTCTCCTAAAATATTTTCCATGCAGCTGTTGCACACCGCCCGCCTGCAGCCGCATGCTAAAGATGGCTGAGAGGCTGGCATACCAACACACACACACACACACACACACACACACACACACACACACACACACACACACACACACACACACACTGTCTCATACACACACACACACACACACACACACACACACACACACACACACACACACACACACACACACACACACACACACACACACACACACACACACACACACACACACACTGTGGTTGCATCACTATAATCATGTCCAACAGGAGCTTCGTACCAAGGTCAGGTTAAAGAGAAAAACCCTGCAGGCAAAATATGACACAGAGAGGAGGAGGAGGAGGAGGAGACAGAGAGGAGGAGGAGGAAGAGGAGGAGACAGAGAGAGGAGGAGGAGGAGGAGAGAGGAGGAGGAGGAGAGGAGGAGGAGGAGACAGAGAGGAGGAGACGGAGAGGAGGAGGAGGAGGAGGAGGAGGAGACAGAGAGAGGAGGAGACGGAGAGGAGGAGGAGGAGGAGACAGAGAGAAGGAGGAGGAGACACAGAGAGGAGGAGGAGGAGGAGGAGACAGAGAGGAGGAGGAAGAGGAGGAGGCAGAGAGAGGAGGAGGAGGAGGAGACAGAGAGGAGGAGACAGAGAGGAAGAGGAGACAGAGAGAGGAGGAGGAGGAGGAGAGGAGGAGGAGGAGACAGAGAGGAGGAGGAGGAAGAGGAGGAGACAGAGAGAGGAGGAGGAGGAGGAGGAGAGGAGGAGGAGGAGACAGAGAGGAGGAGGAGGAGGAGACACAGAGAGGAGGAGACACAGAGGAGGAGGAGGAGGAGGAGGAGGAGACAGAGAGAGGAGGAGGAGGAGGAGGAGACAGAGAGAGGAGGAGGAGGAGGAGACAGAGAGAGAGGAGGAGGAGACAGAGAGGAGGAGGAGACACAGAGAGGAGGAGGAGGAGGAGACAGAGAGAGAGGAGGAGGAGACAGAGAGGAGGAGAGGAGGAGGAGACAGAGAGGAGGAGGAGGAGACACAGAGAGGAGGAGGAGACATAGAGGAGGAGGAGAGGAGACAGAGAGAGGAGGAGACAGAGAGGAGGAGGAGGAAGAGGAGACAGAGAGAGGAGGAGGAGGAGACAGAGAGAGGAGGAGGAGGAGGAGACAGAGAGGAGGAGGAGGAGGAGACACAGAGAGGAGGAGACAGAGAGGAGGAGGAGACAGAGACAGGAGGAGACAGAGAGGAGGAGGAGACAGAGAGAAGGAGGAGGAGACACAGAGAGGAGGAGGAGGAGACAGAGAGAGGAGGAGGAGACAGAGAGATGAGGAGGAGGAGACAGAGAGAGGAGGAGGAGATAGGAGGAGACAAAGAGAGGAGGAGGAGGAGAGAGGAGGAGACAGAGAAGAGGAGGAGACAGAGAGGACTAGAAGGAAGAGGAGGAGGACACTGAGGAGGAGGGGATGACACAGAGAGAGGAGGACACAGAGAGAGGAGAAGAGGAGGAAACAGAGGAGGACACAGAGAGAGGAGAAGAGGAGGACACAGAGGAGGAGGAGTGGAAGACACAGAGGAGGAGGAGGAGGGGAGGACGCAGAGAGAAGAGAAGGACACAGAGGAGGACACAGAAGAGGAGAAGAGCAGGACACAGAGGAGGAGGAGGGGAGGACACAGAGAGAGGAGAAGGACACAGAGGAGGAGGAGGGGAGGACACAGAGAGAGGAGAAGAGGAGGACACAGAGGAGGACACAGAGGAGGAGGGGAGGACACAGAGAGAGGAGAAGGACACAGAGGAGGACACAGAAGAGGAGAAGAGGAGGACACAGAGAGAGGAGAAGGACACAGAGGAGGAGGAGGGGAGGACACAGAGAGAGGAGAAGAGGAGGACACAGAAGAGGAGAAGAGGAGGACACAGAGGAGAAGAGGAGGACACAGAGGAGGACACAGAGGAGGAGGGGAGGACACAGAGGAGGACACAGAGAGAGGAGAAGAGGAGGACACAGAGGAGGAGGAGCAGGAGGGGAGGACACAGAGGAGGACACAGAGAGAGAAGAGGAGGACACAGAGAGAGGAGGACACAGAGGAGGACACAGAGAGAGGAGAAGAGGAGGACACAGAGGAGAAGAGGAGGACACAGAGGAGGACACAGAGGAGAAGAGGAGGACACAGGAGGAGGACACAGAGGAGGAGGAGGAGGAGGAGACAGAGAGAGGAGAAGAGGAGGACACAGGAGGAGGACACAGAGGAGGACACAGAGGAGGACACCGAGGAGGAGGAGGAGGAGGAGGAGGAGACAGAGAGAGGAGAAGAGGAGGACACAGAGGAGGAGGAGGGGACAGATGAGTTTGGTCCGTCCCAGCTTGGTACAGTGGAAACATTAAAGTGTCCTGAGCTGAACTGGACCGCTGAGAAACACTGAGTCCACATCTGGTCCTGGACTCTGATCCTGGACTCTGATTGGACACAGAACTGGGTTCAGGTTCTGTGTGCTGGGTCACCGTTTACACTCATCAAACTGAAGGTGTGACTCTTTAAGAAGGAGAACTTCAGGATCTCCTCAGGTCACCTGGGAGGCCGGCTGATCAGTTTGTTATTCTGCTGATTTAAAGAGCAAAAATTAATTCATTAAATTAAAAAATGCTTTTTTTTATTTCAAATAAATGGAAGTTATTAATTGATTTTAAATGGAAGAAGAGAAGAATCTTGATTTTTCTGACCATCTTTATATAAATAAGACTGATAATAATAGAGATCCTGAGTTTCTAATAGCTTCATGAGTGTTCAGCTGAAATCATCAAGATTACATTAAAAATGTTTGTCTCTGAAACTACAGAGAACATGATGTCAGTGTGAAGCACCAGAGAGAGAGGGAGGTGTAATACTAATAATTCACCACAAGAGGGAGCTCTCCACCAGACAATGTTTTTATTTAACCAGGTTTCTCCAACTGAACACACACACACACACACACACACACACACACACACACACACACACACACACACACACACACACAGCCTGAGTGACATCAGTCAACTGCACAACAAAGCTGTGGTTGTGTGTCACACACACACACACACACACACACACACACACACACACACACACACAGCCTGAGTGACATCAGTCAACTGCACAACAAAGCTGTGGTTGTGTGTCACACACACACACACAGATTCTAATGCTGTCAGATTACATGTTCTCGTGTGTTGGCTCCTGAATATCTATCTTTGTGAGGACCAAACTGTGAGCTCAACACACTCTGTTTTCCACCAATCATTGTCCTCCGCTGTCCTGAGACGCTCTCAGGCTCGACGCTGAGTGAACGGGACAAACTCAGTAACATATCTATAACGTGTGTGTGTGTGTGTGTGTGTGTGTGTGTGTGTGTGTGTGTCTGCTCCATGGCAGAGAGTGACTCAAACATCTCTGACCGGAAAAAGGAAAAACGACTCGACTTCCCATCAGTGAGCCGGGCAGCGGCATGAGAGGAGAGGAGATAAGGAGGAAGAGGAGAGGAGGAGGAGAGGAGGAAGAAGAGGAGAGGAGGAGGAAGAGGAGGAGGAAGAGGAGAGGAGGAGGAGAGGAGAGGAAGAGGAGAGGAGGAGGAGAGGAGGAGGAAGAGGAGAGGAGATAAGGAGGAAGAGGAGAGGTGGAGGAGAGGAGGAGGAAGAGGAGAGGAGGAGGAGAGGAGAGGAGGAGGAGAGGAGAGGAGGAGGAAGAGGAGAGGAGGAGGAAGAGGAGAGGAAGAGGAGAGAAGGAGGAAGAGGAGAGGAGGAGGAAGAGGAGAGGAAGAGGAGAGGAGGAAGAGGAGAGGAAGAGGAGAGGAGGAGGAGGAGAGGAAGAGGAGAGGAGGAGGAAGAGGAGAGGAGAGGAAGAGGAGAGGAAGAGGAGAGAAGGAGGAAGAGGAGAGAAGGAGGAAGAGGAGAGGAGGAGGAAGAGGAGAGGAGGAGGAAGAGGAGAGGAGGAGGAAGAGGAGGAGGAAGAGGAGAGGAGATAAGGAGGAAGAGGAGAGGAGGAGGAGAGGAGATAAGGAGGAAGAGGAGAGGAGGAGGAAGAGGAGAGGAAGAGGAGAGGAGGAGGAAGAGGAGAGGAGGAGGAAGAGGAGAGGAGGAGGAGAGGAGATAAGGAGGAAGAGGAGAGGAGGAGGAGAGGAGATAAGGAGGAAGAGGAGAGGAGGAGGAAGAGGAGAGGAGGAGGAGAGGAGATAAGGAGGAAGAGGAGAGGAGGAGGAAGAGGAGAGGAAGAGGTTTTGTTTTTCAACATCCCATTAATGAACCGTTGTTAAAACTACAACACAACAATAACAAAAACTGTCAAATCAGAAAAACAACAACAGAGAAAATAACTTCAATCATACATGTATGACTGAAGTTATTTAAACATGTATGTTGAACTCATCATCAGAACACAGAACCCCCCCAACAGCCCACATTTCATATAATAGGCATGTTCCACCCTGAGCTTAGCTTTTAACCCTCCAGAACTGACAGCGGCTCCACGCTGCCCTGAGACCAATTCTTACGGGTCAGCCAAACGGCCAACTGAGCAGAACCAGACAGGAAGTTTATCAGCGTGTGCTCACTCTTCCTCCGTGCACAGAACGTCTCCCAGAACCCTTGAGCCCACCTTTCTAAAAGTCCAAACAGTGCTGATAGTCCAAAAGTGAAACAAAGTCTCAGTCTGACCACAAAAAACACACCAGTCTCCCACACCTGGATCCAGGTGCTCTCTGGTCTCCCACACCTGGATCCAGGTGCTCTCTGGTCTCCCACACCTGGATCCAGGTGCTCTCTGGTCTCCAACACCTGGATCCAGGTGCGCTCTCGTCTCACCACACCTGGATCCAGGTGCTCTCTGGTCTCCCACACCTGGATCCAGGTGCGCTCTCGTCTCACCACACCTGGATCCAGGTGCTCTCTGGTCTCCCACACCTGGATCCAGGTGCGCTCTGGTCTCTCACACCTGGATCCAGGTGCTCTCTGGTCTCTCACACCTGGATCCAGGTGCGCTCTGGTCTCCCACACCTGGATCCAGGTCCTCTCTGGTCTCCCACACCTGGATCCAGGTGCGCTCTCGTCTCACCACACCTGGATCCAGGTGCGCTCTCGTCTCACCACACCTGGATCCAGGTGCTCTCTGGTCTCCCACACCTGGATCCAGGTGCGCTCTCGTCTCACCACACCTGGATCCAGGTGCTCTCTGGTCTCCCACAC
>NC_136709.1:635526-663026 GCF_947650265.1 Symphodus melops
AGAGAGAGAGAGAAAGAGGAGAGAGAGAGAGAGAGAGAGGAGAGAGAGAGAGAGAGAAGGAGAGAGAGAGAGAGGAGAGAGAGAGAGAGAGGACAGAAATTAAAAATTCACGGGGGAGAGAAGGGAAGTGACGTATGTTGACGTGCAACTTTAGGACGCTTCAATTCAAATGATTGTGATTTACTAGGATGAGGATTTTACGGCTGTTTGCAAACAAACAAACAAACAGTGAAATTTTAAATAATTATTTTCTGCTGGTGGATTAAAATTCCAAATGCAGCGCTTCAAAAACTAGCGTGATTTGTAAAGTAGCTTTCCCTCAGTGCTCCTTCTGCACCCCCTCCCTCCCCTCTGTGCTCGCCCTTAAAGCCACGCCCCCTCACCTACATGCAGTAGCTCCAGAGGTTGACCTCAGCTCATCGCTGTCCTGTGTGGGGTAGAAAGCGAGGCCTGTGATTGGTTCATCAGATTGGTACCTCGTGGCAGACATTGGTTAAAGTTTTTACAGACTTACAGATGACGGATTTCAGAGAACCTGAGTTATTAATTTCTGTCAGGACCTAAAAACAACTTCAACCAGAATCTGACAAAGTGGATCTGGAGGAAAATCACCAACTCACACACACACACACACACACACACACACACAGCACTTCTCTACATCTCTTTCTTTCTCATTGAGACATTTGGGAAAATGTCCCACGGTGTTTGAATGCATCACACATCTATCTGTTTTACCAATCTCCACCTGCCACGCCGCTTTAGCATCAACCCGAGCATGACAGCAGAAAGCAGGCAGGCTGTCTCCTAAACACACACACACACACACACACACACACACACACACTCACACACACACACACACAGGTTCGACAGGTAGTAATAGAGTTTTTTCATAAAATAGATAAATCCTTCATTTTACAGAGAAATTAGATCAGTGTCTTTGGCGCTGCACGTTTTAACTTTCTACGTCAATTTAGAAAAAAACTAGGAGAGAAAAAAAAAACATAAGAGACTAAAGGATGCACGTTGTTTTGCTAAACTCTAATGAAAACTAAATTTCACATCATTTATCATGATTATTTTTTATACCTCACAGTTATTGGTTTGATCTTAGATTTCTCGCTGGCTCACGTCACCTCAAGTCATCTCAAAAATAAAAAACACAAATTAGACAGCATTCACACCACGGATGCTAATGTAGCGTCACGTTGTCTTTGAGGTTATATGATGACATCACATTTGGAGGCGGGGCCAAAGAAGTGAGCAGCAGAGAGAACACGCATAAAAACAGATTCACAGAATGGAAAGTCGTGTTGACAGTCCGAGCAGCGTCATACATCCCAACATCCTGTTAGCTACAATCCAGCTAGCTGCTCCTCGCGTCTTACACACACACACACACACACACACACACACACACGGCTATAGTACAATCAGTAGACCAACTCTTATTTTGAAGAAGAACAAAAAAGGACTTTTAACATCTTCTCTCTGACCGACAGTTTTGTTTGTTTCCAGAGGAAGTGAGAAAGCGAGGACTCACACCTGTGTACTCGTCTATATCAAAGCGGGGACCGGCATCACCACACAGCACAGGGACTGTCGGGACCGGGGTCTTTCAACGTACTCCTATTTGTTTACCATCATAACTTAATCTCGTAGCGTCAGAGACAATATCTGAAAAAACAAATGAAAATGTTTTGATCTTGTAAAAATGGATCGGAGGACCTTAAACACACCGTGCATCGTTTCTCACACTCAAAGAAGAACAATTATCTGATTCACATTTATTTAATTTCCCCGACAATTAAACAGTGACACCATTTACCATATTCACTGAATATTTATAACGCAATTACTTAATTTGCCTTCAGACATTTTGTCATTTGATTTCACAGCAGCAGTTATCTGACGGAAACTTTAATCATTAATGCACAACAAAAACAATTAAGAGAGCTCATATGACTAATATGATAAAGAACATTACGGGCTAATAACGTCACTTTTAAGACGAGGAGTCAAGGGAATTAATTACTAAAGATGAACAGAACCATGAATTAATAACAACAAACCTGACATGTATTAAAGCAGAGAAACAAATTACAACACGTTCACCATTAAAAACAAAATACACCCAAACTAAATAAATGAATAAAACATGAATAACTCATGAAAGTAAATCCGTCTTGTCCTCTGTGGAAATCATCTCTCTGTTAAAAAATGACACCAGGGTTTAAATAAAAAGAGTAATGCAGGTTCTTTAATTACGATTATTTGTTTTTGAACATTTGCGACGTCAGGATCGTGTCGCGGTCTCTTTGTGGCGCTCTCGGACTCTGAAGCGTTTTGAGGTGGACTTAAGATTTTAAATCGAGAACGGGTCCAGAAAAAGGAAAACGCCTCTAAAAAACTAAAGAACTAAAAAACATATTAGATGTTATTCCCCGAGTAGTTTCACTAAGTGAGTGACACGCCCACTTTACACAAGATGGTCATTTTTCAGTGATATTTATGGTCTTGGGCGGGGGGGGGGGGGCTTCCCATGCCTCGGTCTGGTCCTGCCTTGACGTGGACTCTCCGGTCTCGGGTTTGTCTTGGTCTGGACTACTTCACTACCTTAAAGATTATTGGACTTCCTTCTTTGTTCATTAATATTTAATCTATTCAAGGTCAGAATCTGATCCCAACATGCTTCAGACTTTCTGAAACACGTTCATATTTCTGAAGCACGAACAATGAAGGAGGATTAATAAAGAGAGGAAGGTGGATCACACCTGCTGAAGGAAAGGAGGAGGGGGAGGAGGAGGAGGGGGGAGGAGGAGGAGGGGGGATGATGAAAGAGGGATGCAACAGGAAGAGGAGGAGGAGGTGACAGCTGCACACCTTCACCTCACCTCCTCTGAACCTTTTCTCTCCTTCTCTTTTTCTTGTTTTATTCCTCCTCATCTCCTGTTTCCTCCTCTCCTCTTCTTCATGTCTCCTCCTCCTCTCCTGTTTCCTCCTCTCCTCTTCTTCATGTCTCCTCGTCTCCTTTTCCTAATGTTTCCTCCTCTCCTCTTCTTCATGTCTCCTCATCTCCTTTTCCTAATGTTTCCTCCTCTCCTCTTCTTCATGTCTCCTCGTCTCCTTTTCCTCATGTCTCCTCCTCTCCTCTCCTGTTTCCTCCTCTCCTCTTCTTCATGTCTCCTCGTCTCCTTTTCCTCATGTCTCCTCCTCTCCTCTCCTCATGTTTCCTCCTCTCTTCTTCATGTCTCCTCGTCTCCTCTTCTTCATGTTTCCTCCTCTCCTCTTCTTCATGTCTCCTCCTCCTCTCCTCTTCTTCATGTCCCCTCCTCCTCTCCTCTTCTTCATGTCTCCTCCTCCTCTCCTCTTCCTCATGTCTCCTCCCTTCCTACGTTCTCCTCCTGCATCTCGACCCCTCCATACCGTTTATTCATTCCTTCCTTCTTCTCCTCCACTCCTCTCCTTCCTTTCCTTCTTGGCATTCCCTCCTTTCCTCATGTCCTTCCTTATACCCTCGTCTCTGTCCTTACTCACTCCTACTCCCTTTCTGTCGTCCTCCTTTCCTGTCTCCTTGCTTTATCCCCTCCACACCTTTTATTTTCCTTATGTCCTCCCTCCCTGGGTTCAGTGGTGTGGAACAGTTCAGTATTAGCTCTGAAATTAGCAGCAGTCCCTCGTTAAAGAGTTGGCAGGAGCACACACACACACACACACACACACACACACACACACACACACACACACACACACACACACACACACACACACACTGTTAATGGTGTAAAAGCTGCTGCCACCTTGGAGACAGAATTACTTGAGCCCGTCTTTCTCTTCATGTCTTCATCATTTCCTCTCCTCCTCCTCTCCTCGTCTTCACCTCCTCCTCTCCTCCTCCTCCTCTCCTCGTCTTCACCTCCTCCTCCTCTCCTCGTCTTCACCTCCTCCTCTCCTCCTCCTCCTCTCCTCGTCTTCACCTCCTCCTCTCCTCCTCCTCTCCTCGTCTTCACCTCCTCCTCTCCTCCTCCTCTCCTCGTCTTCACCTCCTCCTCCTCTCCTCGTCTTCACCTCCTCCTCCTCTCCTCGTCTTCACCTCCTCCTCCTCTCTCTCCTCGTCCTCCTCTCACCTTCAAACGGACATCTCTACCTCCTCCTCCTCTTCCTCCTCTCTGGCGAGCAGCCAGCAGACAGTGAATCCTCCCCTGACAACCTCCCAAATCCTCCTTCGTTTCCTCCGTCTCTTACTTCCTTTTCCTCGCCTCCTCCTCCCGTCTCCTTCCTTCGTGTCCTTACCTCCCTCTTTCCTCACCTCCTTTTCTTTCCTCCTTCTCCTCTTCTTTGCTTCCTTTCACCTCCACCTGTCTCCTTCCTCTCTGACCAGTCTCACCTCTTTCTCTCCCCTGACCCCTTGAAACACTTTCTCACTCCTCCTCCTCGCTGGGCGTGCCCGGATAAACTCAGAAAAGGGGAGGAGTCTGTTTAATTCACTCGTCTTCGTTCACACACAGGTGACAAATATCAGTCGACTGATCAGCGGCCAAGCTGCCTCCTTTAAAAGCCCCAAAAAGGACGAGAACAGACGAGACGGACGAGGAAGACGAGACGGACGAGGAAGACGAGACGGACGAGGAAGACGAGACGGACGAGGAAGACGAAAGTGAACCAATAAAAAAATAATAATAAAAACAATTTTGAAAATGTTCACGTCTCTCTTGAAGTTGTATGTCGCCAGGAAAAACATGGATCAGTTTGATCCTCTTCAACTTTTCAACGTGACGTCACGAATGACGGCAGCAGCTGTGAATGACACACACACACACACACACACACACACACACACACACACACACACACACACACACACACACACACACACACACACACACACACACACACACACACACACACACACACACACACACACACACACACACACACACACAGCAGTGCACACCTGTGGCTCAGATAACAAGATGTTTGCATCGCAGGCCAGCTCCGAGTCAGGACCTGACAGAGGGACGTCTGTGTGTGTGTGTGTGTGTGTGTGTGTGTGTGTGTGTGTGAGGTGTTTATGTACTCGAGTTGAGTGTGAATGAGAAGCAAAGAGGTATTTTGGCAGAATATCACACACACACACACACACACACACACACACACACACACACACAGTGTGGCGTCACCTCTCCACAGGCTTCTGAGCTCTGCAGCAGTAATTAGTTTGGCAACAGAGTCAGAACAACATACCTTTGGCCTGCAACACCCCCCCCCCCACACACACACACACACACACACACACACACACACACAGTCAGGTCCAACATCTTGTACACAGGCGCTTTAAACAAACGTACCACTCACAAACTTTGCTGCTGATGTGACGCAGCAGGACGGACAGCTGAGCACGCCGAGTGTCCGCCATATCTGCTTTCTGTGGCGTCAGTGAAAAAGTCACTACAACCAGCAGGTGTGTGTTCTCCCGGTCCGGACAACCAGCAGGTGTGTGTTCTCCCGGTCCGGACAACCAGCAGGTGTGTGTTCTCCCGGTCCATACAACCAGCAGGTGTGTGTTCTCCCGGTCCATACAACCAGCAGGTGTGTGTTCTCCCGGTCCATACAACCAGCAGGTGTGTGTTCTCCCGGTCCATACAACCAGCAGGTGTGTGTTCTCCCGGTCCATACAACCAGCAGGTGTGTGTTCTCCCGGTCCATACAACCAGCAGGTGTGTGTTCTCCCGGTCCATACAACCAGCAGGTGTGTGTTCTCCCGGTCCGGACAACCAGCAGGTGTGTGTTCTCCCGGTCCATACAACCAGCAGGTGTGTGTTCTCCCGGTCCATACAACCAGCAGGTGTGTGTTCTCCCGGTCCATACAACCAGCAGGTGTGTGTTCTCCCGGTCCATACAACCAGCAGGTGTGTGTTCTCCCGGTCCATACAACCAGCAGGTGTGTGTTCTCCCGGTCCATACAACCAGCAGGTGTGTGTTCTCCCGGTCCATACAACCAGCAGGTGTGTGTTCTCCCGGTCCGGACAACCAGCAGGTGTGTGTTCTCCCGGTCCATACAACCAGCAAGTGTGTGTTCTCCCGGTCCGGACAACCAGCAGGTGTGTGTTCTCCCGGTCCGGACAACCAGCAGGTGTGTGTTCTCCCGGTCCGGACAAACAGCAGGTGTGTGTTCTCCCGGTCCGGCCGAGTCCGAGTCGAGTCCAGACTTGTAGCGCTGGTTGATGTTCGCTCTGCTGCCTTCATAAAGTCGCCTCGTGTGCGTCCAGCTTAAAGAAAACAAACCGTCCCAACTCGCCCTCAAACACACTCCTGACATCTGTCCCACTGCTTCCATACCTCCTGTTTCAGTGTGTGTGTGTGTGTGTGTGTGTGTGTGTGTGTGTGTGTGTGTGTGTGTGTGTGTGTGTGTCAGTGTGTCGTCCTCCCTGCCAGAGTTCTTGTTTGTTCAGAGAAACACGAAGCTGAATAATTGATGCTGGACGGAGCTCACAGCACGCACGCTCTACCACTCTCTCTCTTCCTCCCGTTGTTGTTGTTTATATTGTTGTTTATATTGTTGTTTATGTTGTTGTTTTTATTGTTGTTTATGATGTTGTTGTTTATATTGTTGTTTATATTGTTGTTTATATTGTTGTTTATGTTGTTGTTTTTATTGTTGTTTATGTTGTTGCTGCTTCTGCTGGTGTCAATAATCACCCACACAAAAACACACAACAGCTAAACAAGACCCCAGGTAAGAAAGAAAAGGATAAACAGTCGAGCAGATCGGTCCAAAGCCATGTGATAACAAGCTGACACACACACACACACACACACACACACACACACACACACACACACACACACACACACACACACACACACACACACACACACACACTCCTATACAAGCTTGTAAATTACAGCAGGGGAAGGAAGTAGATATCATTCTGTTTGTGTTTGTGGGTAATAAAAGCCGTGCTGAGAGGAAATGTCACTTATCAAACCTTCTAATCACGATTCATTGTGTCGCCTCACACACACACACACACACACACACACACACACACACACCCATTCAAAGTATCGACAGTGGTTCTATGGCGGCCCATAAAAAGATGCCTCCAGACGATACAGAGCTGCTGCGAACTGGAAGGACAGAAAACAGTTTAACGCCGTCTGACCCGTCGGCGGTTCCTCCGTTATCTGAACAGAGCGACAGATTTCATCACCAACACGCATGTTTCAGCTTTCACTGCTAACGAGCTTCACGTGGAAAACTTCCCATCATGCTCCTGGTGGAACGACGGAGCAGCTTTTATGCCACAGATGTGCGAGCGCGTGCAAAACATGCTAGCTGCTAGCAGGTCGCTAGCAATCAGCTAGCATCACAGTCAGTGAGGAAACGATGACAGCAGAGTCCCGGCCATGTTCACTATCTACACTTCCTGTTTGGTGCCGCAGAGAGCGCTCCTATTGGCTGTCAATCTTTAAACCAGAGGGCTCAAAACACCCGGCCTCAAATAACGTAACCCGGCGCAGGTGTAGCTAGCTGCTAGCGATAAAGAACTCCAGGTAAAGTATTCTTTCTCTCGCCTTGGTTTAGTGTAACACACACAATTAACCTGTTAATTCTGTTTCCTCTTCTCCACTCTTTAGTTCACATTCTGTTTAACTACAGAGAGAGAGAGAGAGAGAGAGAGAGAGAGAGAGAGAGAGAGAGAGAGAGAGAGAGAGAGAGAGAGAGAGAGAGAGAGAGAGGCAGAGGCAGGAAGACTTTGAGGGACGTTTGTGGAGGGAAAGAAACGAGTGAAAGAGACTATAAATGACGAAGAGCGAGGCAGGCTGAAGGAGGCGAAGCCGAGGAGCGACTAGAAAGACGAGGAGAGGCGGAATGAGAGGAGGATTAGCATAAACACTTCTTGTGCTTTTGTTGCTGTAATTAGCCTCAATAGCTTTTAGCCTTTCAAGCTCACAATGGCTGCGTGTGGGCGTCAGCGTGAAGAGAGCTGCACGCTATGATACGCCTGAGTGCGGGGAATTCTAACCAGAGAGTGGAGCCGTGGAGGAGCTTCAGTACGGAGGTCACACCGGGTCAGACCGGGTCAGGTCGAGCTAACATGGACGTACCGGTTCTAAAGAAGGCTCTCATACCGACACACGACACAGAGGACACGACAGAAAGGCGTGGTGGAGCGGCGTCTCGCTCCTTTCACGCCGCGACCCTTTCACAGCCTTCAGAGCTCAAACTGAACGAGTGAAATCCGGACCGAGCCGCCCCAAAGTGTCGACATGAAACACTCACAGACGGAGGTCAGATATTCCCGTTTCTCCCATCCAGGAAATCCTCCGAGCGATCGGGATGGTGGAGCATCTTATTGAGATGTAACGATGCATTCACCTCACGATACGATTCCATGGTGTGTCTTCAACTTCTGAATCTGCAGCTGCAGAAACTCGCCGTGTTATTGAGGTCGATTTTTCAGAGTCGCGACGTGAAGCTCGACATCTTCACGTCCCTGCTCACCTGCTTTTTATCACTGTTACAGCAGAGTCTGCGTTCAACCCGCTGTCGGCGTATTAAAAGCTGCAGGGACAAACAATGTGCATGAGCAGAGCTGGTAATTCAGGACTAACCCCCCCCCCCCCCCCCCCCCCACACACACACACACACCGAGCTGTGGGCAGCACCAGTTTGAAAGTTAAGATTGTCGTCTGGAAGAGAATTAAACCAGTAAAACTTCAACATTAACCTCCAGTTTCCAGTTTATCTCGTTATTTTCTGCCTCGCATTCACAGACACAAAGAGAGACACACACACACACACACACACACACACACACACACACACACACACACACACACACACACACTGTGCATGAGGGCAAGTTTGAGTTCTTAATCATGGCAGGACCCGGCAGACTCACTGAAGCTTCCAACAAACACAGCTGGCCTCCTGCCTGACCTGCAGACACATTACCACCTCTCCTGGCCAGATGGACCTGTCTGAGTGTGTGTGTGTGTGTGTGTGTGTGTGTGTGTGTGTGTGTACTGGCGTCTGACACTCGTCCTTGAATGAAGACGTGATGGTCAAAGTGTTTGCGTGCGTCCACGTGTGGACGAGAACGCGTGTGCTAACTAACTGGACATCCCATCAGCGGAGCATCTGTGATCTCAGCGCTCCGGAGGGAGTTCCCTGTCAGCCCGGCAGGTTCAAACACCTACGGGTCGAACGATGGCAGTGGGCGAGCGAGAGAGAGAGAGAGAGAGGGGGGGGGGGGGGTAAGAAGGGAGAGGGAATGTCTTTAGTCCAGCGATGATTAAGAATTTTGACCAGACGGGGTGTGTGTGTGTGTGTGTGTGTGTCATTCTGTGTGTTGGAGCTACAGGTAGTTTTCCAGAACAGGTGTTACAGTGTGTGTGTGTGTGTGTGTGTGTGTGTGTGTGTGTGTGCGTGTGTGTGTGTGTGTGTGCGTGTGTGTTTCCAAGACAAAGAGAGAGAGTCTCAGAAGGAGTTTTGTCACATTTCTTTAAACCCTGTTTCACTATTTAAGCACACAACATGTCGATCCTGCCACCAGGGGGCGCTCAGTCAAAAGAAACCAAAAAGATGACATCACAGGGCCTGCGGGGAATCTCGGGAGTGATTCTTTTTGCTCGTACCCGAGTACAAGCCTCGTCCTCTATATGTTCCTATAATGACATGTGTGTGTGTGTGTGTGTGTGTGTGTGTGTGTGTGTGCGTCCACACATGCTGCTCCTCCTCGAGTCTTTCAGGAGTTTTCTGCTAAGTTAAGAGAACGATGAGTACGGATCAGTTACTTCTGTGTTGGAGACACTTTGAACATCTTCTGAATTCTTCTGTTCAGTTAAAGTCTTTGAGCGTCTGTGCTGCTGCTTCAAAGGACACTCATGAGTCGTCAAACAGCGAGGAGAGAAGGAATCATCATAATAAAACAGAGAGACCGAAGAATCAAATTATTCAATCAATTACGTAGCAGAGCACTTACGTTCAGCATCAGCAAACAAATGAGGTTTTATTCCCCCTCAGAGTTTACACTCCGAGCCAATTAGCAAATTACCAACAAGGAGAACAACACAGTGTAAATCATTAGCTCACCGAGCCGCCCGTGTTTTAGCCACACTGTGTGTGTTTAACTGGGCAGTAAAACGCCTCTTTATACATTTCACCCCGTTTGCTTTTCAATCCCGCCTAATGCAGTCAGGCCGGAGCGCCACAGAGAGAACCACGGAGCTGATCATTAAAGGACTCTATAAAAAGTCGGCTTCAGTCAGGAGACACGCAGAGTGTGCTCGGCTAACAGGATCAGCGATCGATCCACCTGGAGGAGAAAACACCCCTCGGCTGTGAACCGGGCTTCACCAGGACAAAAACACAGAGACGCACGCCGCGGACGCCTTCACACTCGTGTTGTTCCAAAAACACCAAACATGGCGGATCGGCCTTTATCAGGCTGTGAACTTTAAGCTAGCATGTGAGCGGCAGGTCACCCAAGCTTTCACGGCCATGTTCAGCCTCAAAGAGCGAATACGAGACGTGCCTCCGGGCGCCTCTGTCATCTATTGGTTCATTCACGTGGGGGCGGGGCTTCGGCTCAATTGGTAGAGTCGGTCATCTCTCAACCCGAAAGCTCCGGGGTTCGATCCCCAGCTCCTGCAGCTACGTGTACGATGTGTCCGAGCACGTCACCCCAAGTTACAGCCGCCGCTTCGTCTGCGCTAATACATGCGTGTGATTGGCTAATAACGACGACAGCTTTACACAGCAGCCTCTACCATCAGTGTGAGCATGTGACCTGCCCTGTGAAAGCACCAAAACCCATCCACCAATCAGCACACGGATGAGCATTTTCTGACTCAGCGGGGTCGTCCAAGCTGCCCTCAGTGAAGAGAACACGCCGGCGATTATTTCACGACGCATTTCTTGTGCAGTTTTGACATTTGTTCAATTCTACGCAGACGATATCTGCTTCTATACGCATCTTAAAAACATTCATCATTTCTCATGTGTATCCGCGGTGCACACTCCACGACAGTCTTGTGACTAGAAGGAACCTTTACAGTTAATTTTCTGACATTAACAGAATCAGCTGGTGTCGCTCTGTAACTCTTATCTGGGCTCAGCCCGGCTCGGCTCAGCCCGGCCCGCGCTCTATCTCAGAGAGGGATTGCCAGCTAAATCTCTTCCATGCAGCAAGCGGACCATGACTGGAAGTAATAGGCTGAGATCCTGCCGAGAAGGACGGGACGGGGGGGGGGACGGGGTAATCACAGGGAGAGAGAAGGGCGAGCAACAGGTGGAGGATGTGCGGCGAGAGAGAGAGAGTGGTTTCTAAATGCAGCGTGTCTATCCGACTATCATCAAACAGATAGACTTCTGACGACAGACGAGGAGCCAATCTGAGGCCGACTTTCACACCTGAATCTCCAGGATGAGGACCTTAAAGCCCGTCTGTCTTCTTTCCTGTCCCCCTGTCTGTCCCCCTGTCTGTCTCCCTGCCTGTCTGTCTGCGAACCAAGAGGAAGCACTTCCTTCTTTGTCTCCTCCTCCATTGATATTCTTTACTTCACGTCCTTGTAGATTCACTGTGTTAAACTGAGGATGACGTGTAAAAAAAATATTTTCCAAAACCTCTCTGTTAGTCCGAGTAAAAGATCAAACAACCACCAGCACCATAAAAAAAGAAATACACAAATTATCCCTCGAAAAATAAGCTAACTGGCGTGCACGGTTAATTAGAGCTAACTCCAGGCAGCGCTGCAGCCGCCTCGCCTCCCCAAAGTCTCCGACTGCCGACGGGCTCCGGCGCTCGAGCCGCGCTCAACTCAATCCAATTAAAAGTTACAGATCAAGTTCAGCCTCGAAACGGCGAATCATTTGTGAATCAAACAGCGGCTGGAACACAAATCAAAGGCAGAGGTGTGTGAAGTCCTCAGGTGAGCCCGGGTTTGTTCACGCAGCGTGTTTGTGCAACAAAAGCTAACTTTGAAAAAGGCAGGAAAACAGACGGAGAGCTGGACGGAGCCGGAGAGACAGAGGCTGAGGTTGGACACAGAGACAGACAGAGTCCACTCCAACGTCTGACACAAACACACGACGGATTCACACGCAGACGCAGAGAGAGAGCGTGTAAAACATTTTAATGACAATAAGAAAGCCAGACGAGCAGGTGAAACACACACACACACACACACGACCTGCTCGTCCACAGTGTGTGTGTGCGTCTTCAGAGGACGCTCCGAGCCTTTTCTCAGGGAGCACGCTGAGCAGAGCAGACCGACCCAGACAGGAAGGAAACGCACAGAGCATCCGCTCAATTTCAAAATAAAACTTCTCTCATTTTCTCAACGTGACCAAAACAAACTGGTGACAAATGAAGAGTATGAACACATCAATGAAAACAAGCTAAAGCTTTCCTTTACACTCAGTACTTCTTGTAGAAATCCTCCGTAAGAGCCCGGTGTAAACTCAGCGAGTATGTGCAGCGTCAGCATGCAGACACAAAGAGAGGCGTCAGGTACGTTCTGACTTCTGTACCTGAGCTGCGTCTTGTTCCACAGATCACAGCAGAGAAATATTAAAATCAGGATTCACACGTGGAGGGTGTTTTATTTTGAAAGAGCTCCGTCTTTACGTCTGAAGACAGAGGACAGGAGAAGCTGATGGAGGCGGTAAAATGAAGCCGAGTGCAGAGGAGCTGGGATGGATGTGGACAGACAGTCATGTTTATTCATGCAACCGTGAGCTGCAGACCTGCAAGGTGACTGGCTGTCACACACACACACACACACACACACACACACACACACCACCGTATAGACACTCAAATGTATGCAGGTGCAGGAAAAGACAAACACTCACACATCTGGTCTGTCTATCAACTTGAATCAGGGAGATAGGTGTGTGTGTGTGTGTGTGTGTGTGTGCGCGTGTGTGCGCATGTGTTTTTGTCAGAAAGTAAACAACAAAAGCAGTTCATTCTGTCGGCCTGCTGCTTCTTCGTGTTTCTTGTTTAAATTCTGTGTAGCTCTCCCTAATTCTCTCTCTCTCTCTCTCTCTCTAACACACATCTGGCTGTCTTGCCCAGGTGTGTGTGTGTGTCTGTTTGATGTGTGTGTAAAGGTGTGTTAAGATGTTTTTTTTCATCCAGACTGTCATGGAAAGTGTTGGGCCTGCATCACGCCGTGGTTGTTTCAGCCCCCTCTAACCTGCTTTATTCCACAGTACAAACCCAGAGTTAGTCTTCATCACCATCAGATCAACCTTTTCTCTCTCTCCTACAGACGGATACTTCTTCTTCATTTGTTTTTTCTGACCTTCATCCACAAACGTTGGTCTTCACAACAATAAAGCATGCAACACCCAGCAGGGAGGTTTCAGACTGTGGTTGCATAATGTAAGTTTGTGAGCCTTCAAGGAGCCCCCGGCTGGTCTGGGCCCCCCGGCTGGTCTTGGCCCCCCGGCTGGTCTGCGCCCCCCGGCTGGTCTGGGGCCCCCGGCTGATGCTGACCCTGCCCGTCTGAACGAGCCACGAGAGCTGCTGCAGCGTCTCTCGAGCACATCATGAAGCAACAACTGTGCAAAATGAAAATAGAAAATGTTTGGTGGTGAAAGCGTCTCCAGTTTGACTCGATTAAACCGGAAACTTTATTTAAACTGGTCATTTGGAGATGTTTGATGGCGTGTCATGTAAAGAAACCACTGTGAGATTTTATGGACTGACACTGTGTGTGTGTGTGTGTGTGTGTGTGTGTGTGTCAGAGAGTGAGGGAGCTCTGGTTAATATTTCACACTAACCTTACAGGCATGTTAGAGTTTATTAATTATGGCTGAAACGTGAAGAAGAAGACGCTCATGAATAATATTACCTGCTGCTGCCTGTCAATCAAACTGCTGTGGTGGCCAACACACACACACACACACACACACACACACACACACACACACACTTTTGTCTTTAAAAACAAGATGAAAAAAATAAAATAATAAGTCTTTTGTTCCCTTAAAGGTCACATAGTCTCCTCTGAAGCTCCTCTTCATCATGTGTGTGAAGTGTGTTGTTGTAAATCCGCTCTGATCCTGTATTTGATCATGTCTATAAACCCCTCTATTTCAGCCCTGCTCAGAACAGACTGTTTCTGTGTCTGTAGCTTTAAATATGTAAATGAGCTGTGTCTGACCACGCCCCCTCTCTGGAAGGGCTCGGGTGTACTCGCTGCTTTCTGGCTCCATGTCCTATTGTTTACGGTGAGAAGGCAGACTCAGAGGGCAGAACAAACACCTAGCTGTGGGAGTGTCACCCACCTGGGGGAGGGGCTACTGCCCTTTGTGATGTCATGAAGGGAAAACAGCCTGTTTGAGCACACATTTTCTGAAAAGTGGCGCAGGCAGAAGACGGAGAGGATGGACTTTTCTCATCAATGGGGCGTTTGTAGACAGACATGTTAGAGGAACATGTGACCTTTAAAGTTCGTTGTTGTAATACTTATTTCAGCCACAGGAGGCTCCAGTACAGAGCGACCTTCAGGTTTGACCTGAGACGTTAGGATTATTATTCTTAATGCTGTTTTTAGTTATTCTTTCATACACACACGCACATACACACACACACACACACTCAAACATGCATACATTAAACCACGCACACTCTTTAAATGTGTATGTGTGTGTTTATGTAAATTCAAACACACACAATCTTAAAAAGCAGCTTCATCGCAGCACTCAGAGACGTTAATGCTCCGGGCTTCAAAATCTCACATTACACGGACCTGCTCCACTTCATTTGGCTTTGATCTTTTTTTTTTTTTTCTTCAAAACACTCCAAATTACAAATCCCCCCCCCCCCCCCCCCCTCTCTCTCTCTCTCTCCCTCTCTCACCCCCTCTCTCTCTCTCTGGACAGAGTAAATTAAATGAATAAGGCTCACATCAGAGGCCGGCTGCTTGCTCTCTGGCTCCAGGCTCTTCGTCACTTCTTCAACCTGAACCACACATTCCTCGTTTCTTTTTTTCTTCTTCTTCTTCTTCATGTTTTTATTATAAATCTACACTAATTGAAAATCGGCCGCTCCTCTATAAACACGCTGAATGGTTGATGATATTTTAATCCACTTGAATGAATTAAATCTCTTGAGCAGCTCCGTGAGTTTGAAGCTTCTTTTTTGTTTTGTATTTCTTAAAGGACCAATCAGTGAGCTGAGAGCGAGATGATGATGATGATGATGATGATGATGATGATGCTCTCTGTGATCAGATCTTTAGATTCTGCTCCTGAACGCTCTGGATTTGTTTGGACCAGAGAAAGTAGGCGGGGCTTTGAAGGACAATTTGCACATTTTTTGTACATGCCAAAACATGTTTAAACATCCTATGTGCAAAGGCAAAAAAAAAATTAAAAAAAGGAAAAGGATTCAACGAATGACACGACCAACTGAAAAATACAAATGTGTTAAAAGTGCGTCTGCTATCATCTTTACAGTCTAATCCGGAGATTTACACCTGTGAGGATTCACATCCACGTCTACGTCTTTCCTAAATGTCCTTGAGGGAGTCATCCCAAAAGGATCAATAAAGTTCAGTCTAAGTCTAAGTCTACATATCTGAATCTTAAGCATCAGAAAATTAATTCAATGAAGCATTTCTGAGAGCTGAAATTAGAAATGTTGAAGCAGCTCTTCGTAGGTTTCACGAAAGGGAAACTTAAAAAAAAAAAAAGTTTCTGGGTTCCGTTAAATTTGGAGGTGTCGGTCGGTTCGATTATTTTGGACACTTTCCTCATAACTGCACATCTCAAACTCTCCTGAAACGGAGAAATAAAATCCACATGATACAGACGGGGAAGTTACAGGACCTTAAAGTCTGATTTTACATACAGAAGAAGAAGTTTGCGTCCTATGAGGCTCCGTCCCGTTCCCTCTCTCACTTTAACTTCCAGAACATCCTGCAGCGCCTCTCTGCAAAACTCCCTGTTCTCCTGTTAAAGCACATCTATAGGATCCAAAATGGGGCAAAACAGCAGCTTTTTTTTCATGTGCGTGGCGTCTCGGCAGCGCTCAGTTTTCCTCGGGGGGTGGGGGGGAGGGGGGATCTCGCTGCAGTAACAAGCCCGGGCGATGCAGAGAAAAAAAGTGCCGCAGGCTACAGCGAGCAGCGACACAGCGGCACAGGCAGGTGAAGACGGGGGTGAAAGTCAAATCTCTTCACTGTAAACAAAACCCCGGGAATAAGGCAAAACAAACCCGTGTTGTGGGAACGGAAACAAGCGCGTGTTTGCTTTGGATTTGAGCGAGTCTTTGCGGGCGCCACAGGTGGGTAGCTGTCCAATGAGGTGAGGGATTTGCAGTTATGAGGATGGATAGACGAGGAGGAGAGGGAGTTATCAGAGAGACGGCGGGGGCGCTCTGAACGCTCCTCAAAAGTGAAAGAGACGTCGTTTTGAACAGTTTTGGCGGGGCGCTGTGGGAGCGCGGCGCGCCTCGCGTCGTCACTCAGGTACGTCACGTGTCAACGAGGAGACTCTGATGTGAGAGCAGGCGAGGGATTTAGTGATGTGGCGTTCACTGACAGGCTCCTGCGTGCGTTCAGGAATGTTAAGCGAGGCCAAATGAAGAGTTTAAATGTTTATCTGGATGTTTTGTTGGGTTGTTCTCGGCGCCGGCTGAGCAGAGGCCCGATGGTGACAACAACTTGATTTATAGCAGTCAAAGAGTGCGAGCGGATGGCGGCGACACGCCATCAGATGAAGCTCTGCGGCTGTTTTCGTCCCTCTGGAGACCCAAAGAAGACGTCTAACTCTTTCCAAACAGCACATCCACAGTGACACTCCAGATGAAACCAAAAGTACTTGAAGACACTTTCCAACGTCTTCCAGGATGCCAGGAATGTTCTGGAAGTTGAACTACTCCTGCAGGGAATACACACGTCACGTAACGTGATTTATTTATTTATTTGATTAAGGCTGCAGCGTCTTACAAAGACGAGACAGAAGGGAGGAAAACTTCAGAACCAATCAGACGGCTGTTTTACATTTACCTCTTCATGTTTCATCTTCAGTCTGAATGTTGCGAAGGTTTCACGGAGGGACGAGGTTTTGTAGTTCTCCATCACAAGAGAACTACAAAAATGTGTTGTTTGTTTGTGACCTCATGTTCCATGTGACGGAAAACATGATGTGTGTTTTATTTTGACATTGCTCTGACACTCTGTACGTTACATTGACTTCCTGTCTGGGCCGATCTTTTCTGTCCAGCGTACGGCGCTGCTAGCATGCTCCAGAGACGCATGCTAGCATGCTCCGGAGACACATGCTAGCAGAGCGACACAGCTGCTCCTTGTGGACTTCACTGTTTCAGAACAGACCAGGGTGACTTCACGGTATGTATACACACGCGTCCTGGGAACAGGAAGTGATCAGAGCAGCTCGTGTCTGAAAGTTTGTCTTGGTGTTGGAGTTGTTGAAGGTAAACGAGGCTTCAGGTGAAATTAACGAGAAGTCTACGTGTTGATTTATCAAACAATGCTCATCAAACATTCTGACTGTTGATTTCAGAAGCAATCAGACAGACGGGCCTCAAGATCAGTGCTGCTGGACTCCAAACATCACCTGACCACATCAAACGATCCACGCTGCACACACACACACACACACACACACACACACACAGGCTGCCTGTCTAAATCTATACTATCCATTATTAACATGTTTCCTGGCAGACAAAGACTCAGGTAGATGATAAAACACCGAGAAATAAAAGAGAAAATCAGAGAAAAGGTTAAATTATTGAATCGAGGGAGCGCGCTCCGAAAGAAAGAGACAAACGCGGAGAGAAGAAAAACCTGTATCGTATTTTCTGGAAAGTAGGTTACACCGAAAGAAAAGGTGAGAGAGGAGAGAGCGGCATCAAAGAGAGAAAGTTGAACAAAGTCAGCGACTCGACACGAGGGAGGGGGGGGGGCGCATGCATCAAATGATACAGAGAGAGAGAGTGGCGGTAAGAATCAACGCCACTTTACACATCGTACTGTGTTAACTCTACGAGACTATTTTGCTACCGCTGACGGCGTGCGCCCTGCCCCACTGGATCTGTTTCTGTACACAGGTTCACAAGATCACGAGAGAACTACAAGATGACGAGAGAACTACAAGATCACGAGAGAACTACAAGATGACGAGAGAACTACAAGATCACGCAGGAATAAATAGGAGAAAAAGGACGAAGCTACATGTGGCTTTGTCTTTCTGAGGATGATGAGTCGTTCTTTCTGTGTTTTGGCGTCAGGTCTAATAAAAAATAGATCAGAAGAGTATGTTTATTTATTTTGTATTTTAAAGGGACAATTAAAGTTTATGTTGTGTTGTTGTTAAATGTTTATTTATTTTGTATTTTAAAGGGACAATGCCTATAAATAAACATCTCTGTAAATATACCCGTTAGCCAAAATGCTAATTTTCAACCGCTGGCCAGATCTTCTAAAAAGCTCCCGGGAAAAAAAGGTTGTGTTTTATTTTGAAATTGACCGGACGCTCTGGGCGTTGTGTTTGTCTGACTTCCTGTCTGGGTTGATCTACTTCCTGTGGTTTGACCTGCAGAATGTTCCGCCAAGGAACAGAAAAAGACTGGTGGCGTATTTGAGGTGCGTGCTGTGGGAACAGGAGCGTTGGCTTAGTGGGCGGCGCTGACGGACTGCTGCAGTTATGTAGATGCAGTCACATGACGCGTTGACGCTATCAGGCTCGCTCAGATGAAACGCCGCCAACTCAGAGGGCGTGCAAAGCGTGCGTTCAGAAGAAACGTGTTTTTAAAAAAGGTATGAAAACAAACATTTATTTATCACACTTCGTATCACATTAGTGGAGAGTGGCGTACGCCACTTTCAGGCCTGGATATGTAAATGAACGAGTCGCCAGAGTTTTATTTCCTTTTCACACACACGCACGCACGCACGCACGCACACACACACGCACACACACGCACACACTCTTTTTCTAGCTTAGCTTAGGTAGCATTTGATTAACAGCAGCCCTCTGGTACATCTGTCTCTTTTGGTTTACAGGCGCTCTACTTACTTACACACACACACACACACACACGAGCACACACACACACACACGAGCACACACACACACGAGCACACACACACACGAGCACACACACACACACACGAGCACACAAACTGGAATAGAGACCTGAATGTACTTTATATGTGCATGTGTGAGAGCACACACGCACACACACACACACACACACACACACACACACACCTGTAAGCAGAGTAGGTGGAGTGTATATCAGGGGCCTCTGTGGCCACCCGGCACCTCGACCATTTATCTCAATTTCAGCTTCTGGACACACACACACACACACACACACACACGTGTGCTCACACTCTTTTTTTTATTCCATGTAAATCTCTTGTTTCACACTGACGTGCTGCGAGAGTTTTCAAATGTTCCCGATGTCTGGGAAGAGACGTGTGTGTGTGTGTGTGTGTGTGTGTGTGTGTGTGTGTGTGTTAAATAAGACCTACATGGTGTAAAGCTCGTCCTATAATGAGTTATTAACTGTCGTCTCCTTTCAGCTCTCGGCACGACTTCGACACAAATCCCTCCTTTATTCTGCACTACTGTAATCCACCACACACACACACACACACACACACACACACACACACACACACACACACGTGTGCTCACACTCTTTTTTTTATTCCATGTAAATCTCTTGTTTCACACTGACGTGCTGCGAGAGTTTTCAAATGTTCCCGATGTCTGGGAAGAGACTTGTGTGTGTGTGTGTGTGTGTGTGTGTGTTTAAGACCTACATGGTGTAAAGCTCGTCCTATAATGAGTTATTAACTGTCGTCTCCTTTCAGCTCTCGGCACGACTTCGACACAAATCCCTCCTTTATTCTGCACTACTGTAATCCACCACACACACACACACACACACACACACACTCACACACACACACACACACACACATCAACAGGGCCGATGCATCGGGCTGCAGACTTTCTGTTAAATCCTTCCTTTCTCTGTTCTGTGACAAAGACGGATGAGGAGATGGAAGAGGAGGAGAAAAGGAGGGAAACATGACGGACTTAGGACGAGCGATACGGGAGCCAGGCAGGGACAAAACACACACACACACACACACACACACACACACACACACACACACACTGTGCTGAACGACTGTTGGTAGCTGAGATCTGGGTTAAGACTTAACTACACTTCCAGTCACTGAAGAATCTCAGGGTTCAAATCGTGACATTAAACAAACTCACAGAAATCAATGAAGACAAAAAGAGTTCACCGTCAGCGGCTTCGAAATGACTCAGGTACAACGCCGTCCTTGATTCACTCATGGAGGACTAAAGTCTCCTGGTCCTAAAGTCTCCTGGTCCATGGAGGACTAAAGTCTCCTGGTCCATGGAGGACTAAAGTCTCCTGGTCCATGGAGGACTAAAGTCTCCGGGTCCTTTCAGCCGCACAGACGGCGACGTTTGGCCGACGGCGTCTTTAACATCTCGCTCATCGTGCTCTCTTATAATTAACGACACCAAATATCTTCAAAAAATATGATTCAGATGTTTCATAAAGAGCGGTTCACACAGAGCACACACACACACACACACACACTACTATTCTACCACTACTGCTACCAGGACACGTTACCATGGTGACGAGGTGTGCTGCTGGCCGGCCAGGTGAAGGGTCTTGGGCCGGGCGGCGGAGCAGCTGCCCGCATTAGCCGGCCGCTCCCAGTAGGGGTCACTGTGAAACAAACAAACGTGAAGAGGTTCCTTAAGGACGGGGAAAAACAAGCAGCAGGAGCAGAAGAAGAAGGAGGAGGAGGAGCAGGAGGAGGAGGAGCAGGAGGAGGAAGAGGAGCAGGAGGAGGAGGAGCAGGAGGAGGAGCAGGAGGAGAGAATCATTCAAAGGCAAGAAAATCAAAAACAGATCAACACAAGAAGACAGATATGCAGAGAGAAAATAAAAACCTGTGGACAGTTTGGGCGTCTGTGGCTCAGTGGACACAAAGACAAAAGAGCGTTCTGACCTCGGAGGTCGCCAACGGCAACAACGATAACGTAAAAAGTTGGATGTGATGGTTTTCCTCCTGTCGCCCCACACGACATTCAAACCCTTCACCGAGAGCGCTCGGAGAAAAGTGTCCTTTTTATTCTCTTCATTTAGAGACCTCTGTTCACGGGGGCGTGCTCACTGACCACGAGGCCACCAGCGCCCCCCAGTGTCAGGCTGAGCTGAGATGAAATGGTCGTAAAACACGCCGTTAGGTGATGAATCACACGAGTCCGTCACGTGCTGATACGTTTCTCCTTTTCGCTCGTTGCTCAGAACCAAAGTGTACAGAAAAGGTTAGCGTGTTGCCATGGAGACCATACACATGACCACTAGCTGTTACCCGGTGAGATGACTGCTCGATGTGTTTGAGGTCAACACACACAAAGCTTTAGTCCAAAGCTAGGTCTCGTACCTTAGTCGTCCTCTAACGTCTCCCGTCTTTGGAAAAATTCACAAAAAGAGAGAAAAAAAAAAAAGAGGAAATAAACCTCCAGCTTTCTCTGAAAGCAAAAACCGCCGCAGACTGGGACAGGAAGTGACACGGAGTCAAATAGAAGCGGCCCAAAGTGACTGTCTATGCACAGTGAATTATTTGAATTTTACACACCCACCCAAGACAGGCTGTCAAAACCCATGCCGGGATGGATTTTTCATACGGAGAGGGGGGGGGGGGGGAGCGAGGGAGCGCCGAGGAGAATAAAAGAGAGGAGGGAAAAATGTGAGGGGGAGAGAGGGGGCGAGAGACAGCGAGAGGAGGAGAGAGAGAGAGAGAGAGAGAGGGGGGGGGAGGCAGTGAAGCGATGCCGGCTCACAGGAGAACATTAGCTGCACGGTGTAGCGCACCATAAAACCATTGACATTGTCGGTCTTGCTTTGTGGACGAGTATTATTGTAAAACACAGTTTTCTGAGGCGAGCCGGCCGCTATTGTTCTTGTCAGAGGGTGAAGCGAGGGCAGCGGCGGCGGCATAACTTATTTCAGCTTTAAGGCTACGTGTACGGCAGGAGGCACAGAGTGGGGTTTTAAATGAAAGCACAGAGATGTAAGTCCACAGATTGTATTACTTTTAGATTTGATCTCTTGATGCATGACTTGGGAACATACGGCTGCTGTCGGCGGCGAGGACGAGGAAAGAAGAAGAAGAAGAAGAAAACAATACAGGATGAAAAAGGACGGAGAAGAAAGAGCCGGGCGAGGTCGCTCCACTTTACTGATTATACCACGAGACACGAGCGATCAGATCAGCTCACAGGGAACGTCGTGAAGACGTGGACAACGTGAGCTCGCTAGCAGCTCGTGTCGTCTAATAACGACCAAGAGGACACGCCCACCCGCTCTATCAGCAACGCCATTCAGTCTACGCGCTAGTTAGCACGTTTAGCTAGGTTGTTGAGCCATGAGTGACGACTCGAGGGAAGCAGCGACAACAGACTTCTCCCCTGTAGACCCCCTGTAGACCTCCTGTAGACCCCCTGTAGACCTCCTTTAGACTCCCTGTAGACCCCCCTGAAGACACCCCTGTAGACCTCCCTGTAGACCCCCCGTAGACCCCCTGAAGACACCCCTGTAGACCCCCTGTAGACCTCCTTTAGACTCCCTGTAGACCCCCTGAAGACACCCCTGTAGACCCCCTGAAGACACCCCTGTAGACCCCCTGTAGACTCCCTGTAGACGCCTCTGTAGACCCCCCTGTAGACCCCCTGAAGACACCCCTGTAGACCCCCTGTAGACCTCCTTTAGACTCCCTGTAGACCCCCCTGTAGACACCCCTGTAGACCCCCTGAAGACACCCCTGTAGACCCCCCTGTAGACCTCCCTGTAGACCCCCCTGTAGACCCCTATGGACCCCCTGAAGACACCCCTGTAGACCCCCTGTAGACTCCCTGTAGACGCCTCTGTAGACCCCCCTGTAGACCCCCTGAAGACACCCCTGTAGACCCCCTGTAGACCTCCTTTAGACTCCCTGTAGACCCCCCTGTAGACACCCCTGTAGACCCCCTGAAGACACCCCTGTAGACCTCCCTGTAGACCCCCCTGTAGACCCCTATGGACCCCCTGTAGACCGCCCTGTAGACTCCCTGTAGACCCCCCTGTAGACCCCCTGAAGACACCCCTGTAGACCCCCTTTAGACTCCCTGTAGACCCCCCTGTAGACCTCCCTGTAGACCCCCCTGTAGACCTCCAGATCCAGAACAGCGAGGCAGAGGACGGGGAAGTGCAGGAGAGGATCGGGGCCCCCCCTGGAGGATTTGAACGTTCTGCCTGTTTAACTGGTGCAGGTCATGAAGAGGTTTCAGAGAATTAACCCTTTACTTCCTGCAGCGCTCTGTCCTCAGATCCAGAGAGACACGTAAGAGCATCAAACATCTGTACTGACTTCAAATAAACTGAACAACTGCAGGTACACACAAACGTCTCACACACACACACACACACACACACACACACACACACACTCCAGTGCACAAGCAGAAATTCAATAACCTGAGTTTAAAACACCGGCCGCTCGCTCACACACACAAAAAGACAGACTCATGGGTAAATGCACACTGAGATGCACATAAGCAAGTAAACAAACACACACACACACACACACACAGTCCATCAGGACAAAATGGCAGTGGTGGGAGGCGGTACAATGGGTATTGCCGGGCGGCGGCAGAGCTAAATTGCAGACAGCGAAGGGGAGATCTGGGCCATTTTTCAAGGCCGACTATATATTACAAATTGGCTACCAGGGCATTGTCTTAGGATACACACACACACACACACACACCTGTAGACACACACACACACACACACACACACACACACACACACACACACAAAGTGAAAAACTAATCCTGGCGTGTCCTGTTGGAGCCCGCAGAGCCACAGAAATCTGCCCTTTCTTCCTCTTTTTCAACAATTTCCCCGAATAAACCGTGTGATTGAAAATGTGTCAGTTTAGCGAGCAGCTCGGAAGCAACACACACACACACACACACACACACACACACACGTGCACACACACACACGTGCACACACACACACACAGGTACACAAGAGATGCACAAACACACGACTCTTTACCTGCTGTAACCCTCTTTTTTATGAGGATACTCAAACACTTCCAGGGCAGGGTCAAATCTAAACACACACACACACACACACACACACAGACACACACACACACACACACTCACAGACACACACACACACTCACAGACACACACTGTGTCCCAGCTTGTCCGGTTGTTGTGCTCCAGGTTTCGGGGGTCAGTCTCGCCTCAGTGCTGCAGTAAAGCTACAGGAGGTTTAAACTCACAGACTAAATCTCTGCAGGATCACGATGTGTGTGTGTGTGTGTGTGTCTTTATGTATCTTTGTGAGGACCGGTGTCTAAAGACGGAGCTGAGGAGAGTTTAAAGAAGGAGCCCTTCATTGTCTTTGTTTCTAAAATGATTTAAAGCAATCTATTTAGTTGGAAAGACGCGTAAGCCGTCTTGAGTGAGGAAGAAATTCCTCCAGAAGAAGACGAGGAAGGACGAGTCAGGAGGGTTTCACCTTTAAGAACTTCATAAAAATAAACTGCATCCAAACTTTTGCACACCGGCTCACTTGCAAGAATAAATGAACGGGCAGTAAAGACGGTCGCAGGTCAGAAGATGTGCACGAGGTTTTCTTTTATGGAAAGGGTCGAGTGTTTATTTACAACCGAGAGAGCGACCATAAGCCCCGCCTTCTTCAACACACGAGAAACTAAAAACGCTCAGGAGAATGTGTTGGTCCAATCGTGCTGCAAACTGCACCTCTGTCAGGACTTCCTCTTTGTGTCTCTGACGCTTTAAACATCCTCTGCACACGCTCGACTGACTCATGGAGCCGAGGTCAACGAGAGAAAAACACAGTCCTGCTTTAGTTTGAACACATTATCAGCAAATAAGCAGAATAAATCCGGAGCATGCAACACTTGTGCTGCAGAGCGCTGCGTGCAGCCGTAATGGATTCTGTCATTTGAAATGGATGAAGCTCCATTAGAGAGCGGAGCGGTCGCAGCGCTAAGTGTGATGAAGGGCGAAGCTTCGGCATCTCTCTTTTTGTTTTAACATCGACACGGGGGGGGGAGGGGGAGGGGGGGGGGAGTCACATCTCTGCAGGACGCTCTGACTTGTCTCCTCGCAGGTCGACGGCGGCGAGGAGAAGTTAACCGACGAGATGAAACCTGATCTTTGTTTTATTCTGCAGCTCCTCCTCCTCCTCACCTTCTTTCTCTCCACTGTTGTCATATCTCCCCTCCTCCCTCTCCGTCTGTTTTAAAGCAAATAAGGCGTAGAGGGTGACACACACACACACACACACACACACACACACACGCACACACACACACACACAGGAACACACAGATGACATGTTTATTAATCACCTCTTTAGCCGAGCCGACGGCCTGATTTACCGCTGATTTCTGAGCTGTCAACCGCTGAGGACAGCCGGCTGACATTTACAGGTAGAACCACTCTACGGCTCCTCTCTCTCTCTCTCACACACACACACACACACACACACACACACACACACAACATAAACAAACACACACCATGCATACACACACACACTGGAGCAGAAGCTCTGCATGTGCAAATCATGCACACACACTCGAGCGCAATAAATCTGTGCATGAAAGCATGAAGGAACACACACACACACACACACACACACACACACACACACACACACACACACACACACACACACACACACACACACACACACACACACACACACACACACACACACACACACACTTCTCTGCGTCTTTACATTTATATTACTTTTACACATCCTCTCTACATTCACAGACCTGCACGCACACACACCTAATGCATGCTGGGTAGACTTCATGTCGACTCACTGCGGCGTCATGCTAACATGCTAACATGCTAACAGTGGCGTAGTGATGCCTGAAGAAGTGTGTGTGTGACAGTGACATCACACCCCTCTCACATATTTAGGAAGTGCACGCGCTCGCCAATTAGCGGCGGAGTCGAGAGGGTCATCCTGTCGCCATCCTGGGAAATGCAGCGTCCTGCTGAATATGATCAACCAATCAGAGCGAGTTAGAGGAGAGCTACAAGTGTGAACCATATAAAGTGTGTGAGGCTATACTCCATGAACCTTCCTTGATGTCAAAACTCTCCGCTCCTGAGGCGGGGGCACGCCGTCGGACATTTTGCCACCAGTGAAAGACGCCGGATCGTCTAAAGTGCTCAAACGTGTAAAAAGTTGCCGATGTATTTGTGCAACGTGCACGCCGTGCAGGACTCGGGTCTCAGCGTGCAGGACTCGGGTCTCAGCGTGCAGGACTCGGGTCTCAGCGTGCAGGACTCGGGTCTCAGCGTGCAAACACAAGGCGTGTTGTTCTTACAGTGTTTCCTGTCGGATCAGCGGCGCTGAACGTGTCCTTTCAGCTCCTGTGTCAGCTCGCCGACCACACAAAGAACAGATTTCACAGAAGAAGAAGAACGTGAAGCCTCCACGTTAAAGCGCCGAGATGCACCGTCCCTTTAAATCTGTGAGCGTTCAGAGGCTGCAGAGGCGCCCTGCGTTTGAACTGCTCGCGCTGCGTTTGATGTTCCGTCACGCACTTTAAGGGCCCTGCGAGCGGGCACGCCACCTGACGCTCCCCGTGTCCGGACCACAGAGAGGAGAGAGGGAGGAAGGTCGGGGAATATCAGAGGAGGAGAGTTATACAGTTTGGAGGAGACGGAGATGTGAGGAGCGGAAAGTTCCGGATTAAAATCCTCAAAAACAAAATAAATGTTCTGCACGCAGAGTTCAGGTGAGACGGGCTCGACCACGGAGACGCATCGCAACAAGGACCGTCCAAAAACACCCGAGTGTCATCTGGCACCTGTGGAGCGAGCAAACGGAGCAAACAAAAAACTAACAAAAAAACTTTTCTGGCTCCTGGAGGAGGACGAGGGAAAATGTCATAAAGTGGAAAAATTAAAAAAAAAAAAAACTAAAATAAAAAACCAGACAAGAACAAAGGAACGATTTGAGGAAAGAGAAAACTCGGAGGAAAGACTCGAACGAGGGGAAGAAAGAAAGTCGGTGTCTGGTTCAGTAAATCCAGCCGAGTCAGACAGAGATCACAGCTCGCTCGCTCGCTCTCTCTCTCTCTCTCTCTCTCTCTCTCTTGGTTTCTCTCTGAGCTCTAAATCTCTCTCTCTCTCTCTCTGTCACACATCACTGTTCACACAGATCCTCCGGCAACACGCTATGCACACACACACACACACACTCTCTCTCTCTCTCTCTCTCTCTCTCGGACGCACAAACACACACACACTCATAGACACACACACACTCATAGACACACACTCGCTGACTGACAGGGCCGGCTCTGCTCGGCTCTTTGAC
>NC_136709.1:668026-675810 GCF_947650265.1 Symphodus melops
GAGCAGGTTCGGAGGCGTGGACAACAAGAACACGAAGAAGAAATCCTTCCTGCATGTTCTGGCCTCTTTTTGTGATGAGAGAAACGACTGATCATGTGACTCGTCGGTCTGACTGTTTTATTGTTAAACAGTCAATAAAGGTTTTTTTTGTTTTTTTTAAAAAGGCGACTTCGCTGTAAACTGGAGGAGAGAATCAAGAGGAGAGAGGGGAGGGGGGGGGGGGGGGGGAACGTTCGGCTGTCTGCGCTGATATTTCTCTTTCCCCTCTTACTGTAAATAATCGCTGCAATGTGGCGGCCGGCGTGGCGTGCAGATAAAAACGACAGAACGCAGCACAGCGGGCGGAACTTCAAAGTGCAACATAAACACAGAGGAGGGGGGGGGGGGGGGGGGATGTCGAGGGGGGGGCGATGTCGAGGGGGGGTGAAGAGGAGAAATAAAAGAAGGAAAAGGTAGAGAGAGAGAGAGAGAGAGAGAGGGCGAGCGAACATATTGCCACTGTGTCAATACAATATATATGCTAATCACGCCTTTAGTATATGTGTGAATTTCATTAGGCATAAAGGACTAATACAGTCGCAAAGAAAAACAGCGTGGAGTCCTAAAAGCAATGACTGTCAAGGTCATTTACGGCGCCGCCCGAGTCACCAACTCCCCCGACAAGACGAGGGAGGAGAGCGCCAAAAATAAAACGTCATGTTTAATAAGAAGTTCAACACGACGAGCCTGCAAAGAAATGTTCACGAATCTCATTATGATCCTCGCCAAAAATACCCACAATGCTTCAAACTGCCCGCGTGGTCGTTTGAACTCGTGGGAGGCGGAGGCGCTCAGCGTACACGCGTCACCTCTCGAAGTGAGTCCAGTTCGTTTGACCGTGATCGAGTCCTCGGCCCGGGCGCCGTCATGCACGTTCAGGAGTACACGGCGTCCACACGTCGTCCAATCACAGCCTCCCTCACACGCATCAGATTTACAAAAGCACCAATCACACAGCAGCTGATGCACGCCGACGTTTCTGCACGAGTCGAACCAGGAAAGAGCTTCACTGTGTGTGTGTGTGTGTGTGTGTGTGTGTGTGTGTGTGTGTGTGTGTGTGTGTGTGTGTGTGTGTGTGTGTGTGTGTGTGTGTGTCCAGCAGCCATGAGCTGTCAGTCTCAGGGCTTTACAGTGTGTGTTGCATAAATGTGAGACAGCTGCAAGCCAGGAGACATCAACGTGAAGGTGTGTGTGTGTGTGTGTGTGTGTGTGTGTGTGTGTGTGTGTGTGTGTGTGTGTGTGTGTGTGTGTGTGTGTTGTTTCCATCAGCTTTCAGAAGAAGTCAGCAGCTCACTACATCACTGTCTTCCTCCTCCTTCCTCTCTCTGTCCGATCACGTCTCTCTGTCAGCCATGTTTCCCTCCTCTTCCTCTTTCTTCATCATCTTTATTTTTTAAATTTTTTTTAAATATTTTTTTTGAACTAAACCAGAAGAAAAGTTTCCTCTCTGCGTGTTTCAGTTGAAGTCGAAGTGGAAGCCGAGGACGATAAAGATCCCACCTCCAACGCCAACCGAGCCGGCCTGCGACGCCGCCGCCGTCAGTCACACGGCGAGGCGTTGAGCTTTTTCCACCGGGACAAACAGAACTCTGAAAAATGACGATTGACTCAAAAAGAAACCGTTCATGTTCACGTCTCACAAACAGGAAGTAGCCGCGCTGCTTCTCTCCTCCAGCTCTTAGATTCAACACGTGTGTTTGCTCGCTTTAATATTTGTGTCCAGACTCGAACCCTCTGTGAGCGTCGGTCCACACAGAGGGCAATTATTCACACACACACACACACACACACACACGGCCACGCAGGAAGGATTCGATGTGGCGGGCGCATCGAGGAAGCGTGGACGATGGACATTAATATTTATGTGCTGCTCTGCAAAGAGAGAAACATTGATAAGCTGCAGTTTTGAATATTAACACCGACTTTATTTAGAAGAAAAAAAAAAACGCATTAAAGCAAAATATTCTGGACAAATTAAAGAAAGAGAGAGAGAGAGAGAGAGAGAGAGAGAGAGGGGGGCGGGCGGGCGAGAAACGCCATGTGGGTTAAATACAGGACGCAGGAGAGAGAGAGGTTTCCTTCATCAGATTCTGAGACATCATTGAACCAATCAGAACGTTTACTGCTTTTTTCCTCGCCTCCTGAGAGAGCGCCGTTTACTCTGCCGGCGCCTCATTGGTCAACAGAGCTGTCAATCATGGCTTTAAACCCCTTCGTATAGGATTGAAATAAATGGTTGATCCGTGTCTCGCCTGAGTACCACGTTGGAGGCGGAGCTTATGATGGCGTACTCCGCAGCCTGGCAGCAGGGGGAGCTCTAAACACGAGAGCTTTACTGAGCTTTACTTTTAGGGAGAGATGGAATCAGCAGCTGTCTCCTTCAAAATAAAAGTCTTCTCCGAAAGTGAAGCTGCTCCATTGTCCCTTCAAAATAAAACTCAGTCTTGTCCTAAAGTTAAGCTGCTCCATTGTCTCTTCAAAATAAAATTCAGTCTTCTCCTAAAGTGAAGCTGCTCCATTGTCCCTTCAAAATAAAAGTCTTCTCCTAAAGTGAAGCTGCTCCTTTTGTCCCTTCAAAATAAAACTCAGTCTCCTCCTAAAGTTAAGCTGCTCCATTGTCCCTTCAAAATAAAACTCAGTCTTCTCCTAAAGTGAAGCTGCTCCATCGTCCCTTCAAAATAAAAGTCTTCTCCTAAAGTGAAGCTGCTCCTTTTGTCCCTTCTGGGCCTCCGTACATGTGTGACTGTGTCTGCAGAGACTCTGTCCTCTGACTGGATTTTAGTCTTCTCATTTGTTCTGGTTGACTCGGGACGTTTGTGGGAGGAGCTTGTGTGTTTCCTCCAGCCAATGAGAGCGCAGCAGGTGAGTTTAGGAGTGGATACAGCTCAGTGATTGGAGGGGATTCAAAGCGTTGAATATGACGGACGTGGACGTAGAAAATCTAATCAGAGTGAGGAGAAACACGTGGACGAGGAGTTGGTCTACTTCCTGTTGGACAGGAAGCTGACAAATACCGGCGGTTAGCATGCGTTAGCTTGCAGTGTAGCTACAAGAAGTAAACGAACACACTATGTCCTGCAGGTGGGCGGGGCTTGCGGAGGAGGAGGAGGGGCCACATTTGAATGTTGAGTTTACAAACTGCTGCGAACATTTCGACTGACTCCATCTTTAAAATCTACAAATCAAATCCAGGAAGTGAAAATCAAACACGAGGAGGAAAAGATGCATCAAAGAACTGCATCTGCACTCCTTCAGGAAGCACACGATGCATCCTGCTGCATTATGAGAGGGACTAGTCGTGCAACACACACACACACACACACACACACACACACACACACACACACACACACACACACACACACACACTCAGAACAGCAGGGAAAGTCACTCTCCCTCTGTCTGCCTTTACAACATTACACATATTATACTGTACATACACACACACACACACACACACACACACACACGCAACACACACACACACACATACACACACAACACACACACACACACACAACGTCCTGAGTGCAGGATCAAGACGTTCTCTCCTGGCTGAGTGCCTGGATGAGACGCACAGAGAAGCACACACACACACACACACACACACACACACACACACACACACACACACACACACACATATACACAAATTGCTCCGTGACCTTGTCTGAATGCTGCACGCTAAATACTGGCAGAAATAATAAGAGAAGAAGAAGAGGAGGAGACGGAGCGAGAGAGGAGAGTAAAGTCATCACTTCTCTGTTTCTTTCACTTTTAAGGTTTTCTTAAACACGTAAATTAAAAAGCTTCCTGAAGTTCACATCGAGGAAAAAGAGAGGAAGGTTTGGAGAAAGAAGAAAAAGGTGAAGAGATAAAAAAGAAAAACTAAAACGAAGGAGGAGAAGGATTAGAAACGAAAGAGGCAAAGTCGGAAATCAAGCAAAGAGAGCGGAGAGAAGGACGAAGTTTATCGAGACGCTTGATATGAGAGAATCTGTTTCACTCTCTGCGGCAGAATCAGCTGTTGAAACGTCCGTGCTGCATTCAGGTGCTGCTTTCAGGTGCTGCATTCAGGTGCTGCATTCAGGTGCTGCTTTCAGGTGCTGCATTCAGGTGCTGCATTCAGGTGCTGCATTCAGGTGCTGCATTCAGGTGCTGCATTCAGGTGCTGCTTTCAGGTGCTGCATTTAGGTGCTGCTTTCAGGTGCTGCATTCAGGTGCTGCATTCAGGTGCTGCATTCAGGTGCTGCATTCAGGTGCTGCATTCAGGTGCTGCATTCAGGTGCTGCATTCAGGTGCTGCATTCAGGTGCTGCATTCAGGTGCTGCATTCAGGTGCTGCTTTCAGGTGCTGCATTTAGGTGCTGCATTCAGGTGCTGCATTCAGGTGCTGCATTCAGGTGCTGCATTCAGGTGCTGCATTCAGGTGCTGCATTCAGGTGCTTCATTCAGGTGCTGCTCGGCCGAGAACTTCCCAACTTATTGTCAAAAGTTATAAAAATAAAAAGTCTGTTAACACCGTGTGTTTTCTTTTTTACGATACCGCATGAATGCACCAAAAGCCCTCTCGCCCGACGCTGTGCATTCTGGGAGTTGTTGTCTTCCATCCACACGAGACAAAAACACAAATTCTGCCTTTTCTCTGTCAGAAGGCCCCAAGATCACTGCAGACTCATCAACGGCTGAAGAATCCTTTTAATATCGATAAATATCGATCAATATTAATAAATATTGAATATTGACGTTTGGTTATAAAGAATATCTTCAGGAGGAAGTTCAAACTTTAAATGAAAAGAGGAAAAGACGAGTTCTGTTTTTAAATTCTCTGAAAAAGGTAAAAATCTAGAAGTCTTCAGACTTTCATCTTGTCTTTACGTCTGTGTGACCTGCATCGTTTAGAGGAGCGCCCCCCCCTCTTCCCCCCCCCCCCCCTCCTCGGGGCGATTACAGCGCTCACTTGTTGGGGGACGCCGGCTGTTGTGTGCTGAACAAGTCGCTCCTCTATCAGCGGCCCCTCCGTTGTCCGGAGCGCCGCGCTGATTTTCATTAGCGATAGCGGCTCGCACAAATCAAAAAGTGGAGGCGCTCGGGGCGCCGCGACACGCTCCTTTAATTTCCTGTTGTGGGAGACTGAAGGATTGTGGGGGCAGCGGTGAGAAACAGGAAACACGATAAAGCCGCCACGTGGTTTGTTGAGGCAGAGAGTGTGTGTGTGTGTGTGTGTGTGTGTGTGTGTGTGTGTGTGTGTGTGTGTGACCAGGTGACATCAGAGGTCACACTCTGAGGTTTTTTTCTCGTCATGCTTCATAAGAAGAGAAATCAGAAAATGCTCATCTGTAGATTCATGTTCTGATCGTCCAGAGGAGAAACACGCTGACCTGAAAGCTATCCACGAGGGCGCCGCAGGGGGGGTCGACCATCCCCGATCGACGGGTTTATACCGCCGAAGGACGAAGACGCGATGGAAGCGATTCGAAATCTTTGTTTTGAGACGTCTCACTCTGCACCAAGATCTGAGACTCGTTCTCTCGTTTCTCAACAAACAGGAAACAAAAACAACAAAGAAGCTACGAAGCTTCTGTCAAGTGTTTACATACTGTACACACACACACACACACACACACACACACACACACACACACACACACACACACACACACACACACACACACACACACACACACACACACACACACACACACACACACACACTCACACACCTCAGCAAGAAGGAGGCAGATGTAACCCATGCAGGAGGTGGTTGTAGCAGCATGTAAAATTCATTAAAAACACACACACCATACACACACACACACACACACACACACACACACACACACACACACACACACACACACACACACACACACACACACACACACACACACACACACTGTACATCAAAATAAACCTGAAAACTTACACAAAGTTATGTAAATACACAAACATGGAAGCAGGCCAGTTGTGTTGAGGTGTGTGTGTGTGTGTGTGTGTGTGTGTGTGTGTGTGTGTGTGTGTCAGGTTAAATCCAGGCTGTAATGGTCCATGCTAATGAAGCTAGCGTCGGGGCTAGCATGCCAAATCTGCAAGCAGACAGCGCCATTTGACTCCTCTAACTGGATTATGTAAATGAGACGCTCATCGCGGCTCGGGGAGAGACGGGTGACACATAATTTATACCAGAGAAGAAGAAGAAGAGGAGGGAGCAAGGAGGAAGGGCCTACACACACACACACACACACACACACACAACTGCATGTGTGTGTTTTTCAGTGTGTCTGTGTACGTTCGTATGAGAAACACTTCCTGTACATCGGGCTGTACATCGAGGAGGTTGCTGGTTTGAATCCCCCTGTCTGCAGTCTGCATGTCCTCCCCGTGCATGGCATGGCTTCTCTCCGTCTTCCTCCCACAGTCCAATCACATGCTCTAAACTGTCTGTGGGTGCGACGCTATACGTCAGCTCTGTGATTGGCTGCTGAGTGGGCTTAACCCCGCCTCTCGTCTAATGACAGCTGGGATCATGTCCAGCCTCCCTGCGAGGAGAAGCAGCATTGATAATGGACATGATCCCTGATGGAGGACAGAGAGGAGAGGGAACATGGAGGATGGACATGTTTGTCCTTAATTCGTCACCTTTCCTCTCCTCCTCCTTTCCTCTCCTCCTCATCTCCTCTCCTCCTCATCTCCTCTCCTCCTCATCTCCTCTCCTCCTCATCTCCTCTCCCTCTTCCTCTCTTGCAACCTGTCGACTTTCTTCTCCCGTTTTCTGTCTCTTCGTCTCATCGTTACTTCTTCTCTTCAGCCCAAATCCCTCGTCTCCTTTCCTCACTCTCCTCCTCCCTCTCCTCCCTCCTCCCTCCTCCTCCCTCCTCCCTCCTTTGGATCCTTAACACACTTGTCAAAGTTGGCTCTAATTCGCTACAAAATGAGTCAAAGCGAGTACAAGAGATGACAGGGAGCTGAAGGGGAGGGGGGCACCCAAAGGTGGCAGGTGCGGCGGGGGGTGAAGAAAGTGAGGGAGGCGAAGGAGGAGGGGGAAGTTATGCTGGGAGGCAGAGTAGTAAATTGTTCCATTTTTGCAGGTAATCTAAATGCTAACTAGAGGCAACTTATCACCAGAATGGATTTCCGACCATCTGTTCAAATAACAGGGGATTTGTCCGGTGGCGAGCGCAAGAATGGGATGATGGCGGGAAGATTAGGCGACGGTGACGGCGACGCCGCGCACGCCGCTTCTCTACAGTCGCTGCTTCAGAGAGGGGGGGGGGGGGCGGGGGGGGGGGGGAGAAAAAAAATATAAAGAAAAGAGAGAGGGGGAAAAAAATGTATTTTGTGCAAACAAGAACAGATGACGCCCTCACAATTACACCTGTCAGGAGCTCCGCAAAGCAATCGATCTCTGAGGCAGCCGAGCGATGCTCCCTCTCTCTTTCTACTTCATCGCAAAATGATTTTCTCTCTCTCTCTCTCTCTCTCTCTCTCTCTCTCCTCCTTCACAGTCCACTCTTCTTAAACAATTCACAGGGAAGAATGTTTTCTGAAAAGTGACAAGATGACGTTTCACTTTTTACCGTCTGCTGGACAGAGGAAGGAGGAGGAGAGGAGGCAGGAAAGGAAAGAGGAGGAGAGGAGGCAGGAAAGGAAAGAGGAGGAGAGGAGGCAGGAAAGGAAAGAGGAGGAGAGGAGGCAGGAAAGGAAAGAGGAGGAGAGGAGGCAGGAAAGAGGAGGAGAGGAGGCAGG
>NC_136709.1:676010-719100 GCF_947650265.1 Symphodus melops
ACCACATGCTGACCTGTGTGAGAGTAGGGGGCGGAGCCAGCTCTCTGTGATGATTTGAGTTTAGACTGCAGTACTCATTTTAAACACTGGGGGGCAGAGTTACATACTGCTCCTTTAAAGTCTGGATCAGGTTAATCTGATCCAATCCAGGTTTTCTGGGGTTGAGCTGGATTACTTACTAAAAATGGGATTACCTAATCCAGATTTTTTTTCTTCCACATTAAACCCCTCGACCAGCCGGGCCCTGGTGTTCTGTGGTGCACTTTGTTAGTATACTGCATTTTCACGGGGTGCTGGAACAGCTGGCAGAACTCTTCTGACACTTTAACTCCATCAGAGCAAAACTCTCCATCTCTGTGTTTTTAATCCAACCGAGGCCGAAGCGTCGCACGTCGACTCGACTCTGCATGAAGCAGCCGGCAGAGACAAACTGGTCTGTTCGTCCTCCGGCGTGATCAGTGTCACACAATCGGAAATGTTTTCTCTGCCACCTCCTCCGCTAACAAAAGGAACCAGGCAAATGAGATTTTAACACTTTGACAGTTTGCATATCAGTACACAACCACGCGTGTCTGCCGCCGCCGCCGCCGTGACGGCGCGTCGCTTAAAGGTTCGTCTTATTAGAAATCATCGTCTCAGACCGAACCTCTCGCCGATCAGTGACGGTTTAACGCCGCAGGGTGACAGCTCAGCACATGTGCAGGATGCTCGCCGGATGTGAAGCGCCGGAATATTCTTCATGAGGGTGCCGCCCAGAGACAATCCACCAGGGGCCGAACGAGAGAGAGAGAGAGATGAGAGAGAGAGAGAGAGAGAGAGAGCTGAGTGCTTTCTTCTGCAGAGAGCTGCAGCAGGATGGAGCCTTTATGGATCTCTAATAGTGATGAATATTGTTTTATACAGACTGGAGGAGAGATGCATTTGAATACAAGCTGGAGCTTTTCACAGACTCACACAGACAGTAACACTTAGGTTAGCATAAAAAGCTGTTAAGACTGAACACACACACACACACACACACACACACACACACAGACAGTGTGCACACACACTCTGATGTGAGTACATATATTGTGCTGAATAAAAGCATGCACACACAAATGAAGTGTGCTGTGTGCTTTTGATAGCTCACAGTCACACTCGGGGGCGATTTATTGATTGTGCACAACTAATTGATGGATAGTGATGTGTTAAGAGCTCAGGAAGAGAGGGAGGGGAGGGGAGGGCGAGAGAGGGATCGGGAGAGGGGTCTGAGCGGGAGGAAAAAGGTAAACAGTCTTACTGCTGCGTTCAACACCCCCATGAGGTCAAGAGCTGAAGGTAGTGTCAGTCAAACGTGGCCCCTCCTCCTCCTCCAGAAGCCCCGCCCCCTGCAGGACGTAGAGCGCACGTTTACTGCTTATCCCTACGCTGAAGCTAACGCACGCTAGCACAAGCTAACCGCCGGTGTTTGTCAGCTTCCTGTCCAACAGGAAGTAGAGCAGCTCCACGTTCATGAGTAAACGACAACTTAAGGTTCAGCCTGGTTTTAGAAGCATCTTGGTGTTTCACCTGACAGCGTTTGAGTCCACGCCGTGCAGACGACACGACACCTGTGTTCACCTGTCACGTTGTTGTTTTTAACTGAATCAAAGATCCTCGAACATCGATGGAGGAAATCAGAAGGATTGTTTCTGAAAGATGAGACTGTGTGGAAAACTACACCTTATTCTACTGTACATGAGCAGGGACTCGCCCTCTCTCTCTCTCTCTCTCTCTCTCTCTCTCTCTCTCTCGTCCATTTACACACACACACACACACACACACACACACACACACACACACGTTGTAGAGAAGGAGAAGACAAATAACAGAGGCCGGACACTTTGACCTCGCTGCCTGGCTGGAGAGTAATTTCACTTCTGCTGGAGATGGGAGAGGAATAAAGAGAGAGAGAGAAAGAGAGAGAGAGAGAGAGAGTAGGGGCGAGTGGAGAGAGAGGAGGGGGAACCAGAAAGGCATAGATCTGGGTGGTTTAGCTTATAAATGAACACTTCTGCTCAGTGATAAAACGATTGTCCTCTCCTGGTCCCTCAGTGTGTGTGTGTGTGTGTGTGTGTGTGTGTGTGTGTGTGTGTGTGTGTGTGTGTGTGTGTGTGTGTGTGTGTGTGTGTGTGTGCGCTTCTTGTTTTCAGCGGTGTCTGCTTCATGTTTATTGTTTATAATAGACTATTCTTGTTGGGACCTGGTCCTGATCCTAGCTAACAGGTCCTCAGACTGGGACCTGGTCCTGATCCTAGCTAACAGGTCCTCAGACTGGGACCTGGTCCTGATCCTAGCTAACAGGTCCTCAGACTGGGACCTGGTCCTGATCCTAGCTAACAGGTCATCAGACTGGGACCTGGTCCTGATCCTAGCTAACAGGTCCTCAGACTGGGACCTGGTCCTGATCCTAGCTAACAGGTCATCAGACTGGGACCTGGTCCTGATCCTAGCTAACAGGTCCTCAGACTGGTCCTGATCCAAGCTAACAGGTCCTCAGACTGGGACCTGATCCTAGCTAACAGGTCCTCAGACTGGGACCGGATCCTATCTAACAGGTCATGAGACTGGGACCTGATCCTAGCTAACAGGTCCTCAGACTGGGACCTGGTACTGATCCTAGCTAACAGGTCCTCACACTGGGTCCTGATCCTAGCTAACAGGTCCTCAGACTGGGACCTGGTCCTGATCCTAGCTAACAGGTCCTCAGACTGGGACCTGGTACTGATCCTAGCTAACAGGTCCTCAGACTGGTACTGATCCTAGCTAACAGTTCCTCAGACTGGGACCTGGTCCTGATCCTAGCTAACAGTTCCTCAGACTGGGACCTGGTCCTGATCCTAGCTAACAGGTCCTCAGACTGGTACTGATCCTAGCTAACAGGTCCTCAGACTGGGACCTGATCCTGATCCTAGCTAACAGGTCCTCAGACTGGTACTGATCCTAGCTAACAGGTCCTCAGACTGGGACCTGGTACTGATCCTAGCTAACAGGTCCTCAGACTGGTACTGATCCTAGCTAACAAGTCCTCAGACTGGGACCTGGTGACTCAGTAGAGAAAGCGGTTTAGGGGCGGCCCTGCAGCGGTCTCACCTGGCGGCTTCATGTGGATCTGGTCTAATCGGCGGTGTGATGACGGCGTGGACATTTTGTCGCTCCTTGTTCAGAGATTCGGCGTACAGCTGTTGGGAAAGCAAATGAAGGATCCAGTTTTATCTTTTATTGGATGTAAATGAGTGTAAATGAAAGCCGCGGGGTGTTGTGAGGATGAGGTTTCACTCTCTTTACCTGGTAGCTGAATGTAATATATGGAAATTATATTTTAGAACACTTTCCTCACGATTATAAAATATATTTCCGAGCAGAGTTATGAGCAGCATATGGAGGATTTCATTCACCGATTGCAATTACATTCAAAGCAGCCTGTCTGCTGCTCCACTCTGCGTGGAGAGGTGATTTATCTGCGCGCTTCTATTCATTTTGAATCAGAGCGGTGACGCCGGGCTCCCTCAGCTCTTTGACAACGGGTACGGCGGCGAGCCGGCAGAGAGCGGAGCAGCGGCAGCAGCAGCTCCTGGAGGAGCGCAGGCACATGAATAATCACCCAGACGCTGCTAGATAGCTCCGCTCTCCTTGGGCCTTCCAGCAGATGCTATGCTAACAAATGGGAGCAGTCAAACCAGAGCTAATGGGAAAAAGTTTTCCGTTTTAGCCCCCCGCCCAAAAAAAAAAAAAAAAAACACAAACACACACACACACACACACACACACACACACTTCCACCAGGTGCGATTAAGGCGGTAAACAGCAGACTTTGTACGAGGTTCATCACGGGAAGAAAGCTCTGGATTATTTGGTTCTCCATAAACGTCGACTCCTCCATCAAACGAAGGGTTAACTCGATCTCGACCTTCGATCTCGACCTTCACATCAGGTTCTCTTCGAACATATTAAAACTTGATCTCTATTATTAATATTATTATTAATATTATCTATTATTAACTCTTCTTTTTTTAAATTTGCATTTTCAAAGTTGAACAAACTAAAGTCTGTAAAACATCAGAATGATCAAAACAAAGCAGATCGAAGAAACAGGAAATCAAAAATCAAACACTCTCACACACACTCGTCTTAATGCTAACAGTCATAACATACATGTAGCATACAGCCTATGTAGCGCCTGTTTGACCTTTCCAGTGGCTGCAGACGCCGTGTGACCTCGGAGTCACTGTGTGTGTTTTTACAAGTCGACGTCAGAGCAGAGAAAGAGCCGTGTGTGTGTGTGTGAGTGTGTGTGTGTGTGTGTGTGTGTGTGTGTGTGTGTGTGTGTGTGTGTGTGTGTGTGTGTGTGTGTGTGTGTGTGTGTGTGTGTGTGTGTGTGTGTGTGTGTGTGTGTGTGTGTTTGGACTCAATCCTGCACCAACTCATCATCTGGGGCGTCAGCTCCTGGATCACCTGGACACTCGGAGTCTCCTCTGCCAGCTCGCCATCTCGGCAGGTGACCGGCAACACGTTGGAGTTCTCTCCCGTGTTTGTGAAGACTCCCCCCCCCTCCCCCCTCCCCCCTCCCTCGCTCCCTCGTCCGCGTGTGGCCAGGAAAAAGATCCCCAACTCAGCTCTTAACTATTACAAAATTACAGAAACGAGACAAATTACAGATCTAAATTATACACGAGGTTTCCGCGGGTCATCAAATACTCGATCTGATTGGATTAGCCTGATTGATAGCCTCTCCCCCTTCAGCTCCGGATGTGTTTTTGAACGCGTCTGCACTGGCAAAACCCAGTTCAGTCATTACCCCCGTCTCCCTTATCAGCACAAGGGGAATAAACACAAATCTAATAGAAATTCATTACACAGAGCCTCACACACACACACACACACACACACACACACATCCAACTAGTTTATTAGATTAATAGGCTATGAATGGCTAATACGAATTACCCCCCCTCTCTTGTTAACGAGACGCGGAGCAATTTGTATAATTATGTCTGTGGAAGGGAAGAATTCCTGTGTCTAAGCATATTTTTAGACAGCCGAGCTTTCTGAAGGCTTTTGATTACGTATTTACTTTGGGCTTTTCAGCTCCGTGCTCTTTCTCTCAGAAGTCGTTTTTGAATAATTCATCGCTTTGTTCCAGAGCGGAATAATTTGTGTTGAGATTTATGAGCAATTGCTTTGGTGGGGTGGGCTGATTTTTACTCTTTTTTTTTTAAATGATCACAGAACGTGTTATTTGTCAGAGAAGTCGGCGTGTCGGTGCGTCTTGCTTTCGGTCGGAGCGGAGGAGCCGGCGCGCTCTCTCAGAGAAGAGGACAGACAACTTTTTAAACACGTCTTTTTTTTTTTTTTTTAAGAGTTTTGGAGGGGGGGGGGGGCAAAGTGACACATTGCAACATCAGAGAAAACACGGTCTCTGCTCCCGCTGCGTTCTGACACTCCGTGCACTTTAAATGATAATCGAGCACCGCACTTTACAAAAACAAAACACACACACACACACACACACACACACACACACACACACACACACACTATTATAAACTTCTGTCTGAATGCTTTTCAGCGGTCGGACAGCAGTCGGCTTCCTCAGGAGGGGAAAAGAAGGTTCCGTTTGGTTGCAGAGAGAGTCACTTAATAACACGTAGCATGAAGTGAAAACGTAGTCATCATGCTGAATTCGTACATTTAGGCAGGACAGATTGTTGGGGGGGGGGGGGGGGCGGGGTCGAGTCACAGTCGTGTAGATTTGTCTACACAGTCCATAAAATATGAAGTCTCAGGTATTGTTTGCATTCAGCGATGAGCTTTAATCTGCATTGTGGATAAATGTCTCTTTTCTTTGTTGCATCACAGACTCAGTTTATGTTTTTGCTTTAGCAGCCGAGTCGGAACGATTCCTCTTCGTCCTTCCTGAATTATTTCAAACGTTTTTTGTTTTGTTTGTTTTTTTCTAACTATTTCCGTCTGTCCTCCCTTTTTTTTTTTCTCTCTCTCTCTGCAGGTTCACGGGAACTTTCTGGAACCGGGTCTGGTCGATCTCCATCAGATCAGCCCAGTGTCAGTCGGTCCAGTGGCACCTGTGCCGGAGGACTCGTGGGAATGGGACGACACGGACATGACAATCACAGAATCAGAGGCGCGAGGCGAGGAGGAGCTCGACCTTACGCAGAACCTCCCCGCCGAAGAAACTTCAAACAGCACGACGTCCAACCGGATTCAGCCGGACGCGGTCCAGAGTTCTGATGTGACGTCCAACACGAGAGGTGGATTTCCATCAGAGGTCCAGCCCAGCGTGACGTCCCAAACTTTTCCGCCTAACAACAACAACATCTACCAGGTGTACAGCCTGCATCATGTGGAGTTATACACGCAGCCTCCGTTTCCACACAGTTCCTCCTCACTTTACAAAAACAAGACAGGAAATCAGAAACAGCATCTCCTGCTGAAGAGTCTGAGTAAGGACTCCTCCTTCTCCTCCATCGAGTCCCTCCCAGACCTCCTGGGAGGATCCGTGTCCGACACTCACGGAGGGGACAGAATCAGATACCGGGACGGGGAGAGCGAGCGACAGGGCGGCAGAGGAAGTGGTCAGTCAGTGAGCAGTCGAAGGTCAGAGAGCGAGAGCGGGATTGTCAGCGACACAGGAGACGTGGAGACGACGTCGACCAACTCTGAAATCCAGGGAGAGGAAGAGGATCAGGAAGAAGAGGAAGAAGAGCTAAGAAAGGGAAAGAAGGATTTGGGTTCGCTCAAAGACGGCGTTCTCAGAATGAAGACGAGGTGTTACACGAAGGGGAGAGAATGGAAGAGGGATGAAGTGAAAGGTAGAAACAGAGACGAGGAGAAGAGGAGGAGGCCCAAGAGGGGAGGAGGGGAGGCGGTGGAGATCCTAATCAATGGGCGTGTAATCCTGACTCCCGCTGACTCCGACTCTGATTTTGAAGTAGGAGGACTGGATGTGGACTCCTCAAAGACGTCTGTGTCTCACAGTCAAATCACGGAGTTCAACTTTGAAAAGTTTAACCGTTTGGACTCTCCGCCTGCTCTGAGCCAGCGAGCCTCCAGTCCAGCTCTGTCTCAGGGATCCTCTCTTGAGTCGCTTCTCGCGCTGGGCGTCGAGTTATTTCCCTCCAAAGATCCGATGCATCGCAGTGCGTCCCTGGAGAGCTGCCTGGCCCCGTGTCGTAGCGGCGAAGGACAGTCTGGAGGCAGCCTGGCAAGCCTGGTGGAGCTGGACCTGCTGCAGAGCAGAGACCTGGATCAGGGTGAACCAGAAGTCAAAAGTCCACGAGGAGAAACGTCCTCTGGGGAGCTGAGCAGCAGAACTTTGGACCTCCTGAAACGCCTGGAGAACATTCAGAGTCCACTCGCCTCCAAGATGACTCGCAGCGTCTCCGACATGACGCTTCGATGCAGCTCCCCGCAGCGGAGCAGACTCCCTGCCTCGCCGTCTCTTGGTGGTCGGCAAACCCCCCTTTCTGGAATGTCCTATTCCTCAAGGAAAGGACCACCGTCCCTGATCAACGAGAGTTCGGCGACGGCGTCTCTGACGGAGCTGAGTAGCACCGAGGACTCGTCTGTGGGGTCCGAAGATTTCGCCTTACTCAGAAATCAACACAACCCCTTCCTCGTCCTCGCCACGACAGCCAACGCAAACTCAAAGACTCCCCGGAGACACGGCCAAGGAAACAGCCACGGGGGGGCGGGGATGGATGAAGCAGATGCAGCGAGCTTGAGCCTGGTGGTGAACGTCTCCTGTACCTCAGCATGCACCGACGAGGACGAGGACGACTGTGACCTCCTGTCCTCATCCACACTGACGCTCACCGAGGAGGAGCTCGGTGTGAGGGATGGAGAGGAAGAAGAGGAGGAGGAGAGGCTGAGCTGTGCCTCCTCAGGGGACGATGAGGTGGACGATGAAGAGGACATGGAGGGGTCTTACATCCTGGGTCTCGAGTATATGAAGAGAGAGCTTCAGAGTTGGACGAGATCTCCTAAAAACTCCCCTTCCTCCTTCTCTAAAACCGAGGCAGGCCTGTGGGACGAGCTGCAGTGCGGGACGAACCCGTCTTCCTCCTTCACGTCCTCGTCTCAGAACGTGGAGCCGCGTGGTTTTCAAAGCCGCTCGCTCTCAAAGCCGGGAGAAAACAACAGCTGCACGAGCGACAACAAAAAGACAAACAACGTGAAGATGGAAAAGGAAGAGGAGGAAAATCGGGAGAAACGCAACCAGGAGCTACATCAGCCAGTTTGTGGACGACGTGGAGAACGGGAACGTGGAGCACAGCTGTCTGAAAGGGAAAGACGAGGACGACGAGCTCCTCCGAGAAGAGTCCAGCGTGTTCACGAAGAAGGGCGAGTTTCTGAGAGAGTCGTACCTGTCGGCTAAAACGGGAGAGTCGGTTCAGGATGTCAATGAGTTGATCGCAAACGTCGACTCCAGTTTAACAAGACCGCTTCCTTCGTCGCCGTCCGTCGAGCTCCTCCCCTTCCAATCCAAACGGACGTCCTGTTTAGTGGGACAGCTGAGAGGGGAGCTGCCCTGCCACAGCTCCTCCCTCCCCTCGCCTCCCTCGCTCTCACCTCTGGAGGACTGCAGGTCCCACCAGGATTTGCACCGCAGCAGCAGCCAGGCGCCGGCGGCCGCTGGACGGAAGGCCATCACCATCCAGGAAAAATTCAAGTTCTCGTCTTTGGTTACGGAGCAGACGAGACAGGGGGTGAGAGACAAGAAGTCGTCCCTGCCCGCTAAAAAACGCCACAGCGCCCACTCCTCCTCCTGCTGCAGCCAGCTCCCGCCGCCCTCCAACCGCCGGCCGCGCAGCGCGGAGGAGGACGACCCGCGGGAGAATGTGCACGACTTCGTGAGGGGCATCATCGACATGACCTCGCTGGCACTGAAGAGCAAAGGGACTCAGCCGGAAGAACAGAACCAAGACCAGAGCAGGGGGTTCATCCCGGACCAGGTTCCTGCATCGCTCGCACAGATCAAAGACAAGGTAAGAAAACATCAGGTGCAAATGAAAGCACAGGAAAACCAGGCTGCAGATGAAGCATCTTAAATATGTTTGGAGTCCTTTATGACCTCCTATGTTCTGCACACATTGGAGGACAAATGTACAAAAATAACAGCAGCTAATGTGTTCACTGGGTTGGAGTAATTGAATAAATCGCATCAAAGATTACATCAACTTTTTTTTTTTTTTAGGACGTCGTTTCTTCACTATCCTTTTGCGAGTGAAGTAATTTAAAAGCTAATGAGTTTTTATGTCCCCAAAAAAAGAAATCAGGCAGAAAAATGTTTTAAAAGTGGAAAAATATTAATTCAGAAGCATTCGGAGTTTTAATGAAGAAAAAAGTTGATTTGAGACGAAGTCGTAATTTAGCATCATGACTTCTGCTCGAAGGAAGAATGTGCGACTCTTTGATCCAGTAGGTGTCGCCCTTGAGCTGCAGCATGAAACCAAAACAAACTTCTGTTAGGCCACGCCCCCTCCGTACTGAAGCCTCCGCCCTCCTCCAGAGACACGCCTCCAACGCCTCTGACAACAACACAGCCAGCAGGACTCCAGCTTCTCCCTCACTGTAGTCAGGACTCACTCATTCACACTGCACACACTGCAGTTCTGATTTATTGATGAGGAACATGATGCACATAAGAAACCATCAGTGTGTAACGTAAATCTCTAAAATTCAGGACCAGACTCCAGTACGAACATAAATGAATGTTATGGCGTGAGAAAAAAAGGAAAACACGCCAAAGTGGCGTGGAACAGAAATTAGCATGCGATGAAATTAGAAGTGATCTGTAATCGTTCTAAAGCTCCTTCAGGGGTTTGTTTGTTTTTTTTTCTGTTGACCAGCAAACAATGAAGGTCACACGTCCACCTGAGGGGGTGTTTATAAAATCTGAGGTTTAATTCATTCAAACGTTCTCCTTCCTCTCCCTGCAGGTCATCGAACACTCCCACCGGCCGCTGCACCTGCGGAAAGGAGACTTCTACTCCTACCTGTCTCTGTCCTCCCATGACAGCGACTGTGGCGAGGTCAGTCAGTGCTCCGAGGACAAGAGCTCCACGCCGCTGCCTTACAGCCTCCCCGCTTACATCAGCCCGACTCAAGGCCTCCGCAGCCCGAGCCCCGAGCTCTTCACCAGCGCCAACCAGCACTCCCTCCTCTCCAACAACAACAACAACAACAACAACTCCTCCCGCGCGCTTGATTTGAAGTCGTCCCAGTGCCACGAGTCCACGAGTCCGTCCCTGCTCGCCAGCCCGGACATCCGGGATGAGGAGACGCTGTTTGCAGCCTGTACGGAGGAGGTGTACCTGGGCCCGCCGCTCTGCTACAGCATGGTGCTCACCAAGCAACCACGACACATCCCTGGAGCCGACAGCCTCGCTTACACGCCTCGCTCACAATCAAACGACGGTCTTCAAAACGCTTCCGAGGAGGGTCCGAGTCTCAGAGCGAGGGACAGCCGGAGCTGCTGGTCCCCCTCAAAGGACTCTGGGATGGATAGAGACCAGGATCACCTGTATTTCCAGGCATCCAGCCGCACACAGGAAGAACAGCGCTCCCTCTCTCCTGTCTGTGAGCCTTCTGTCAGCTCTCTCTCCTCCTCCTCCTCCTCCTCGGCCTCAAACGGCGTCCGCGCCTCCCTCCAGAGGCCTGGCACTAAACCAGACGATGACATCCCTCCCCCTCCTCTTCCTCTCCTGTCCTCTGGCGCCGAGGAAGAGAAGCGAGGTGAGGACCCGTACCTCCTCTGTGATGTCGCTGGAGGAGAAGTCGCGGCCGCTGTGAGTGTCAGCACGCCGCGGGAGGAGAGGAGTCGTAATGAGGGGCCTCCTTATCTTAATCCCCGGGCGCGTGTCGCCCCGATAGACTCCTCCGCAGCTGAATGTTTGGCAGATACTAAAACGCTTGAATCCAATATGGGCGCCGTAATGACCAAGATAAGTGTCTGCAGCTCTGCTACAAATCCCTCAAAAGAGTCAGCCGCCACCGCCACGCGTATTAATCCCAAAATTAACTGCTCGGCGATGAGAGAGGCCGATAGGGAGGAGGGGGAGAGGAGAGGGGAGGGGGACGCTCAGAGGGTGAAGCAGGAGGAGAAGGGGAGGAGACGTCGGAGCGGCTCGCAGCAGGACGTAAAGACGGCGGTGCAGAAGCAGGTTAGTGTTCCACGTGTTAGCCTATCTCAGGACATTATACTTCACCTCTCTGCTCCAGGTATTAGACCGAGCCGAGCCCATCGCTGGCTGCCTGTGTAATGAAGCCAGTGTGCATTTCTCTCATTTCCATTTCTGAGGCCAGACGCACATGAGAGGAGCTGATGTTTGTCATCACCTCCCCTCCTCTCCTCCTCTTCCTCCCTCCCCTCCCTCCTCCTCGCTCCTCCTCCTCCTACTCCTCCTCCTCCCTCTCCTCCTCCTCCTCCTCCTCCTCCTCCTCCTCCCCTCCTCCTCCTCTCCTCCTCCCTCTCCTCCTCTTCCTCCCTCCCCTCCTCCTCCTCCTCCCCTCCTCCTCCTCTCCTCCTCCCTCTCCTCCTCATTTCCTCAACCCTCTCCTCCTCCTCCTCCTCTTCTTCCTCCTCCCTCTCCTCCTCCTCCTCATTTCCTCCACCCTCTCCTCCTCCTCCTCCTCTTCCTCCCTCCCCTCCTCCTCCTCCTCTTCCTCCTCCTCTTCCTCCTCCTCTTCCTCCCTCCCCTCCTCCTCCTCCTCTTCCTCCTGCTCCTCCTCCTCCCTCTCCTCCTCCTTATTTCCTCCTCCCTCTCCTCCTCCTTTTCTTCCTCCTCCACCCTCTCCTCCTCCTCCTCATTTCTTCCACCCTCTCCTCCTTCTCCTCCACCTCCTCCTCCCTTTCCTCCTCCACCCTCTCCTTCTCCTCTCCTCCTCCTCCACCCTCTCCTCCTCCTCTTCTTCCTCCTCCACCCTCTCCACCTCCTCCTCTTCCTCCCTCTCTTGCTCCTCTTTTCCTGCTTCTTCTCAGAGTTGTGTTTAGCATCTTCTCTCCGTCTTGTCCTCGTCACCTCCTCCTCCTCCTCCTCCTCCTCCTCCTCCTCCTCCTCGGTCTCTTATCTTACTCCTCTCCTGCTTCCATCTTTTCCTACCTTTGCATTTTAACGTCCTTTTCCACGTCCCTCCTCTCTCGCTCCTCTCTCGCTCCTCTCTTCCTCCCTCAGGTGTTAATGCAAGGGGGGATCTGCAGACTTCTCAGTTTTTTAGTTAAAAGGTTAAGGTCCACAGAACAACATCAGCATAATTACTATCAGTCAGATTTCATTAGGATTCATCAGCTAAGAGCTTTTCCCCGTCCCGCAGTGATCGTTCAATTCATTTCATCGCTGAATTAGCGTGTTTGTGCTCTTTTTTCAGCTTTTCTATTTTCTTATGCAAATGACGTACGCTCTCTCTCTCTTTTTTTTTTTTTTTTTTTTTTTTTTATACAAGCTGCAACCTTGCTGCCTCCTCTGTTTATCAACTTTCACTCTCCTTAAGAGGAACACGGCACGGCTGAAGAGCTTGTTTCATTTCTGATCTCGAGCTCAGACGCCGGTACTCCTTTCTCACGCCGTGCATGTTAATGTGGGCCGTGCATCATTTGTACCATTTGAAAAGCAATAAATAAGAGTTTTACTGCACCATATAACACAATCATATCAATTTATCTGCAGCTTTTTTTTTTTAAATCAATTATTCCTGCTTTCCAAACTATCCAATGGGTTTCCCCCAAGGTCATGAAGTGTCTGCGAGAGGCTGATGATCAGGTGGATGAGTAACGGGCTGATGATGACTTGATGCTCCTCGTGTGTGTAAATCCACTCTGATCATGTCTATAAACCCCTCTATTTCAGCCCTGCTCAGAACAGGCTGTTTCTGTGTCTGTAGCTTTAAATATGTAAATGAGCTGTGTCTGGCCACGCCCCCTCTCTGGAAGGGCTCGGGTGTACTCGCTGCTTTCTGGCTCCATGTCCTATTGTTTACGGTGAGAAGGCAGACTCAGAGGGCAGAACAAACACCTAGCTGTGGGAGTGTCACCCACCTGGGGGAGGGGCTACTGCCCTTTGTGATGTCATGAAGGGAACATCTCCAAACAGCCTGTTTGAGCACACATTTTCTGAAATGGATGGACTTTTCTCCTCATTGGGGGGTTTTGGAGACAGACTAGAGACACATGTTAGATGTTATATATCTGATCTTTAACAGCTGTCACTTTTACACGTTGCATTTCTGAGGAAAGGAGGATGAAGAGATTTGAAACCCGGCTGAACTCCGGCTTTCTGTCCGCATGTATCATAGTTTCCTCATTAGCCTGTAAATCCATTAAAAGGCGTCGAAAACGAAAGAAAGACAAAAAATGCAAAGCTGGGGGTTGAACGCTCACCGGCGTGTTCGTGTGCATGTTAGCGTGACTTCGCACTGTGTGTGTGTGTGTGTGTGTGTGTGTGTGTGTGTGTCTGCAGCGCTGCGAGATGTATGGAGAGGGATAACAGCTACACAAGTCTTTACAAAGCCATTAGTTGTGAACCAATTAAGCGAGCGGCTGGAGAGGGAGAGGGAGAATTGTTTTCGGCCTGATGCTCGTTGTTTTAATTTGCAACTTTTCATCAGTTTGGGCTCAAAGAGAAGAACAAGCCGATTAGAAAACAAAGACAAACAAGGTTTCAGGCCGATAATGCCGTTTTGATTTATTTCTCTCTCTCTCTCTCTCTCTCTCTCTCTCTCTCTCTCTCTCTCTTTTGTTTGTCTCTCTTTCTCCTTCCATCGCTTTTTCCTCTTCCCCCGCTAACTGTTGAGCAGAATAAAGTGTAATGTTCTTTTTTTATCAATTTCAGCTCCATTATTTCTTCTGCCTTTTTGTGATTCAACAATTTCTCTGTTATTTTCTGTTCTCCTGTTGTGTTCCAACCCTTTCTTCTGATCTCTGAATGTCTCTCTACATCTATTCTCTCTCTCTCTCTCTCTCTCTCTCTCTCTCTCTCTCTCCCTGTCTCTCTCTCTCTCTCTCTCTCTCTCTCTCTCTCTCTCTCTCTCTCTCTCTCTCTCTCTCTCTCTCTCTCTCTCTCTCTCTCTCTCTCTCCCTGTCTCTCTCTCTCTCTCTCTCTCTCTCTCTCTCTCTCTCTCCCTCAGTCATCCGTCCACAACGCCACCAGGACAGCAGCAGGGCGGAGCCAAGCCTCAGTGAGACCGCCAACCACGAGGGCAGGGAACGTCAGAGTGAGTCAACACACACACGCAGCTCAACAAGTCGAAGCTTCATTTTAAAACAACTCTCAGTAATTAAAGCAGAAAACACGTTTTACGTCATTTAAGATGCAAAGAGCCAAATCGGCCTCAATCTGAGGTCGACTGATGAAACAGCAGACCAGCGCCTCCTGTGTTCAGAGAATAATGTAACATCTGTTTCATCTAAAAAGCTTTATATGTAGCTCCGCCCCCTAGTGTTTAAAATGAGTACTGCAGTCTAAACTCTAATCATCACAGACAGCTGGCTCCGCCCCCTCCTCTCACACAGCTCTGCATGTGGTGGACACTGTAGCTTCAGTGTTTAGCCAGCTCTGCATGTAGAGACACTGTAGCTTCAGTGTTTAGCCAGCTCTGCATGTGGTGGACACTGTAGCTTCAGTGTTTAGCCAGCTCTGCATGTGGTGGACACTGTAGCTTCAGTGTTTAGCCAGCTCTGCATGTGGTGGACACTGTAGCTTCAGTGTTTAGCCAGCTCTGCATGTAGAGACACTGTAGCTTCAGTGTTTAGCTCCAGCTCTGCATGTGGTGGACACTGTAGCTTCAGTGTTTAGCCAGCTCTGCATGTAGAGACACTGTAGCTTCAGTGTTTAGCTCCAGCTCTGCATGTGGTGGACACTGTAGCTTCAGTGTTTAGCCAGCTCTGCATGTGGTGGACACTGTAGCTTCAGTGTTTAGCCAGCTCTGCATGTAGAGACACTGTAGCTTCAGTGTTTAGCCAGCTCTGCATGTGGTGCACACTGTAGCTTCAGTGTTTAGCCAGCTCTGCATGTAGAGACACTGTAGCTTCAGTGTTTAGCCAGCTCTGCATGTGGTGGACACTGTAGCTTCAGTGTTTAGCCAGCTCTGCATGTTGAGACACTGTAGCTTCAGTGTTTAGCCAGCTCTGCATGGGTCTGTAAAGCTTTCTGCGTTCTAACCTCTCTCCATGTTTCATCTCCAACATTGATCCTAGTTTGAGCAGCTTTCTGCTGCTGGAGCTTATTAGAAAACATGCAGAGGCTTTTTAGGATGAAAAACACAAACAGGTTTTAGCTGCTCAGAGGCAGAGAATTTGTTCAGCTGATCATCTTTTTTTTATTTTAATGTCAACTCGAACAAAACAAAGGCCGTCACTGAGTGTGTGTGTGTGTGTGTGTGTGTGTGTGTGTGTGTGTGTGTGTGTGTGTGTGTGTGTGTGTGTGTGTGTGTGTGTGTGTGTGTGTGTGTGTGTGTGTGTGATGAAGTGGCCGCCCTATGGGTGCCTCCAGGGCTAAGCAAAACCTACTGCCCCTATACTCGAAACACAGACACACAAAGACACAGACACGCACACACACACACACACACAGACACACACACACACACACACACACACACACACACACACACACACACAGACACACACACACACACACACACACACACACACACACACACACAGACAGACAGACACACACCCCTGAGGGCAGGGCAGAAGAGTCCAGGTAGAAGCTCTGACAGCCCAGCAGCTGCAGGTTAGACAGACATGTTGTTCACACACACACACACACACACACACACACACACACACCAGAGGACAAACCTGCATACACAATAACAAGAATGAAAACACACACATGAAAGTGTCTAATCAAGCTCAGTGAACACACACAACGCATGTACACCTACGACAAAGAAACACACACACACACACACACACACACACATATCATATCAGTGATGCATACAGCTGGTCCTGACCCCCATGGCGTGCCCCAGCCTAGCCCACCTGTTCACAGACGCACGCACACAGCAGTCCTGCACACACACACTCACACACTGCACACAGACACGGCTGCAATTAAAGCAATCGTGGATGCGGCTCATGATGTGCTCTGTGACCCAGACAGCAGAGGGTCTGCAGCAAAACACACAGCAGAGTGTGTGTGTGTGTGTGTGTGTGTGTGTGTGTGTGTGTGGGTGCACGCTCAGGTTTCATCACAGTGTTTGGATAGTTTCAAAGCAAAGTGGAACAAAAAAGCGGCGAGTGTTTGTTTCCCTCAGGACGAAGGGTCTGCATAAAGAGATGACTTTATATGGAGGCCAGTTTGAATGAATCTGAAACATTTTGTGTTCGAGACCGAGACCATAAACATCTCTGAGGAATCATCAGCCTGCGTTCACTGGACTCACTTTAAGCAGGGGATCAAAATCAAACTAGAAATGAATTGAAGCTATTTGTTCTTTTAAGAGAGAGGCGTTCTCCTTCTCATCTCAGTGAAGACGTGGAAAAATAGCCTCTCAGTGGTGGCCTTGATTTAAAATCCAGAGTCCGCCCAGTCTGAGACCGAGAGTAAAAAAAGCTTTAGATTCCAAGACGAGACCTTCAGAAAGAGGATCTACATCACCAGACCTCTCTGATCATCTTTAATCGTTGCTCATTTATTTAGACTTCTTTAACTCTGTCTGCTCTTTGAGTGTTTTAATATGTGAACGTTAAACCTCTAAGACAGGGTGAAAATGGATCAATAATTTCAGCAGTAGAATAAATAAACAGCAGAGAGAGAAATGGATGAAGTCGAGCTGAACCGGCTGAATGGAGGCTTGAGTGACTGAACGGTTAAAAACATGTGAATCATTATGTTTTATACGTATCTGAAAAAAACAACCTTTTGATTTACCAGCGTTAAAGAATCCATCTTTCTCCCCCTCTCTCTTTCTCTGTGTGTTCAGAGACTACCTGTGCTGGGAGCAGGAACCTCCAGGATCCACCTGTAAGGGAGCCGAGTCCAGCTCGTCCCCGCCGAGCTGGTCCCTGTCCCCGGCTTCGTTTTCCACGTTCCTCCTCCTCGTCTTTGCTCCTTCCGTCCCTCCGATCTCCTAAATCTCACTGCTGAAAAAGATTGTCGAGGGAAAAACTGGACTGAAATCTCCCCCAGCAGCTTCAGGGTTACCTCACAAATGATTTCAGTGTTTTTGGTCAGATCTTTGGTTTTCTTGTTTAAAATGATTTCAGGGTCGAAGTCGAGACCAGTGAGCTTCTGAGTCGTCATGAAGCCAGATGTCTCAGGTAGTCTAGAAACCACGTGGGACAAAATACAGTCTCGACTGAGTAATGAAGATTTAAGAGCAAACGTAGGAACATGAAAACGTTTCATGCTGGAGCTGATAAACACCTGAGTGATGTTTTAGCGTAAAATCTTGATTTCCTTAAATGAAATGAATCAATCGGTCAGCAGAAATGTCTAATGAAGGAATCAGAGAGGTACAGAAAATTGAGCTGGCCAGCAGAATATATTTTCAGTTTGGAGAAGGCAAAGCAACCCTAAACTATGTTATCATTCACAACTTTCCTCCTGTCTGATTGTTTTAAAGCACCTGTCGGCATGTCCTGGTTTGGGTTTTTGACACTCAGATGTTCCTTAAAACCACATGAACCTTCGGCGCCGACGTGGCCCGCCCAACTCATCCGATTGGAGATCAGCTGGATTTAAAAATAAGTATGCTACTGCGGTGTAGCACACGTGTAGCACAATATGTCCGCCTGGTCCGTGTGGATTGATGGTGTCGGTGTTCAAACTGTGTCAGTAAATCACAGATGTAGCTGTGGTAGAAGCATGTCATCCGTTAGCATCAACGCCGAGCGGCGGCCTGCAATTTTTCAAAGTGTGGAAGTGGGAAGGTTAACCGTGACACTGGACTCTCACGACCACAGAGCCGGTGTGATGTGTGGTTTTTTTTCCTCAATGAATTATTGTTATGGGGAAGGAAAACGTTGATTTCGTAAAGATTTAAATATGACTTTGTATAATTAAATGCCCTTTTATTGCGTTCGAATAATCAGGTTTTTTTTGTTTTTTTTTAGGATTTTGTTGCGATCAAAAATGTTTTTAGGATGCAAAAGCCAACATGTTTTATTAAAGTGTAATATTGATGTAATGTCATGACTGAACCAAGAGAGGGCCAACGTTTATACAAACACTGGTCGGCTTTGATTTAGTCTTTAAATGTCTCACTCACTTTCAGCTCGACTCTGGAAACTTCCACTCTTCACAGTCATGTGACCTGACGGTATGTTTAGAATCTGTGTGAATTAAAGCTCAGCAGGGGTCAAGACAAGGCGAGGGGTGTGTTCATAGAAGGAACCAACATGTTGTTCATGTTCTGTCAAATGTTTCATGAATCACTTTGATGGGTTTTTGTCACGTTAGTGTACCATGTTGAACCCTCTTGCACTCCTTCATGGTGGACTCTCTAAATGGATTGAGGTAGTCCAACAAGCTCTTCCAAATATTTCTAACGGTGACAAAGTTGGGTCAAGAGATCTACAAAGAAGTGCAGCCTGGTTGAGACTCACTAAAATAAACTAAGATATTTTATCCCCCGCTTTTCTTAGGGACAAAAAATCTCTAAACTAGTTGAGATGTTTGCTTTTATTTTGGCCATTTTGGAACCACAACTTTCCAAATTCTATGGTGAAGGACTGTCTGACTGTCCGGTGTTGTAGAGGGACGAGGGAAGGGCAGGTTCTAGTTGTTCCCCACCTCTGCTGGCCTATTTCAGATATCCTTTCCTGAGGTCAGGTCAACGATTTTGTCCCAATGAAAAGTCTCCTAAAAATGTGCTCAAGGACTTTCTACTACAACTCTGGATTGGTCAAGTCGCCATCTTTGGTTTTTACCAATTTGGTGGCAAAGTGACTTCTGGAATGTACCTTTTTGATAGTAATTAAAAAGTGTAAAATGTGGAAAAGCAGCGATCAAGCGCTCTTGGTAAGAACTACTCCTTGGTCAAGTGCAACTTCTAGTGGTGCGCTCCAAGTTTCCAATCTTCCAGGTTGAAGAAGACTGATTGATTGAACCGTTAGTTTAATGTAAAGGAGAGGAAGTGGTAATGATGCAATCATTGAAGCCTTAGTAGCCGCGTTGTTTTGGGCAGGACAGAGTCAAGCAGCCTGTCCAGTGTGGATCGAACACTGTGATGGAAAAAAATCTACATCCTGAAAAAGCATCAAAGTTGGGGGAACAAAGTAAAGTATTCTAGGTAAGCACAATTGATGTAAATTCCCCGTTTGAACGTTTTCAATGTTCAGTGTTAAAGAGAAATCTCTGAAGTTAAAAATGGAGGGAGGCAGCGTTGATCAGGAATCCTCGGTTGGGAAGAGGAATAGGGTCAAGCACTCTAACCCAGAACTGCGCGTCCACTCCGCTGTGCACCTGTAATGTTATAGATTCACGCGAGGTAAATCATGGGCAGGTGGAACTAAACCGTTTCAAACTATTTCAAACACACACAAGATTTTATTCTGAAAATGAAGCAGACGTTCTGGCAAATTAATGGCGCCGTTCTCCGCCGTCCGTCCAATCTGCTGAGGACGACTCCTGAGTCTGACGGGGACGGACCGGACATGCATTGGGTATAATAAGTCACCAATGATGTCATCCCTTTGTAAGGTCAACTTCTTGGTGGTACCTTCAAAAGTTTCCAACTTCTTTGTAATTGAGAGTTACCCGAAATTCAGAGAAGCTAGTGATAGGAACTCCTAAGAGCCTGTTATTTGATGAATGGCACGTTTATCCTTCAGGCTTGTGGTCATTGGTAGACTGTGTCCTCTCCTGAAGATGGGACACACTCTGTGACTTGACTCTGAAGTGAATAAACTTGGAGGTTTGTTGATCGATTACGGGATATACTTGCTGCTATGGAAGCCCCTGTGCTCCAAATTGATAACAGATATTCTCAGCGGTCAGGACGGATCTCGGTCTACCACATGACCTTCTGGACTAAACCTTCACATACTCCTGAAGCGTTCCCGTCTGTGCCGTCCGCAGCGTCTGCAAAAGGTTGAATCAGGTGTCCAGAAACACAAGATTCTAACATGACGACATTTTATCTATGCAACACAACCAAAGTTGGCGAAAGCTGAAGTGGTGTTGTTGTGTAGACGTTGACGTTTGATGACTGTTGACGAGGACGTGTGTTGTTATTGATACTGATGTATGTCTGTACACCACGACTGTACCGCGTAATGTTCCTTTTTTTTACTTTCTAGACGACGATGATTAGCAGCCATGCTGGGTTTGGGATTGGTGTTGAGACAGGCGTGTGTGTGTGTGTGTGTGTGTGTGTAGGACAAAATAGGGTTTGAGATCTCTAAAATATAAATGTGTGCCTTGCTCTACTGTTACTACTTCTACCTTTTTGTTTGTTAATTAAAGCCACTGCTCTCCCAGTTAGTGATGAAAACATGCAACAACTAAAAAACCCGACAAAACTAAAGTGTTTCGAGGAAGGTTGGAGTTGAGCTTGTGTATATATGTGCAGAGTGAGGAATGCTTGTTGTTTGTGTTTATCTAACTCTATATGTGACCTGTGACGTGGAACATCTTTACTATTAGTATCAGCCATAAAGAGCTTGACTGCATGGTTCCTGCCAACTACAATGTAAACCCAACTGTTGACAAATAAACTTAATTTATTGAAAACCAAACCTCAGACTCGACCTAGTTTCTACCATGATGTCTCCATGTTGTTTTTCTCTATTCAGATCAGTACTTAGGAAAATCTTCAGTCGGCCCATCTGTGTTTCTGAGCTTCGGTCCAAATATAACATGAATGAAGCAGACCTGTGGAAACCAGCTCTCTCTGAACGCTCTGTTTTGGTGTGTGTCTCTTTAAATGCAACAAGCCCCGCCCCCCTGAGTTTTCCCTGTAGACATCACTCCTTTTCTAGAGAGAATAAAAATGGCGGACCTGATTAACAGTTTTCATCTAGGTTGGGGGTGGACTCCATGGGTGGAGATATCAGAATCCCACTGTGACATCACAAGGGGAGCACATTTGAAACGGAGCGTTTTTCTCTGTTGTCAGACCTCAAACAAAGGACCGGATGGGTTTCTTTCACATTTTGTTGGGCCTGTAAACACTCAGGTTTCCCAGATATACATTCACATAAAGGTGGATTTTTAATAATATGTCCCCTTTAATAACCAAATCAGGCGTCATCTGACCAAACAGCCACGATCTGCAAACAAGCAGAGTCGGCCTCTCGAACCCTCTTTTTACTGTTCATCCATAACAAATGTTCCAATCATTGTCTTCTGGGCTGATTTATTCTTTTTATTTATTTTCACGTCTGAACAGATTTTTCTTTTTGGGATTCTTTTGGCAAAACAAGCCGTCATTGATTTCTATTTCACCCAGAGCTGTTATTTTTTCTGCAGTCTTTGTCTGAATCATTGCTCACATGCTGAACACGACTCGGGCTGAGTGTACCGAACGCTGACGTCGAACTTAATCCGCCGTGGCCGCTCTGCTCACCAATGAGGACGACTTATTAGAGTTTGAATCACCTCCAAGTTATTATTAACTTGGCGTAGTGTGTATATTTTTACCTAAATTTGGCAGGTCAGCGAGAGTCATTTCAAGGTTTCTACACACTCTCTGAACCGTGGGCCGGAAAACAGAACAATCAGAGCTGGCATTTAGAGTTTTTCTGAAACAACAGACACGTGTCAGGACCCCAATCATCACAACAGCATCATTAACGCTGTTTTTGATCTTCCAAAAGCTTCATTTTTGCCCCTTAATCACACCTCTGTTTGCACGCACAGACGGACCGTTTGGCTGATGACGGGAGGAAGAACAATTGGAAGCTGAAGCAGGTGATTGGATCGGCTGATAAACACACACTTTGTGGATATTACAGTTAAAAAAATGTTCTCCTCATCAGAAAGAGGTCAGCGTGAGAAACGGGAGACGAGCGGCTGGTGACAGGGTGGAGATGGCGACGATGATGAGGAGGATGTGTTGTTTACCTGGGCTGAATTCTAAGAGCGCTGTGCCTCTCTCTCCCCGCACAGTAAATCAATGTGAGTCTGATTGTAGACAGCGGCCTTGATAGAATCCTTCAGAGCTGAAACCTCAGTGACGAAAAGTCTCTTTGCACCGCGGAACAAATCGAACATGAAAATGCCGACGTCCCTGAAGCTCGTCTCAGGATTATAAAACATTTCTAGACTCCCGTAACTGTGAGCGAGGTGTCCGAGGTGCCGGGTCATCGGGTGAGATAAGGAAGAGCATGTGAAGGAAAGTGAGGAAATAAAAAGAGCGGGAAGAAGAAAGTTCATGAAATATGAACGCTGAAAATAGGAAAATAAAATGTGTGTTTGCAGAAAACTCTCCTGCAGAGAGTCAGAGTGAGCTGACTGAGAGAAGGCAGCAGGATATAATCAGGAGAATTCACCTGGAGCCAGTGGGGGGGGGGGGGGGGGGGGGTGACCTTTAGTTCAGGACTGAATGTGTGACTATTTGTCTTTGATTCTTTTGAACTTCAGCTTCTTGCTCTTCCTGCTCCTTCGCTCTTCATGTGTCGTGATTTTGATTTGCTTCTTTTTCCTGCTTGTCCTTTGACCTGGACGGATCTATTTACCAGCTTGTTGACTTTTTTATTTGACCCTCAGTCAAACAGTCTGTTAAATCATCGATCGTTTTGACAGACTGTAAACTGAAACTTTTGGTTTTCGCCAGCGAGAGCGAGCGCCGTCAGACCTCGTGACTTGAACTGTGACTTTTCACTCGGAGGTTTTTATGAAACCTTTGCGCCTCTGCTCTCGGGCGATGTCGATCAAAGACGGTAAAAACCTGATAGAGGTGATCAAACATGTCGTGGTCATGTGGGGGGAAAGCGTGCTCAGAGGTTCCCGGGCCGTCGTGTATTTAACGTGGTCACCGCACGGCGATGTGACACTTCCTTCTGTCTTTCAGGACGAATGAGAGGATTAAAAAAAACCAACCTGCAGTTAGCTGCAACAAAACACTCCCCACATTAAAGCAAATTGCTTGGTACGATTGTTAGCGCTGTCTCATTGTGGCGTCCCTCTCGGTTGGAGCCGTGATGTTGATTGTGGCTGAAGGGGCCTTCAGATGACTGATAAGCGCTGATGAATGAAAATGGAAATGCTTTTCAGCGCTTCGCCTTCAAAGGGAAATCAAATAGCGAGGAAGGAGAGGGGCGAGCGGAGGAGGGAGAATATTTGCCTTTTTGCAATTAACAAGATATGTTCTTTTTTTTGTGGTCACAAAAATGGAAATGGCTTTTAAGGTCGTAAAGGTCGAGCGCATCGAAGCATGGTGGCTCCGCAATTACTCTTCAGGCATTGGCCTGATTGGGGGGAGGGCGAGGGGTGTGTGTGTGGGGGTGGGGGTGGGGGTGGGGGGGTCCGGCTGCGCACCGACGGTCAAATTAACGAGACGGCCGGCTCCCTGTTGAAAAGATCACATGTGATTACCGTACATCAAACAGACGGAGCGCTCAAATTATCTCCTCTCTCACTGTGAAGTCGGAGGAAAAGGGATAAAACGCAGACGGCGTGATTAGTTAAAGGCTTTAAATGTCAAAACTTTCACTGTCCACGGCTTGAATGACCCCCCCCCCACGCCCCCCCGCTCAGAGGACAGGTGGGGGGTCGTCCTTCAGTTTAACAAACTACAACAAATGATCGCCCTCGTGACATAGCTGAGGTCATGTGACCAGCAGATCAGCAGGTGCTGCCCCAGTCTGCCCCTCTGACACAACCTGAACCTGGACTTTAAAAAGAACCCAGGATCCTTTCCAACATGTTCTCGGGTCTGAATGAGGGCTGCAGTGGTTATCTCTATCCCCTCTCTGTGAGGAGGTTGCTGGTTTGAATCCCCGTCTGTCAGGAGCCTCTCTGTGTGGAGTCTGCATGTTCTCTCCGTGCATGGCGTGCGTCCTCTCCGGCTTCCTCCCACAGTCCAATCACACGCTGCTGGCTCTGAGCTGTCTGCAGGTGTGACTGTGGGCGTGGCTGCTTGTCTGTCTGTGATTGGCTGCTGAACGGTCCAGGGTGTAGCCCCGCCTCTCGCACCATGTCAGCAGCGATCGGCTCCAACCCAAGACGATTCCGATCAGGAAACGTGGTATAGATAATGTCTGGATCATTTCATGCATAGAATAAAGAAACACGTCCTCGTCACTTTGCAAACGCCAGACGCTCCCGTTTTTCCTCCTCCAGGTTTTTGGACTCTTCCCTGAGTAAGCATCGAGACGTCTGTTTTTTATTCATTTTCATCATCTTCACTTGGGTCCTCTTTCTTCAAACACAAACTTTTCAACAATCTGAAAAGTGAACACACTCTTCCGTTTACGTTGGCGCTCTGAGACACACAGGATGTTAAAGTATGTGTGTGTGTGTGTGTGTGTGTGTGTGGTGAGGATGCTGATGTGCTTCAAACCATTTGCATCGCTGTTGGATGAAAACAGGACGTGTGTGTTCAAACACACACACACACACACACACACACGGAGTAAAGCACCTTCTCAAGTCTCTCTCCACGCTGTAATGATGTTCTCGGAGCGCTGCGGAAAGCCTCCACAATCCCTCCTTCATTTTCCATTCCTCTTGTCCCTGATGAGCGCAACCATCCCTTCATCATCAGCCGCGCCATAATGTACTTTAGTCTGGGGACGGGGCGAGAAAATGGGAGGTGAGATTGAAAACAGATTCACTTATAAGCTGATCTTGCATTAGGGGATGTATATAATACGCTGAAGTCATCAAGGCTTTGTTCAGAACAATCAGAGGGATCCATGAACGATTCGACGCGCTGCAGATGAACCGGCAGCGTTCACCTCTGCTGCAGGTAACACTCGGATTCAGGGACGTCTCACTGTCTTTATTCAGCCTCTGAAATGTTCCTGTGAAGTTTTGGCGAGCCCTTTGCAGATGTTCGTTTCAAGCCGTCTGTGCTTTAATCGAACCTGAGTCCCCGTGTGTCCCTGCAGGGGGCGCTGGAGTCCCCCGTGTGTCCCTGCAGGGGGCGCTGGAGTTGTCTTCGACAGGCTGAGAGCTGAGGCGGGTTTTAAGCCTCCTGACAAACCGTTACACGGCCCCCACCTGTCAATCAGCTCAGCTACACACCTTATTGTGAATAACTCTGATCCTTCATCCAATCAAAACTGCTGAGTCATCAAAACATTCCCCCCCCCGTACAGTGTGTGTGGATGGAGACATGAGCTAATCACACCTATTTGGTTTTTTGAAGCAGGCTGTAAACATGTTCATGTCTGCTGTAAAAACAGGCTTTTTGAATGGGTGTGTATGTGACTTCCTGTGCTGCTGCAGCCAGCCTCTAGTGGACACTCCAGGTACTGCAGCCAGCCTCTAGTGGACACTCCAGGTACTGCAGGAGTTTAACACTTCTGCATCGGCTGACTTTTTAAACATTGAAGGTTGCTGCTCGGCTTTCATTTCATGAATGTCTATTTATGTTTTACTTACTTCTTGTTTTTGCACAAATAAATAAATGAACTCGAGTTTCCTGAAGGTGACAACAAGGAATTATACTTTAATGCTTTTTTTTTGGGGTCATTTTTCATCAAACTCCCAGCTGTTGCTTTTACTCTTATTTATTTATTACATCATTTTGACTCTCAAAAAGTACAAAAAGTATGAACATGTCACCTACAGATGGCTTCAGGCTGAAGCCATGAAACAGGCTCTGTCCAATCAGGGTCAAAGGTCACGCTGCACTGACTAAATAAACCATATCATTTGTGTTTAATCATCTAGAATGATGTTTGTTTGCTTTTCAGGTACATCCGGATGATTAAGCATCAAGTAAAATCTATTTTCTGTCACATTGAACACTGGAAACTGGTAATTACTCCGCCTCCAGAAGGACCTGAATGCATCGCCGTCCTCCCGCTGCAGCTCTCCGTGTCGTCTGCTCTGTTTTATCACATCAATAAAAGTTTACCAATAAACTAAAAGCAGCCCTAAAAAAAAGTCAGCTCGACTTTAAGGTGTCAAAGCAGCGTCAGAAAGCAGAATTTAAAACTCTGCTCAGCGTTGCGTTCAAGGTCACTCCAACATGTGAGACTTTTTTTGATGGTAGAATCAGTCAGAGGATCAAAAAGGGAACAATCAAGGCTGATGTTCTTTTGTTTTTCACACCCGGCTCTGAGCTGAACAACTTTTTCAGAATTTGAAAGCAGAACACAGAAGTTATAAAACGTCGGATCAGCTGAGGGCGTTTTAAACGAGTCTGTAAGATCGCTCAGAATCGATCAATCACTACAAGTGTTTATCTGAAGACGCTTTACCAAACAGCAGATGGGAGACGATGCAGGAAGGATTTCCTGTCGTCCACACTTCCTCGAGGTCGGAGCGGGCCGGCGTGCATGAATGAAAACAGGACACCAGCCTTCATAAAAACGACGGCCATTTTGAATGATTACAGGATGACGTGCGCTTTCACCACTTCGCCATCTGCGTCTCCACTTTTTCATGCTTCCTAAATGTTCGTACGCCGGGGACAGAGTTTGCGTTCGGATTATTTTTAGAGATCAGACACTTTGTGTGGGAAAGTGGCGTACGCCAGTTTCAGCTAGTCATTGTTATGAGTGACACCCCTGGGGTCTTTTTCAAACCATCCACCACCTGTAACTGACTGTTGCAGAAACTAAAGAACATGAAATCATGGTGCAGACAATTTCTCACTCTTCATATTTTATTTCTTATGTTTCTACTTTTGATGTTTTTGTAAAATCTCAATAAAAACTGAATTTAAGCTGATGAATAAAAAAAAACGTCAGTATGCTTGTCTGTGAATTCATTTAATACAACCTGCTGTCTGACATTACAATAAATCAACTGAACATTATACTAATAATTACAAAAAATACAAGTTAATGTTTATGTAACATGAAGGTCTGATATATGGTGGATGGATCCCTCAGAAGAAACAACAGCACTTTTACTTCACAAGCTAGCTACCGCTGCTTCTCCAAACAACCACAAACACTTCCCCCTTAGACATCACATGACCCGTCCTTAGCCAATCAAAGGCAAGGATAATTAAACTCACGAAATGTAACAGTATTTTAAACTTAAAATTAAATGAATGAATACACTGAAATATATGAATGTACTTCACTTTGAAATCTTACATTTATATATGAAAAAGCTAGATGCCGCTGAGAAACCGTGCTAAAACGGCTAACACACACTTCCTGTTTCCTGCCGCTGTATTTCTACGTCCACCTGGATGAAGAGGACTTCATTGAGCTGAGTGTGACTTGTAGTGAGGTGCACGCCGTCACGGAGGGTGGAGGGGCTGGTTTGAGGAGGTTTTAGAGATGTAAAGGGTTAAATCCAGCAGAAGGCAGTAATGCTTATGAAAGCTAGCTACTGCTGCTACAACCAAAGAAGAAGAAGAAGAATCAGGTGAGGATGAAATGAAAAGGGTCCTGTGAACGTTTTTATTTGGACTCTAAAAGTGTCTGTTGTGTTGGAAGCACAAATGTTCACAACTAAAGTCTAAAAAAGAAAATAAATAATTACAGTAATTTCATTAAGTGTGCACACCTCCCCACCTGATCAGAGGAGCCAATCATTTTCAACCTGTGGGGGTCAAACAGGAAGAGAAGTGTAACAGCAACCACATGTCTCCCTGCTTACTCTGTGGAGGAGTTTAAAATCCTGCAAAAAGCCCAAACAGTAACGTTTGTGTGGCATTGACTTCCAGACACTTACATGAAACTTCATGAGAGCATTTTCCTTTCAGCGGTGTTGCTCAAAGTGAGAGAAAGGAGCCGTGTCTGTGTGGACGGAGGACGGCGTGCTGCTGAAGGTTGAAGCTCTGAATCTCAGACTCTTATGAAACACGGCCAGCTTCAAGGCCTGATGAAGCCGCACTTTGATTTCTGCAGACTCTCCACGTGTGAGCAGGTCAGTGATCGTCTCACGACCAGTGTTTGTTTGGAAGTGAAGGATTCGTCTGCCGTGTGTCTGGAACTTCATGTAAGGAACAAAGACCTGAACTCTGTGCAAACCTTCAGAAAGCAACGACTCTGACACTCGGCTTTGAATGTGAAAATGTGCTCATTTTGACAGACGTTCAACTCGTCTTTGCCCGTTGGTCGGTGTGTGAGGTGCAGAGCGACATCGAAGGCCCTGCACGCCATGATCAAGGTATTTAGAGGTTTTTTCAGCGTGTTTGTTGGGGACTATTTTCAGCAGCGGAGGTACACATTTGAGGCTCGTCGTGTTTGGAGTTCTTCTTGGACAGGGTTTTGGTTCCAACCAGCGGCTCCATTCCTGCATGTCGTTCCCCACTGACTCCGAGTTCCCCGTCCTGTCTGTTTTCAGTGTGACCGTGTTAAAATGGTCATCTCTGCTCGTTGTTTGAAGGGCTGCCTTTGGATGTTGAATCTTCCTCTGAAGAGGTTAAAAACATCCTCACACTCCAGCACTGACTCAAATCAATACACAGTTTATTTTACAGAGGGAGCTATCTGACTGCAGAGGCTCCATGAAAAGCATTAAGTGGTGAACCTGCTGATGTCTCTGTGTGTGTGTGTGTGTGTGGGTGAAGTTTATGATTGTGTTTTCATTTCAGATTCGTAAAGTTTGAGCCTGATTGTGTTTCCACATCAGTCGTCAAAATGCATTTAAAGAACAATCTGAAATGAGACGGCGAGAGGCCAGAAGCTGCCGAATAAATAAAAGCAATGATGATGATGTCGGCGTCAACCTGCGACCACAATCAATCATTAGTGTGTGTGTGTGTGTGTGTGTGTGTGTGTGTGTGTGTGTGTGTGTGTGTGTGTGTGTGTGTGAGGACAGAAAAGAAGACGTAAAGTTGATGCCACTGATGTCTATTATCAATCATTTGCATATGGAGGTGTGTAGATGAGCACATTTGCGTGTGTGTGTGTTGGCGCTGAAACTTTGTGTGCGTCTTCAAAGTGCTCCATCTGTAATTCCTCATAGCAGTTAATTCATCATCTGTGCTGAGGCGTCGGGCGTCCGCACCCGTTTAGGACTAATATTTCAGCTCCCATTACAGCGGCAGAGCAGAGAGCCGAGGCTCCGGTTTGACCTCTGACCTCAGCAGCCTGACCCCATCCATCAAAAGCGGAGGAGCGGGAAAATATTAAGAGGCCAACATTATTAGTTAGATTACAGGGGAGAGACATTTAGCTGTCATTTTAAGGCTGGCAGCGTGGGCGGCTGTCATTGGACGCCTGTCAGGTTACCTGCCTGTCTGTCTCTCTGATTGGCTGACCCGGTTAACTGTCTGTCTCACTGTATGACGCTGACTTGTTCTCAGTGAAAGACGATGAGAGACGCCACAGACAAATATGTCCTTAGAAAAAAGACCTAAAAAAATATAAGTGTCTGAGACATCGTTCAAATTAACGCTGAGCAAATAAACTAACTGTAATGATGTCATGTTTAAATACGGCCATCTTTGTTTTTGGGGCCAGCAGAGATCTAATTTAGATGCTAGCTTAAAACTAGAGATGACTTTAGTCTTGTAGTTCTCCTGTGATCTTGTAGTTCTCCTGTGATCTTGTAGTTCTCCTGTGATCTTGTAGTTCTCTGTGATCTTGTAGTTCTTCCTGTGATCTTGTAGTTCTTCCTGTGATCTTGTAGTTCTCTGTGATCTTGTAGTTCTTCCTGTGATCTTGTAGTTCTCTGTGATCGTGTAGTTCTCTGTGATCTTGTAGTTCTTCCTGTGATCTTGTAGTTCTTCCTGTGATCTTGTAGTTCTCTGTGATCTTGTAGTTCTTCCTGTGATCTTGTAGTTCTCTGTGATCGTGTAGTTCTCTGTGATCTTGTAGTTCTTCCTGTGATCTTGTAGTTCTTCCTGTGATCTTGTAGTTCTCTGCGATCTTGTAGTTCTCTGTGATCTTGTAGTTCTTCCTGTGATCTTGTAGTTCTCTGTGATCTTGTAGTTCTCCTGTGATCTTGTAGTTCTTCTGTGATCTTGTAGTTCCTCCTGTGATCTTGTAGTTCTTCTGTGATCTTGTAGTTCTCCTGTGATCTTGTAGTTCTTCTGTGATCTTGTAGTTCTTCCTGTGATCTTGTAGTTCTCTGTGATCTTGTAGTTTTCCTGTGATCTTGTAGTTCTCTGTGATCTTGTAGTTCTTCCTGTGATCTTGTAGTTCTCCTGTGATCTTGTAGTTCTCTGTGATCTTGTAGTTATTCCTGTGATCTTGTAGTTCTTCCTGTGATCTTGTAGTTCTCTGTGATCTTGTAGTTCTTCCTGTGATCTTGTAGTTCTCTGTGATCTTGTAGTTCTCTGTGACTTTCACGCCTGATGCACATTTTCAGTGTTCTTCACTTCATGAGTTTGTATTTGATGACCTTTATTTGGCTGTGACTGATAACCAATTGAAGTTGTTTTGTTCGTTAGTCCGCCTTCTTGAAGTACACGCATGAACCGGACGAGCTTTCATGCGTCACTCTGTTGACGGGTAAAAAGTGAGAGCTGGTGACACGAGTCGTCTGTTTGCTCATCAATCATTAAAACATTGGTGCGCTCGTTTTGTCTTCTGTCTGATGTCTTGAATATAAAAGTGATGATTTCTCTGTCATCCGGTGTCGTTTATTGAGGACGGCGGAAAAAAACTCAAATGAGGAAACAGAGACGTGTGATCTTTAACGGACGGATGGTCGTCTTAATAGAAAGGCACGCGTGTCTGCAGAGATGACAGGCTGCCTCCAAAATGGATTTAGAGAGACATGACGGGGAATTATTGACTTTTGTTGTGTTTTACAGCGAGTCTGAAAAAGTGATGACAGCTGACGGTGTGTGTGTGTGTGTGTGTGTGTGGAGGATAAGTGGATGTGGGAACTGAACTTGAAAGAGTGTGTGATGGTGCTTTCAAGTACAATAACAGAAAACAGGGAATTTAGGTTACAGAATTATTAATTTTCTTGATGGAGGGGAATTTCTGACTCGTCTGGTTTCTTTCGCTTTTCCCATCAAACCTCAACGTTCAGTCGTCCAATCACCTTTATTTACCTGGCTCTGACTCTTCTTCCTAACCAGCTGTTTTCCCGACAGTGTAATCAGCTTATTTCTTTACCTTTGTTTGGTTTATTTCACTGACTTTGCTCAAGTCCGTTTCTCTTTTTCAGTTTTATTTTTTGCAAAATGTTCAAGGACTACAGAGAAGAAGAACATACTCACTGATTATTTGGATGAAGAGTTTTTAGATCATTCTGCATCAGTTAACATGAAGCTACCAGCTAACTAAAGAGCGCTAACATTAGCATGCTAACAGAACAGGCGCCAATTGCGGTTAATTTTGTTGCGCTCTAACTAATTCATACATCAGTTTCATGCTGGAGCTCGAGGGCGACACCTACTGGATCAAGAAGTCACATGTTCTTCCTTTAAGAGATGTAAGAACCATTGTTCCCCTCTCGAATGGAACTCTTGATGGGCGACACGTTTTTTGTCGCAGCTTTTGTTTATTTAAAGTAAAAAGTCAAAGTGCTCGTCAATGTTCTTTTTTGGTAGAAACAGCCAATCAAGTCAAGCAGGAGTCTTTACTTTTCTTATGGCATGTCGCCGCTTGCTGGCGTGTTGAAGAGACGCTTTGAATCTTCAAAACGTCTCTTCTGGAGCCGATAGACCGAGAGGACGTCAATGTTTTATACAGTCACTGTTTGCTCGTTTACATTCCTGATGCACTAAAGGAAAACAACTCCTTTACAGTTATCTTTATTCAAGCCGTCTGTTTGTTGGTTTGGCTCCTCCCCCTGAGGAGAGCGGCGAGCTCCTCCTCCTCGAGACTCGCCGACAGAACTAAAAGTCTCATTTGCATCCTTGATGTTTTCAGCACAGGGGAATCGAACCCCCAACTCTCTCCCTTCCTCCTTATTGAGCCAGGACACATTTCCAATATTTCATCCACTGGACCCCCCCCTCTGCTGGACCCCTGCTGGGACTGTGCGGCTCGCTGTGAGAGCCCCTAATAACCTCCAGTTCTCGTCTGTCCTCCGAAACAAAGCATCGCACTAATAAAACGTCCCAATTGAGCTGATTAAATACCAATAAAAACACAGCGCTCGCCTCTCTGCCAGCCTGCAGTCTAAATTGGATCGCAGCTCTAACCAGCAGCTCCTAATGAAAACCACCGCTGCAGCCCGGCCTCGCTCGCCCGCTGTACAGTTTACCTCTCTCGCTCTCTCTCTCTGTAATGAAATCAAATGAATTGGACTGGAGGTTTCAGGGGAGACATGCTGGACCCCCTTATAGAATTAGACCTGAGCAGTGTGTGTGTGTGTGTGTGTGTGTGTGTGTGTGTGTGTATATGTTCTAAGTATGACCGCATGACCACCGACTCATGGTGTGTGTGTTTGTGTGCAATACTCATTTGTTATTATATCCATTTGCCTTTGCGCTGAGCATGTGTGCACATGTGTGTGTGTGCACGCTTGTGTGTGTGTGTGTGTGTGTGTGTGTGTGTGCACGCTTGTGTGTGTGTGCACGCTTGTGTGTGTGTGCACGCTTGTGTGTGTGCGTACTGTATTAGTGAGCTGTGACCAGGTAAAGTACAGCAGACAGAATCAGGACAGTCAACCTGCTGTTATCCCTCAGGACACACACACACACACACACACACACACACAAGCGTGCACACACACACACACACACACACACACACACACACACACACACGCACACACTCTCGCTCTGCTCCAGCTGCAGAACAACAAACACTTAGCCTTCACAAACACTTTCTAACACTCTGCCTTTTTCTTCCATCGTGGTGCGTTCAGGTACCGTTTGAAGGCTCCTTTTCAGTTTAACATTTTTAGTACTTGAAGCGTCAGTCCGAGTGTTTGTCTTCTTTTAATGTAGAACGACAGAATCAAAGGTTGACAGGTTAGAAGACCTGGTTCATGCGACTCATGAGATAAAAAGAGAAATTTTATCAACAGTCAAGAAGACTTCTGTCAACCATCAAACTAAACTGCACAATAAATCAAAGTAATCGATTGATCATAATTGTGAATTGTACTTCTACGAGTTCCGAGTGAAAAGCCAGCACCAACCAGAACCCAGCAAACATGTTGGACTCCCGTGGTCTGAGTTACAGCTCAGTCTGTTTGACACGTCCTGGTCTTCAAAGGGACCGGGTCGATTTCTGCCTAAAAGCGTCTTCTAAAAATAATATTTGCGTTTCTTTAAGCTCTGCAAAAAAAAAGAAAAGAAAATGCATTAAAAAAAAAAAAGGTGAGAGGGCGAGGAAATGGGGAGAGAGAGAAAGAGAGAGACAGAGAGAGACAGAGAGAGAGAGTGAGAGATTATTGGGGAGTCTGATCACACACGGAGCTCCGGTGAGCGCAGAGAGGAGCTGCAGATCAGATATTACAGGAAACACACACACACACACACACACACACACACACACACACACACACACACACACACATGAACAGTCTTGCTTTTGAACACACTTGTCTTAGTTTCTCTAAGTGTGCTTTGTCTTTATGTCTGTGCACTTTTCCGTCTCCAGCCCAAAGCACGATCCTCCTCAGAGCTCAAACACACATTTCTTCATATCAAGATGAACGTGCACGTGCGCTGACTTTGGTTTCAGGTTTAAAATGTTGTCGCGTGCTCTTCTGAAAGTTTTTAAATGTTTGCTTCAGAATTTAAAAAAATAAATAAAAAAAATCCATTTGAAGACTTTAATGATGTGCTGCACATTGGCACGTGACTCAGAGACTAACACATGTATAGAAAGAAAGTCTTTATCATCAAGGTTCAAATCAAAGTCCAGCTCACAGCTGCTGCCTTATTCTGCACGTTAAAGTCAAAGGAAATGTCCTCGTGCTCAACAAACAGCGCTATCAGTCAATCTCTCTCTCTCTCTCTCTCTCTCTCTCTCTCTCTCTCTCTCTCTCTCTCTCTCTCGAGCGCAGAGGACAGCACACACACACACACACACGCAGGCGCTCGCCGACATACCGACACACACTTTGGCGCTGCTGCTGTATCACACCAATGTCATTGCCGAGCTCGTGCTGCTGAGAGCCGCGCGCTCGCTGAAAGTGACTGTCTCACCCAACGACCGACTGCTCTCTTTTCGGTCCGCTGTTCCCTCTCGGACACCCCGGCACCGACCCACCGGAGGACAACAGGCGGAGAGCCGCGGGGACCGGGATGTGTTCCTCGGATGGAGAGCCGGCGGCGGTGCCCGAGTGAGAGCGGAGAGTCCGGAGCCCCTGCACCGGGAGAGAGCACCACGGACACGGCTCATCTGCCCGTGTTTCACCGGTGAAATTAGCACCTCTTTTATCCACCGATCTATCGACCCAACTGACTGTTGAGTGGCAGGAAGGAGAAGGGGAGCCCACGCGCACCGGAGACACCGGGACCATGATCCGGAGCTGCACGCGGGTGCACGGAGGTTACCTCTGAAAGAGAAGAAATCTAAATAGTGAAGGAAAAGCTGTGTGATCAGTTCTGCTCGTGCACTATCCCCTCTCTGATCCCGTTCATCTGCTGATCCGGTGAACGGGGACGGTTTGTTTTGCGCACCGGACACACCGGGACTATGATCCGGAGCTTCTTGAGAGTTTTATCCGACGGTTAGAGAAGAGAAGAAGAACCAAACAACAGAAAGAGCTTGTGTTGTTTGTCTGTTTGTTATTGCTGAATCGATCCCGGTGATCGGTAAGTGCTCCGCGCGCGCGCGGGGAGAGAGAGGCGCTGAAGAACCGGAGGAGCTTGTTTAAAGTCGCACCATGATCAGGATCTTCCCGGATTTCAGCGTCCAGGTGACTGCCTCGGCGGGCGGAGGACCCGGGGCTGGAGGCGGAGGCGGTGGAGGCGGCGGGATGGTGGCCGGACCCCAGGTGGGTCGGGTGCCGATCCCCGGAGCTACGAACGGGACCCCGCAGAGCGTGCAGGGGATCGGCGCGTACCAGCAGAGGTATGTGGGCTGCAGAGGAACGACCTGTGGCGTTCAGAGTAAAAACACAGCCGATGTTCCTGAAATGTTTCTGAGCTGCTTCAGAGTCAGACTGATATCAAACTGTGATGTTTCTATTTCTATATATATTATATATTTCTATTGTTTCACCTTTTTAATCTGTTCAAATCTTTGATCACCTTCTTTATGTCACTCTTCAATGTTTGGGCGTCTCTGACTCAGTGGACTCTGTGATTCAGTATTATTATTATTTTCAGTTTAAAAATCAAAGTTTCACAAATGATCCGTCTCATCTGTGCAGTGTGTGTGTGTGTGTGTGTGTGTGAAAACAGGTTCAGCGTTCAAAGGTGTGTGTGTGTGTGTGTGTGTTGGGATAAACTCTTAAAAATCTAAAAATATGGCCTCTCATCGTGTATTTAAATTTCTCCAGTAAATCTGTAAATATAATCTCACCTTTAAGTCGGCAGGATTTAAATAGAAAACACACACTTTGTTTTTCTTGGATTTATTTTCTGCATTTGAAAGCAAAGTTTTGCAGCGGGCCGTCGGTGGACGAGGCGTCGGAGCAGAAACAGTGGGAGCGTTCTGTGCAGTGATTCAGTGGAAATAAAGAGGTCCAGGTAATTCTGTGGAAAAACTGGGAACGGGGGTCGTGTGCCAGCCGAGTGGAAACAGTGGAAGTGATTTATGGGAAAAAGAGGAAGAAGAAGATGGACGTGTGAGGAGGGTTTTCCAGCCCCGTTCTCCCACTATCCGTCCTCCCTTATTTCCTTATTTCCTCCACTCTGGATCTGAGTGATCGCATCCCCGTCCGGCTGCTCAGTAGGGTTTGTTTTTTCTAATCATCAGGAGCCGTGGGGGGGCCAAAACACACCCCACACACTCTTGCCTTATTACCCCTAAAACTCTCCGTCTTATGGAGTGTATAGCTGTGTGTGTGTGTGTGTGTGTGTGTGTGTGTGTGTGTGTGTGTGTGTGTGTGTGTGTGTGTGTGTGTGTGTGTGTGTGTGTGTGTGTGTGTGTGTGTGTGTGTGTGTGTGTGTGTGTGTGTGTGTGTGTGTGTGTGAAGTCTAAAAGCTATGGGGAGCAAACAGAACATAAATCACAGCCGGGGCCTCTCTGAGTGCACTGAGAGCGTCTCGGCCCTCCAGAGCAACAAACAGGAGGAGAATGAGGGGCCGTATTGTTATTTAAAGCAGGGACTCTGGGCACACACAGACCCCCCCCCCCCCCCCATATGATACACAGCCATATGTCTGAGTCCATATGTGGGAGGATTAGCGAGCGCTCTTCCTGTCAGGTGAAAGTTTTCAGCCTCCGTTCCTGTTTGTTTGCGTCCGGCCGTCGACGCCGCTTTTATGGAGAAACAGGCCGATTTTTTAAAAAGCCCCCCGCGTCCTGTGATCTCCACCCGCCCGCCCGCCGCCCTGCTGCCCTTCTCTCTCCATACATGATGTCCCCCCCCCCCCACAAACAGCTGGGAGCTAATATGTTTATACATTACGCTCCATTATCCACGTCGCCTCCGTTTGGCTGCTCTCAGTAAGCAGAGCTGAGAGAGAGAGAGAGCGAGCGAGCGAGGGGGGGGGGGGGACGCCGGACCCCAGCGGGGAGAGAGCACTTTGTTTCTCTGACACTTGACGAGGCTTAAAAACACCAAATCAGACCTGCAGATATTTGTTCACTGCGCCGACAGGAGACGGACTCCGAGGTGTCAGGGCGAGGTCAAACCCGTGACCTTTGGGCTGTTTGACTCGCCATGACCTCCAATCTGCTCCTGACCTTGTTCATGGGGACGCAGGCGACGAGCTGATGAGCAGGAGACGCAAACATCTCTCCACATCTGCAGATCGGTGTCGACACATTGAAGCCGACGCTCCTGTTGCCGGTTCAAACCGCACGCCGCTCGGCAGGCGTTCAGCTGGCTGTGATGGTCGCGGTCCCCCCCCCCCCCCCCCCTCCCCCCCTCTCTCTCCTCGTCTTTCTTTTCCACCACAGCCGCGCCTGTAACCCCGTGTTTGTGTGGAGAATACCCAGCATGCCTTTGACCTTGACAGGTCATTGGTATAGAGAGGGAGGCTGCAGCCTGCGGGTTAATCACTCAGCACGCCGATTAGCCTACAATGAATTATACATCCTAAAAAAAAAAAGAGGGATTTAAAGGAATGTTGAGGAGGAGAAAAAAAAAACAGGGAGAGAAAGAAAGGCGGTTGGTTTGTTGAATAAAACGCCGCCTGTGATGTGAGAGCATCAAAGTCTGCAGGGAAATATCCCAGTGGACTCAAAGGACGAGTTTCAGCAGCATGTCGAGATTTTAAGAGAGTGAATTTTAATTTGTGATGCTCAAAACAAAAGTGAGTAATATTTTATCCTGCAGATGGAAACACTTCAACAGGAGGAAGAGAAACACAAGCAGCACAGAAAGTTCCGGATTTCGGGAATTTGAAGTGAGACATTTGCTGTGATGTCTTTATTATGACACTGAAGAAGAAGAAGAAGGAGGTGTGTGTGTGTGTGTGTGTGTGTGTGTGTGTGTGTGTGTGTGTGTGTGTGTGTGTGTGTGTGTGTGTGTGTGTGTGTGTGTGTGTGTGTGTGTGTTTTACAGGGCAGCCATCCAAATAAATCACCCGTCAGCCCACGCGCACCCTGGGTGTCTTTTTTTTTATTATTATTATTATTTTTCTGTGAGTGTTTGATGGTTAAAAATTGGATAATAGCCCCGCGGTGCAACCTGTAATACAGGGAGAGAGGGGGAATTAAATAAAAAAATAAACACACACACACACACACACGTACACACAAACTGACTCCAACTGCATCTGAGTGGCGTTGTTGCGCCGGGCTGGAGAAAATACCGGAGATGTGTGGTGTCCCTTTTTTCCCTGACAGCAGCCAGAGGAGGAAAAAATGCTCCGTAACAGCGCAGAGACTGTGACCGAGCAGCGACGCTCCGCCGCGGGGATCTTTCCGGGGATATAGGCGCTGCAGCAGCTCGAGAATGTAAAGATTTGACGCGCCTGTTTGGCGTTTTTTTTTTTCCTCCGGAGCGCATGCAGGAAATTCTTGTGTAGTGCCAAGCCGTGTGTGGAGAGAGACAGAGGAGGAGACGGCGGCATCTGAGAGGCGTCCACCCCGGGTTCCCCCTCACGCTCAGCGGCATGCCTCAGCTGCTGCAGCCCGGTCCTCGCCTTCGCCTCCACCGCTCGTTGTTTCCACGCTGCTGAGCGGCAGCGGCGGCGGACAGAGACAAGCACGAGAGACGCACGCACAGGAAAACCCAGCACGCACGCGCGCACACACACACTGACACGTTCACACACACGGACATGGCTTTGTCTTAACACACCGACCATGACGCATTGCTGTCAGGGCGCAGCGCACCGCCGCGGCTCCGCGTGCAGATCAACCTGAGGAGAGGAGAAAAAGGAACAGAAAGTCAGAAAGCACTGAATTGTTGCAGGAAGATGGCGCCCACCAAGCCGAGCATCCAGCAGGACCCGACGCGGAGAGAACGGTAACGGGGCTTGGATTTTTGTTCCTGCACACACACACTCTTCCTCCTCCTCCTCCTCTTCCTCCTCTACATGTTTACAGCTGCACACAGGCGGCTCTGAGCGGAGCGGCTTACCGGCTGTTCACTGTCGCTTTGCGTTTTATTCAGAGTCTGGAGGCGTCAGAGGAGAGTGGAGGTGTGCGTGCCCGCGTGCGCGCCTCTCTCTCTGTGTGTGTGTGTGTGTGTGTGTGTGTGTGTGTGTGTGTGTGTGTGGTAACAGGTCGGTGTTGTGACTGTTCGCTCTGCTGCTGTTGCTGCTGCTGTCTCGTCCTTCCTGCTGCCATGTGTGTGAGTGAGTGTATACCTTCACGTGCACGTGTCGTGTGCGCGTGCAGTATGTTGACGCTCTGTGTGTGAGCATCGAGGAAAACGTGAAGGCATCGCTGACACGTCTGTGTGTTCCGGTATGAGCAGAGCTTCTAGTGCTTTATAGTGTGTGTGTGTGTGTGTGTGTGTGTGAGGAATAAACAGGGATGCACGTGCATGGAGTCCCCTGTGCAGGTCACACAGAGCAGAGCTGGTCATGACCTTAAAGCTGCAGCTGTGCCTGATTTAAAGGTGTATAGATCTAGATAGAATAGATCATGCACCTTCTCCGTGTCACCTGTTGAGGAGTTTTTGCTGCCACAAACATTTTAACACTGTGCTGCTCCTTCTGTGTGTGTGTGTGTGTGTGTGTGTGTGCTGAGTGAAGGTCACGTCAGGTCACAGAGAGGTCACCTGTTGATCTGGAGAGCACGAGCAGCTCATGCTCACACATGGAGCGTCCCTCTGCTGCAGGACGGGCTTCACCTGCTGTCCTGGAGAAGTTTCATTTAGTTTTGCTCACCTGGGGGGCGGGGGGGGGGGGGCTGGATGACCTTTTGCCCCCCTGCTCGTTCTGCATGTTGACGTTAACTCTCTCTCTCTCTGCTGATCTGGCCTCAGATGTGATTTCTGTGTGTGTGTTCTACATGTTTGAAGACGCAGGGTCCCACTTGTTGCACGTTGTGATCTGATCAGTGTTTTGTTCCTGGCTCTGTGATGCTCCGCTCTCGTTCTGTGAACCAGTCGAGCCTCCTCTCTTCACCTGTTGAGCTCCTTTCTCTTTCCTTCTCTGTGTTTCTTCTTGGAGAGGTTGAATGATTCTTATTTTATCTGACTCTTTATTTCTGTTGGACACAGACTGACGTGGAGAGGCCTTCTTATCGTCACTTTGCTCTCTGCCGACTGTTCAAACATCTGCAGCTCGGATTTCACACTCCACGAGCTGCAGACATGAAATTATTTTTACACGATTTATTTTTTTCGAAGGTGCAGAAAAAAAGAGAAAACAGAGGCGTGACGTTCGAGCGAAGACGACGACGAGCACGTTTAATAAACCAGACTAAAGAAAGTCAGCGCGACATGAAATCCTACATCGAGGGTTCCTTTTGTTTTTTTTTTTACCTAAAGGAAAATAAAAACCCTGCGCTCAGATTTGTTTGTGATTTAAGTCCAGATCGTTTCAGCAGCAGGTCGATTCAAAGCGCTTCACAGACGAGGTGGAGAACGCCACGGCGAAGAGAAAAAGAGACGATACGACGGAAAATCCCCAAAACAAACGAGAGACATGAGACAGAAAGATCCAGAACTACGTTTACATTTAGAATATACGAGGTGACCTCATCAGGGTCATTTCCAGACCCGGGTCCTGACCGTCCTCTTAAACCCCCGAGAGGACAGTGAGCTCCAGGAGACACTGAAACATGGACGCTTGTTTGTCTTAGACACGACGGCGGCGGTTTGAATCGCTCCGTGACGTGTCGATCCTTTTTTTTTTTTTTTAAAGATTCATCCTGGAAATATTTGCTGCATTAATTGCTGGTAATTATAGTTTGGATTACCCATAATTCCTTGCACCTCTGCATTATTTTGCTCATTTGATCTGCGTGTGTGAAGCGAACAAAACCTGAACGTCCAGGTCAGGGACATGAGCGCCAGACGCCTGGAGGTCGGCGTGCGCTCGCCGTGTCCGTGAGCGGGCTGGGTTCAAACCCGACCTGGGTCTCTCTCTCTCTCTCTCTCTCTCTCTCCCTCTCTCTCTCTCTCCCCCTCTCTCTCTCTCCCCCTCTCTCTCTCTCCCTCTCTCTCTCCTCTCTCCCTCTCCCTCTCTCTCTCTCTCTCTCTCTCCCTCTCTCCCCCTCTCTCTCTCTCCCTCTCTCCCTCTCCCTCTCTCCCTCTCTCTCTCTCTCCCTCTCTCTCTCTCTGTCTCTCCCTCTCTCTCTCTCTCTCTCTCTCCCTCTCTCTCTCTCTCGGTGTTGTTCGGATCGTTAGCACGTGAAGACGAGCCGATCACTCGGCGGCGTCTGAGCGGAGGTTTCAGGTCAGAGCGCTGCAGCAGATTAACAGCCGGAGATTTGCATACGTGTGCTGTTAGAGAGCAGAGAGCAGGCCGAGGTCAAAGGTCGAATGTATGGAGCTGAAATTACACTTCACGGCTGTCCGGCCTTCACACTCGCCCGCCTTTCATCCTCTTTAATTTGTCCGGGCAGGAAGCCGGGGCCTGAGCGGCGGCGGCGGCGGCGGCTTCATGCTGTGGCGTGTGAGACTTATTATCTGATAACACCTCCACCCTTCCTCTCACCTCTCTGACGCTGTCTGATTCATCCCAGATATCCCTCCGAGGAAAGTCCCTTTCAGTCTCTCCCGACCGGCTCCCGAGGGAGACGAGGATCACGGCGGCTTTATGAGGAAATTCCCAAAACAGCTCGTTAAGATGTGAAGTCTTCTTCTTCTTCTTTCGCTCCACGTCTGTGATGGATTTAACAAATCGACGCTTCAGCGCCTCTCTGCTTCTCTCTGACGGATCTTTGGATTCCATTTGTCTTTTCTGAAACCTCCCGTTTTTCTCCGTGTGATGGAGGTCACGTCAGATCCACACTGTGATGGTTTCATCATGCCGGGTTCCTCTGTTTGTGACGGTCTGTGTCCGTGGTTATTCTGCACAACGCCACCGTGCAAATCAGCTGACGAGACATTCCTTCATGATCACTGCTGGCATCGCTGTGTGGTTTGATCATGATTGGACGCTGCTGTCGGTCATGTCCACCTCTGACCTGGCGCTTTGCATTATGGGAAACGGCAGTCAAAGGGAGGCTTGCAGATTTTTTACAGGAGCAGCACGATGGCGTTCTGCAGGTCTCACGTGTTCAGCGCCCCCTACAGGTGTGGAGCTCTTCCGTATGATTAGCAGCGTTTTTCCTTCCTGACTTTCATGTTCGTGAGTTTGTAAAAATCCTGATTCTGCTGTTGTTGTCGTCGTTCGTTTCATTGATTTTTTTGACATTTGTCTGCTCACAATTTCAGGCTGATTTTTAAAAAATGTTTTAAATTTAAAACTTATTTTTTTTAAACTTGCTCGGATTTCATCCTGATCGCGCGGCGCCAGTCGTGGCGTGTACCCTAAGCCCCGCCACTCTCTTACACATTGACAAACATCGCCGTGAACCCGATTGAGCCTAACAGACAGGACAGCATCCTACATCACCATGGCAACAGGACACGTTGACAGTGCAGGTGAGGATGCTGTAGAAACGCTCGACCTGCGGGACGAGCGAGGTCGCAGGTTCACTCTCGTGTGCATGAGCGACACCATGAAAGCAACATCTCCACACATCGTCTTCTTATTAGATCATCAAACTGCTTCTCCTTCCTCTTTAAACTTCTACATCTCAGATACGTGTCCTTGAACGCACCATCACCTGCAGACTTCTAAACACGGATGAATAAAAACAAGGGGGATTAAATCTTTTATTGCGATGAATTATCAGTCTGCAGCAGGTTCCTCGTCTCGTCATAAGAGCTGAACAGAAAGCTGCCTGCGAGGACTGAAATCAATCTGAGAGTCGAGACGTCTGTTTGGGCAATTAAGTCGACAAATTTGTAGGTAATCCATCTATTAATTTCTTTCCTCATCCGTCCATCCATCCATCTTTTCTCCCCCCCAAAACGCTTCATTCTCCCACCATTTACACCCAGCCTCCATCCATCCATCCATCTCTCCATCTGCTCCCCTCCCCCTCCACCCTGCAGCCTGCGTGTGTGTGTGTGTCTGCTAAAGGCTGTCAGGCAGCGATGGCGTTTTGGCTGAGCTGCTGTTTGTGGATCTATTTCTGGGGGCATTTCAGCGGCGATAGGCATCTGGAGGAGACCAAATTAATTTCCAGGTAGAGCGAGGGAGAGAGAGAGAGCGAGAGAGAGAGAGGATTGGGGAGGGGGATGAGGACAGACTTCATAGCCGGCTGCACAAGTGCTCCCACTATCAGTACACTGCAGCGGCTCTGGAGAGGAGGATGATGGAGAGATGATGGAGAGAGGAGGACCGGATGAGAGAGATGGGGGGGGGGGGGGGGGTTACAAAAGGTGAGCGAATGAGAGGCAACATTTTAAACAGTCAGGAAGAGAAAGGGAGGGACAATAATATGAAGTGTGTGTGCAGTCTGTAGCGGGATAAATATTTGGACGTTCCTCCAATCAGACGCAGCGGCAGATTCTCCACAACGCGTAAAAC